>NW_026728494.1:2817014-3130016 GCF_030684315.1 Stegostoma tigrinum | reverse complement strand
AGCCCCTCTGTTTCAGCCCCTCTGTTTCAGCCCCTCTGTTTCTCGCCCTCTGTTTCTCGCCCCTTGTTTCTCAGCCTCTGTTTCTCGCTCTTTGTTTCTCGCCCTCTGTTTCTCGCCCTCTGTTTCAGCCCCTCTGTTTCAGCCCCTCTGTTTCAGCCCCTCTGTTTCATCCCCTCTGTTTCAGCCCCTCTGTTTCAGCCCCTCTGTTTCTCGCCCTCTGTTTCTCGCCCTCTGTTTCTCGCCCTCTGTTTCTCGCTCTCTGTTTCTCGCCCACTGTTTCTCGCCCTCTGTTTCAGCCCCTCTGTTTCAGCCCCTCTGTTTCAGCCCCTCTTTTTCTCGCCCTCTGTTTCTCGCCCACTGTTTCTCGCCCTCTGTTTCAGCCCCTCTGTTTCAGCACCTCTGTTTCAGCCCCTCTGTTTCTCGCCCTCTGTTTCATCCCATCTGTTTCAGCCCCTCTGTTTCAGCTCCTCTGTTTCAGCCCCTCTGTTTCAGCCCCTCTGTTTCAGCCCCTCTGTTTCAGCCCCTCTGTTTCTCGCCATCTGTTTCAGCCCCTCTGTTTCTCGCCCTCTGTTTCAGCCCCTCTGTTTATGCCCCTCTGTTTCTCGCCATCTGTTTCTCGCCCTCTGTTTCAGCCCCACTGTTTCAGCCCCTAGGTTTCAGCCCCTCTGTTTCTCCCCCTCTGTTTCAGCACCTCTGTTTCTCGCCCTCTCTTTCAGCCCCTCTCTTTCTCGCCCACTGTTGCAGACCCTCTGTTTCAGCCCCTCTGTTTCAGCCCCTCTGTTTCAGCCCCTCTGTATCTCGCCCTCTGTTTCAGCCCCTCTGTTTCAGCCCCTCTGTTTCAGCCCCTCTGTTTCAGCCCCTCTGTTTCTCGCCATCTGTTTCAGCCCCTCTGTTTCAGCCCCTCTGAATCTCGCCCTCTGTTTCAGCACCTCTGTTTCAGCCCCTCTGTTTCAGCCCCTCTGTTTCAGCACCTCTGTTTCTCGCCCTTTGTTTCTCGCCCTCTGTTTCAGCCCCTCTGTTTCTCGCCCTCTGTTACAGCCCCTCTGTTTCTCGCCCTCTGTTTCAGCCCCTCTGTTTCAGTCCCTCTGTTTCAGCCCCTCTGTTTCAGCACCTCTGTTTCAGCCCCTCTGTTTCTCGCCCTCTGTTTCAGCCCCTCTGTTTCAGCCCCTCTGTTTCTCGCACTCTGTTTCAGCCCCTCTGTTTCAGCCCCTCTGTATCAGCCCCTCTGTTTCAGCCCCTCTGTTTCAGCCCCTCTGTTTCTCGCCCTCTGTTTCTCGCCCTCTGTTTTTCGCCCTCTGTTTCTCGCTCTCTGTTTCTCGCCCTCTGTTTCTCGACCTCTGTTTCAGCGCCTCTGTTTCAGCCCCTCTGCTTCAGCCCCTCTGTTTCAGCCCCTCTGTTTCTCGCCATCTGTTTCAGCCCCTCTGTTTCTCGCCCTCTGTTTCAGCCCCTCTGTTTCAGCCCCTCTGTATCGGCACCTCTGTTTCAGCCCCTCTGTTTCTCGCCCTCTGTTTATCGCCCTCTGTATTTCGCCCTCTGTTTCTCGCCCACTGTTTCAGCCCCTCTGTTTCAGCCCCTCTGTTTCAGCCCATCTGTTAAAGCCCCTCTGTTTCAGCCCCTCTGTTTCAGCCCCCCTGTTTCAGCCCCTCTGTTTCTCGCCCTCTGTTTCTCTTTCTCTGTTTCTCCCCCTCTGTTTCAGCCCCTCTGTTTCTCGCCCACTGTTTCAGCCCCTCTGTTTCTCGCCATCTGTTTCAGCCCCTCTGTTTCAGCCCCTCTGTTTCTCGCCCTCTGTTTCAGCTTCTCTGTTTCAGCCCCTCTGTTTCAGCCCCTCTGTTTCAGCCCCTCTGTTTCTCGCCCTCTGTTTCTCGCCCTCTGTTTCAGCCCCTCTGTTTCAGCCCCTCTGTTCCAGCCCCTCTGTTTCTCGCCCTCTGTTTCTCGCCCTCTGTTTCTCGCCCTCTGTTTCTCGATCTCTGTTTCTGCCCTCTGTTTCTCGCCCTCGGTTTCAGCCCCTCTGTTTCTCGCCCTCAGTTTCAGCCCCTCTGTTTCTCGCCCTCTGTTTCAGCCCCTCTGTTTCAGCCCCTCTGTTTCAGCCCCTCTTTTAAAGCCCTTCTGTTTAAGCCCCTCTGTTTCTGCCCCTCTGTTTCTCGCCCTCTGTTTCAGCCCCTCTGTTTCTCGCCCTCTGTTTCAGACCGTCTGTTTCAGCCCCTCAGTATCAGCCCCTCTCTTTCAGCCCCTCTGTTTCTCGCCCTCTGTTTCTCGCCCTCTGTTTCTCCTCCTCTGTTTCTCGCCCACTGTTTCAGACCCTCTGTTTCAGCCCCTCTGTTTCAGCCCATCTGTTTCAGCCCCTCTGTTTCAGCCCCTCTGTTTCAGCCCCTCTGTTTCAGCCCCTCTGTTTCTCGCCCTCTGTTTCTATTTCTCTGTTTCTCGCCCTCTGTTTCGGCCCCTCTGTTTCTCGCCCACTGTTTCAGCCCCTCTGTTTCTCGCCATCTGTTTCAGCCCCTCTGTTTCAGCCCCTCTGTTTCTCGCCCTCTGTTTCAGCCCCTCTGTTTCAGCCCCTCTGTTTCAGCCCCTCTGTTTCTCGCCCACTGTTTCAGCCCCTCTGTTTCTCGCCATCTGTTTCAGCCCCTCTGTTTCAGCCCCTCTGTTTCTCGCCCTCTGTTACAGCCCCTCTGTTTCAGCCCCTCTGTTTCAGCCCCTCTGTTTCAGCCCCTCTGTTTCTCGCCCTCTGTTTCTCGCTCTCTGTTTCTCGCCCTCTGTTTCTCGCTCTCTGTTTCTCGCCCTCTGTTTCTCGCCCTCTGTTTCTCGCCCTCAGTTTCAGCCCCTCTGTTTCAGCCCCTTTGTTTCAGCCCCTCTGTTTCAGCCCCTCTGTTTCTCGCCCATTGTTTCTCGCCCTCTGTTTCAGCCCCTCTGTTTCAGCCCCTCTGTTTCAGCCCCTCTGTTTCAGCCCCTCTGTTTCAGCCCCTCTGTTTCTCGCCCTCTGTTTCTCGCCCTCTGTTTCACGGCCTCTGTTTCAGCCCCTCTGTTTCAGCCCCTCTGTTTCAGCCCCTCTGTTTCTCGCCGTCTGTTTCTCGCCCTCTGTTTCAGCCCCTCTGTTTCAGCCCCTCAGTTCCAGCCCCTCTGTTTCTCGCCCTCTGTTTCTGCACTTCTGTTACTCGCCCTCTCTTTCAGCCCCTCTCTTTCTCGCCCTCTGTTTCAGCCCCTCTGTTTCAGCCCCTCTGTTTCAGCCCCTCTGTTTCAGCCCCTCTGTTTCAGCCCCTCTGTTTCTCGCCCTCTGTTTCAGCCCCTCTGTTTCTCGCCCTCTGTTTCAGCCCCTCTGTTTCAGCCCCTCTGTTTCAGCCCCTCTGTTTCAGCCCCACTGTTTCAGGACCTCTGTTTCTCGCCCTTTGTTTCACGCCCTCTGTTTCAGCCCCTCTGTTTCTCGCCCTCTGTTTCAGCCCCTCTGTTTCTCGCCCTCTGTTTCTGCCCCTCTGTTTCAGTCCCTCTGTTTCAGCCCCTCTGTTTCATCCCCTCTGTTTCAGCCCCTCTGTTTCAGCCCCTCTGTTTCAGCCCCTCTGTTTCTCGCCCACTGTTTCAGCCCCTCTGTTTCAGCCCCTCTGTTTCAGCCACTCTGTTTCAGCTCCTCTGTTTCTCGCCCTCTGTTTCTCGCCCTCTGTTTCTCGCCCTCTGTTTCTCGCTCTTTGTTTCTCGCCCTCTGTTTCTCGCCCTCTGTTTCAGCCCCTCTGTTTCAGCCCCTCTGTTTCAGCCCCTCTGTTTCATCCCCTCTGTTTCAGCCCATCTGTTTCAGCCCCTCTGTTTCTCGCCCTCTGTTTCTCGCCCTCTGTTTCTCGCCCTCTGTTTCTCGCTCTCTGTTTCTCGCCCTCTGTTTCTCGCCCTCTGGTCCAGCCCCTCTGTTTCAGCCCCTCTGTTTCAGCCCCTCTGTTTCTCGCCCTCTGTTTCACGCCCTCTGTTTCTCGCCCTCTGTTTCAGCCCCTCTGTTTCAGCCCCTCTGTTTCAGCTCCTCTGTTTCAGCCCCTCTGTTTCAGCCCCTCTGTTTCTCGCCCTCTGTTTCTCGCCCTGGGTTTCAGCCCCTCTGTTTCTCGCCCTCTGTTTCAGCCCCTCTGTTTCAGCCCCTCTGTTTCAGCCCCTCTGTTTCTCGCCCTCTGTTTCTCGCCCCTTGTTTCTCAGCCTCTGTTTCTCGCTCTTTGTTTCTCGCCCTCTGTTTCTCGCCCTCTGTTTCAGCCCCTCTGTTTCAGCCCCTCTGTTTCAGCCCCTCTGTTTCATCCCCTCTGTTTCAGCCCCTCTGTTTCAGCCCCTCTGTTTCTCGCCCTCTGTTTCTCGCCCTCTGTTTCTCGCTCTCTGTTTCTCGCCCACTGTTTCTCGCCCTCTGTTTCAGCCCCTCTGTTTCAGCCCCTCTGTTTCAGCCCCTCTGTTTCTCGCCCTCTGTTTCTCGCCCACTGTTTCTCGCCCTCTGTTTCAGCCCCTCTGTTTCAGCACCTCTGTTTCAGCCCCTCTGTTTCTCGCCCTCTGTTTCATCCCATCTGTTTCAGCCCCTCTGTTTCAGCTCCTCTGTTTCAGCCCCTCTGTTTCAGCCCCTCTGTTTCTCGCCCTCTGTTTCTCGCCCTCGGTTTCAGACCCTCTGTTACTCGCCCTCTGTTTCATCCCCTCTGTTTCTCGCCCTCTGTTTCACCCCCTCAGTTTCAGACCCTCTGTTTCAGACTCTCTGTTTCAGCCCCTCAGTATCAGCCCCTCTCTTTCAGCCCCTCTGTTTCTCGCCCTCTGTTTCTATTTCTCTGTTTCTCGCCCTCTGTTTCAGCCCCTCTGTTTCTCGCCCACTGTTTCAGCCCCTCTGTTTCTCGCCATCTGTTTCAGCCCCTCTGTTTCAGCCCCTCTGTTTCTCGTCCTCTGTTTCAGCCCCTCTGTTTCAGCCCCTCTGTTTCATCCCCTCTGTTTCAGCCCCTCTGTTTCTCGCCCTCTGTTTCTCGCCCTCTGTTTCAGCCCCTCTGTTTCAGCCCCTCTGTTTCAGCCCCTCTGTTTCTCGCCCTCTGTTTCTCGCCCTCTGTTTCTCGCCCTCTGTTTCTCGCCCTCTGTTTCTCGATCTCTGTTTCTCGCCCTCTGTTTCTCGCCCTCTGTTTCAGCCCCTCTGTTTCAGCCCCTCTGTTTCAGCCCCTCTGTTTCAGCCCCTCTGTTTCAGCCCCTCTGTTTCTCGCCCTCTGTTTCTCTCCCTCTGTTTCTCGCCCTCTGTTTCTCGCTCTCTGTTTCTCGCCCTCTGTTTCTCGCCCTCTTTTTCAGCCCCTCTGTTTCAGCCCCTCTGTTTCAGCCCCTCTGTTTCTCGCCCTCTGTTTCAGCCCCTCTGTTTCTCGCCCTCTGTTTCTCGCCCACTGTTTCTCGCCCTCTGATTCAGCCCCTCTGTTTCAGCCCCTCTGTTTCAGCCCCTCTGTTTCACGCTCTCTGTTTCAGCCCCTCTGTGTCAGCCCCTCTGTTTCTCGCCCTCTGTTTCAGCCACTCTGTTTCAGCCCCTCTGTATCAGCACCTCTGTTTCAGCCCCTCTGTTTCTCGCCCTCTGTTTCTCGCCCTCAGTTTCAGCCCCTCTGTTTCAGCCCCTCTGTTTCAGCCCCTCTGATTCAGCCCCTATGTTTCTCGCCCTCTGTTTCTCGCTCTCTGTTTCTCGCCCTCTGTTTCTCGCCCTCTGTTTCAGCCCCTCTGTTTCAGCCCCTCTGTTTCAGCCCCTCTGTTTCAGCCCCTCTGTTTCTCGCCCTCTGTTTCAGCCCCTCTGTTTCAGTCCCTTTGTTTCAGCCCCTCTGTTTCAGCCACTCTGTTTCAGCCCCTCTGTTTCTCGCCCTCTGTTTCAGCCCCTCTGTTTCAGCCTCTCTGTTTCAGCCCCTCTGTTTCAGCCCCTCTGTTTCAGCCACTCTGTTTCAGCCCCTCTCTTTCTCGCCCTCTCTTTCTCGCCCTCTGTTTCAGCCCCTCTGTTTCAACCCCTCTGTTTCAGCCCGTCTGTTTCAGCCCCTCTGTTTCAGCCCCTCTGCTTCTCGCCCTCTGTTTCTCGCCCTCTGTTTCAGCCCCTCTGTTTCAGACCCTCTGATTCAGCCCCTCTGTTTCAGCCCCTCTGTTTCAGCCCCTCTGTTTCACGCCCTCTGTTTCAGCCCCTCTGTTTCAGCCCCTCTGTATCTCGCCCTCTGTTTCAGCCCCTCTGTATCAGCCCCTCTGTTTCAGCCCCTCTGTTTCTCGCCCTCTGTTTCTCGCCCTCTGTTTCAGCCCCTCTGTTTCAGCCCCTCTGTTTCAGCCCCTCTGTTTCTCGCCCTCTGTTTCTCGCTCTCTGTTTCTCGCCTTCTGTTTCTCGCCCTCTGTTTCAGCCCCTCTGTTTCAGCCCCTCTGTTTCAGCCCCTCTGTTTCAGCCCCTCTGTTTCTCGCCCTCTGTTTCTTTCCCTCTGTTTCTCGCCCTCTGTTTCAGCCCCTCTGTTTCAGTCCCTTTGTTTCAGCCCCTCTGTTTCAGCCCCTCTGTTTCAGCCCCTCTGTTTCTCGCCCTCTGTTTCAGCCCCTCTGTTTCAGCCCCTCTGTTTCTCGCCCTCAGTTTCAGCCCCTCTGTTTCAGCCCCTCTGTTTCAGCCACTCTGTTTCAGCCCCTCTGTTTCTCGCCCTCTCTTTCTCGCCCTCTGTTTCAGCCCCTCTGTTTCAGCCCCTCTGTTTCTCGCCCTCTGTTTCAGCACCTCTGTTTCTCGCCCTCTGTTTCTCGCTCTCTGTTTCTCGCCCTCTGTTTCTCGCCCTCTGTTTCAGCCCCTCTGTTTCAGCCCCTCTGTTTCAGCCCCTCTGTTTCAGCCCCTCTGTTTCAGCCCCTCTGTTTATCGCCCTCTGTTTCTCGCCCTCTGTTTCTCGCCCTCTGTTTCTCGCTCTCTGTTTCTCGCCATTTTTTTCTCGCCCTCTGTTTCAACCCTTATATTCAGCCCCTCTGTTTCAGCCCCACTGTTTCTCGCCCTCTGTTTCTCGCCCACTGTTTCTCGCCTCTGTTTCTGCCCCTCTGTTTCAGCCCCTCTGTTTTAGACCCTCTGTTTCAGCCCCTCTGTTTCTCGCCCTCTGTTTCTCGCCCTCTGTTTCTTGCCCTCTGTTTCTCGCTCTCTGTTTCTCGCCCTCTGTTTCTCGCCCTCTGTTTCAGCCCCTCTGTTTCAGCCCCTCTTTTTCAGCCCCTCTGTTTCTCGCCCTCTGTTTCTCGCCCTCTGTTTCTCGCCCTCAGTTTCAGCCCCTCTGTTTCAGCCCCTTTGTTTCAGCCCCTCTGTTTCAGCCCCTCTGTTTCTCGCCCACTGTTTCTCGCCTTCTGTTTCAGCCCCTCTGTTTCAGCCCCATCTGTTTCAGCCCCTCTGTGTCAGCCCCTCTGTTTCAGCCCCTCTGTTTCAGCCCCTCTGTTTCTCGCCCTCTGTTTCTCGCCCTCTGTTTCTCGACCTCTGTTTCACGCCCTCTGTTTCAGCCCCTCTGTTTCAGCCCCTCTGTTTCAGCCCCTCTGTTTCTCGCCCTCTGTTTCTCGCCCTCTGTTTCAGCCCCTCTGTTTCAGCCCCTCAGTTCCAGCCCCTCTGTTTCTCGCCCTCTGTTTCAGCACCTCTGTTTCTCGCCCTCTCTTTCAGCCCCTCTCTTTCTCGCCCTCTGTTGCAGACCCTCTGTTTCAGCCCCTCTGTTTCAGCCCCTCAGTTTCAGCCCCTCTGTTTCTCGCCCTCTGTTTCAGCCCCTCTGTATCTCGCCCTCTGTTTCAGCCCCTCTGTTTCAGCCCCACTGTTTCAGCCCCTCTGTTTCAGCCCCTCTGTTTCTCGCCATCTGTTTCAGCCCCTCTGTTTCAGCCCCTCTGTTTCTCGCCCTCTGTTTCAGCCCCTCTGTTTCAGCCCCTCTGTTTCTCGCACTCTGTTTCAGCCCCTCTGTTTCTCGCCCTCTGTTTCAGCACCTCTGTTTCAGTCCCTCTGATTCAGCCCCTCTGTTTCAGCCCCTCTGTTTCAGCCCCTCTGTTTCACGCCCTCTGTTTCAGCCCCTCTGTTTCAGCCCCTCTGTATCTCGCCCTGTGTTTCAGCCCCTCTGTTTCAGCCCCTCTGTATCAGCCCCTCTGTTTCAGCCCCTCTGTTTCTCGCCCTCTGTTTCTCGCCCTCTGTTTCAGCCCCTCTGTTTCAGCCCCTCTGTTTCAGCCCCTCTGTTTCAGCCCCTCTGTTTCTCGCCCTCTGTTTCTCGCTCTCTGTTTCTCGCCTTCTGTTTCTCGCCCTCTGTTTCAGCCCCTCTGTTTCAGCCCCTCTGTTTCAGCCCCTCTGTTTCAGCCCCTCTGTTTCTCGCCCTTGTTTCTTTCCCTCTGTTTCTCGCCCTCTGTTTCAGCCCCTCTGTTTCAGTCCCTTTGTTTCATCCCCTCTGTTCCAGCCCCTCTGTTTCAGCCCCTCTGTTTCTCGCCCACTGTTTCAGCCCCTCTGTTTCAGCCCCTCTGTTTCTCGCCCTCAGTTTCAGCCCCTCTGTTTCAGCCCCTCTGTTTCAGCCACTCTGTTTCAGCCCCTCTGTTTCTCGCCCTCTCTTTCTCGCCCTCTGTTTCAGCCCCTCTGTTTCAGCCCCTCTGTTTCTCGCCCTCTGTTTCTCGCCCTCTGTTTCTCGCCCTCTGTTTCTCGCTCTCTGTTTCTCGCCCTCTGTTTCTCGCCCTCTGTTTCAGCCCCTCTGTTTCAGCCCCTCTGTTTCAGCCCCTCTGTTTCAGCCCCTCTGTTTCAGCCCCTCTGTTTATCGCCCTCTGTTTCTCGCCCTCTGTTTCTCGCCCTCTGTTTCTCGCTCTCTGTTTCTCACCCTCTGTTTCTCGCCCTCTGTTTCAACCCTCTGTTTCAGCCCCTCTGTTTCAGCCCCTCTGTTTCTCGCCCTCTGTTTCTCGCCCACTGTTTCTCGCCTCTGTTTCTGCCCCACTCTTTCAGCCCCTCTGTTTCAGACCCTCTGTTTCAGCCCCTCTGTTTCTCGCCCTCTGTTTCTCGCCCTCTGTTTCTTGCCCTCTGTTTCTCGCTCTCTGTTTCTCGCCCTCTGTTTCTCGCCCTCTGTTTCAGCCCCTCTGTTTCAGCCCCTCTGTTTCAGCCCCTCTGTTTCTCGCCCTCTGTTTCTCGCCCTCTGTTTCTCGCCCTCAGTTTCAGCCCCTCTGTTCCAGCCCCTTTGTTTCAACCCCTCTGTTTCAGCCCCTCTGTTTCTCGCCCACTGTTTCTCGCCCTCTGTTTCAGCCCCTCTGTTTCAGCCCCTCAGTTCCAGCCCCTCTGTTTCTCGCCCTCTGTTTCAGCACCTCTGTTTCTCGCCCACTGTTTCTCGCCCTCTGTTTCAGCCCCTCTGTTTCAGCCCCTCTGTTTCAGCCCCTCTGTTTCAGCCCCTCTGTTTCAGCCCCTCTGTTTCAGCCCCTCTGTTTCTCGCCCTCTGTTTCTCGCCCTCTGTTTCTCGCCCTCTGTTTCACGCCCTCTGTTTCAGCCCCTCTGTTTCAGCCCCTCTGTTTCAGCCCCTCTGTTTCTCGCCCTCTGTTTCTCGCCCTCTGTTTCAGCCCCTCTGTTTCAGCCCCTCAGTTCCAGCCCCTCTGTTTCTCGCCCTCTGTTTCAGCACCTCTGTTTCTCGCCCTCTCTTTCAGCCCCTCTCTTTCTCGCCCTCTGTTTCAGCCCCTCTGTTTCAGCCCCTCTGTTTCAGCCCCTCTGTTTCTCGCCCTCTGTTTCAGCCCCTCTGTTTCTCGCCCTCTGTTTCAGCCCCTCTGTTTCAGCCCCTCTGTTTCAGCCCCTCTGTTTCAGCCCCACTGTTTCAGCACCTCTGTTTCTCGCCCTTTGTTTCACGCCCTCTGTTTCAGCCCCTCTGTTTCTCGCCCTCTGTTTCAGCCCCTCTGTTTCTCGCCCTCTGTTTCAGCCCCTCTGTTTCAGTCCCTCTGTTTCAGCCCCTCTGTTTCAGCCCCTCTGTTTCAGCCCCTCTGTTTCAGCCCCTCTGTTTCTCACCCACTGTTTCAACCCCTTTGTTTCAGCCCCTCTGTTTCAGCCACTCTGTTTCAGCCCCTCTGTTTCTCGCCCTCTGTTTCTCGCCCTCTGTTTCTCGCCCTCTGTTTCTCGCTCTTTGTTTCTCGCCCTCTGTTTCTCGCCCTCTGTTTCAGCCCCTCTGTTTCAGCCCCTCTGTTTCAGCCCCTCTGTTTCATCCCCTCTGTTTCAGCCCCTCTGTTTCAGCCCCTCTGTTTCTCGCCCTCTGTTTCTCGCCCTCTGTTTCTCGCTCTCTGTTTCTCGCCCTCTGTTTCTCGCCCTCTGTTTCAGCCCCTCTGTTTCAGCCCCTCTGTTTCAGCCCCTCTGTTTCTCGCCCTCTGTTTCACGCCCACTGTTTCTCGCCCTCTGTTTCAGCCCCTCTGTTTCAGCCCCTCTGTTTCAGCTCCTCTGTTTCAGCCCCTCTGTTTCAGCCCCTCTGTTTCTCGCCCTCTGTATCTCGCCCTGGGTTTCAGCGCCTCTCTTTCTCGCCCTCTGTTTCAGCCCCTCTGTTTCAGCCCCTCTGTTTCAGCCCCTCTGTTTCTCGCCCTCTGTTTCTCGCCCCTTGTTTCTCAGCCTCTGTTTCTCGCTCTTTGTTTCTCGCCCTCTGTTTCTCGCCCTCTGTTTCAGCCCCTCTGTTTCAGCCCCTCTGTTTCAGCCCCTCTGTTTCATCCCCTCTGTTTCAGCCCCTCTGTTTCAGCCCCTCTGTTTCTCGCCCTCTGTTTCTCGCCCTCTGTTTCTCGACCTCTGTTTCTCGCTCTCTGTTTCTCGCCCACTGTTTCTCGCCCTCTGTTTCAGCCCCTCTGTTTCAGCCCCTCTGTTTCAGCCCCTCTGTTTCTCGCCCTCTGTTTCTCGCCCACTGTTTCTCGCCCTCTGTTTCAGCCCCTCTGTTTCAGCACCTCTATTTCAGCCCCTCTGTTTCTCGCCCTCTGTTTCATCCCCTCTGTTTCAGCCCCTCTGTTTCAGCTCCTCTGTTTCAGCCGCTCTGTTTCAGCCCCTCTGTTTCTCGCCCTCTGTTTCTCGCCCTCGGTTTCAAACCCTCTGTTTCTCGCCCTCTGTTTCAGCCCCTCTGTTTCTCGCCCTCTGTTTCATCCCCTCTGTTTCAGACCCTCTGTTTCAGACTCTCTGTTTCAGCCCCTCAGTATCAGCCCCTCTCTTTCAGCCCCTCTGTTTCTCGCCCTCTGTTTCTCGCCCTCTGTTTCAGCCCCTCTGTTTCAGCCCCTCTGTTTCAGCCCATCTGTTTCAGCCCTTCTGTTTCAGCCCCTCTGTTTCAGCCCCTCTGTTTCAGCCCCTCTGTTTCTCGCCCTCTGTTTCCATTTCTCTGTTTCTCGCCCTCTGTTTCAGCCCCTCTGTTTCTCGCCCACTGTTTCAGCCACTCTGTTTCTCGCCATCTGTTTCAGCCCCTCTGTTTCAGCCCCTCTGTTTGTCGCCCTCTGTTTCAGCCCCTCTGTTTCAGCCCCTCTGTTTCAGCCCCTCTGATTCAGCCCCTCTGTTTCAGCCCCTCTGTTTCTCGCCCACTGTTTCTCGCCCTCTGTTTCAGCTCCTCTGTTTCAGCCCCTCTGTTTCAGCCCCTCTGTTTCTCGCCCTCTGTTTCTCGCCCTCTGTTTCTCGCCCTCTGTTTCTCGCCCTCTGTTTCTCGATCTCTGTTTCTCGCCCTCTGTTTCTCGCCCTCTGTTTCAGCCCCTCTGTTTCAGCCCCTCTGTTTCAGCCCCTCTGTTTCAGCCCCTCTGTTTCAGCCCCTCTGTTTCTCGCCCTCTGTTTCTCGCCCTCTGTTTCTCGCCCTCTGTTTCTCGCTCTCTGTTTCTCGCCCTCTGTTTCTCGCCCTCTGTTTCAGCCCCTCTGTTTCAGCCCCTCTGTTACAGCCCCTCTGTTTCTCGCCCTCTGTTTCTCGTCGACTGTTTCTCGCCCTCTGTTTCAGCCCCTCTGTTTCAGCCCCTCTGTTTCAGCCCCTCTGTTTCAGCCCCTCTGTTTCTCGCCCTCTCTTTCTCGCCCTCTGTTTCTTGCCCTCTGTTTCTCGCTCTCTGTTTCTCGCCCTCTGTTTCTCGCGCTCTTTTTCAGCCCCTCTGTTTCAGCCCCTCTGTTTCAGCCCCTCTGTTTCTCGCCCTCTGTTTCAGCCCCTCTGTTTCTCGCCCTCTGTTTCTCGCCCACTGTTTCTCGCCCTCTGTTTCAGCCCCTCTGTTTCAGCCCCTCTGTTTCAGCCCCTCTGTTTCTCGCCCTCTGTTTCTCGCCCACTGTTTCTCGCCCTCTGTTTCAGCCCCTCTGTTTCAGCCCCTTTGTTTCAGCCCCTCTGTTTCTCGCCCTCTGTTTCTCGCCCACTGTTTCTCGCCCTCTGTTTCTCGCCCACTGTTTCTCGCCCTCTGTTTCAGCCCCTCTGTTTCAGCCCCTCTGTTTCAGCCCCTCTGTTTCTCGCCCTCTGTTTCTCGCCCACTGTTTCTCGCCCTCTGTTTCAGCCCCTCTGTATCAGCCCCTTTGTTTCAGCCCCTCTGTTTCTCGCCCTCTGTTTCTCGCCCTCTGTTTCTCGCCATCAGTTTCAGCCCCTCTGTTTCAGCCCCTTTGTTTCAGCCCCTCTGTTTCTGCCCCTCTGTTTCTCGCCCACTGTTTCTCGCCCTCTGTTTCAACCCCTCTGTTTCAACCCCTCTGTTTCAGCCCCTCTGTTTCAGCCCCTCTATTTCAGCCCCTCTGTTTCTCGCCCTCTGTTTCTCGCCCTTTGTTTCTCGCCCTCTGTTTCTCGCCCTCTGTTTCAGCCCCTCTGTTTAAGCCCCTCTGTTTCTCGCCATCTGTTTCTCGGCCTCTGTTTCAGCCCCTCTGTTTCAGCCCCTCAGTTTCAGCCCCTCTGTTTCTCCCCCTCTGTTTCAGCACCTCTGTTTCTCGCCCTCTCTTTCAGCCCCTCTCTTTCTCGCCCACTGTTGCAGACCCTCTGTTTCAGCCCCTCTGTTTCAGCCCCTCTGTTTCTGCCCCTCTGTATCTCGCCCTCTGTTTCAGCCCCTCTGTTTCAGCCCCTCTGTTTCAGCCCCTCTGTTTCAGCCCCTCTGTTTCTCGCCATCTGTTTCAGCCCCTCTGTTTCAGCCCCTCTGTTTCTCGCCCTCTGTTTCAGCCCCTCTGTTTCAGCCCCTCTGTTTCAGCCCCTCTGTTTCAGCACCTCTGTTTCTCGCCCTTTGTTTCTCGCCCTCTGTTTCAGCCCCTCTGTTTCTCGCCCTCTGTTACAGCCCCTCTGTTTCTCGCCCTCTGTTTCAGCCCCTCTGTTTCAGTCCCTCTGTTTCAGCCCCTCTGTTTCAGCCCCTCTGTTTCAGCCCCTCTGTTTCAGCCCCTCTGTTTCTCGCCCTCTGTTTCAGCCCCTCTGTATCAGCCCCTCTGTTTCAGCCCCTCTGTTTCAGCCCCTCTGTTTCTCGCCCTCTGTTTCTCGCTCTCTGTTTCTCGCCCTCTGTTTCTCGCTCTCTGTTTCTCGCCCTCTGTTTCAGCCCCTCTGTTTTAGCGACTCTGTTTCAGCCCCTCTGTTTCAGCCCCTCTGTTTCTCGCCATCTGTTTCAGCCCCTCTGTTTCTCGCCCTCTGTTTCAGCCCCTCTGTTTATGCCCCTCTGTTTCTCGCCATCTGTTTCTCGCCCTCTGTTTCAGCCCCACTGTTTCAGCCCCTCAGTTTCAGCCCCTCTGTTTCTCCCCCTCTGTTTCAGCACCTCTGTTTCTCGCCCTCTCTTTCAGCCCCTCTCTTTCTCGCCCACTGTTGCAGACCCTCTGTTTCAGCCCCTCTGTTTCAGCCCCTCTGTTTCAGCCCCTCTGTATCTCGCCCTCTGTTTCAGCCCCTCTGTTTCAGCCCCTCTGTTTCAGCCCCTCTGTTTCTCGCCATCTGTTTCAGCCCCTCTGTTTCAGCCCCTCTGAATCTCGCCCTCTGTTTCAGCACCTCTGTTTCAGCCCCTCTGTTTCAGCCCCTCTGTTTCAGCACCTCTGTTTCTCGCCCTTTGTTTCTCGCCCTCTGTTTCAGCCCCTCTGTTTCTCGCCCTCTGTTACAGCCCCTCTGTTTCTCGCCCTCTGTTTCAGCCCCTCTGTTTCAGTCCCTCTGTTTCAGCCCCTCTGTTTCAGCACCTCTGTTTCAGCCCCTCTGTTTCTCGCCCTCTGTTTCAGCCCCTCTGTTTCAGCCCCTCTGTTTCTCGCACTCTGTTTCAGCCCCTCTGTTTCAGCCCCTCTGTATCAGCCCCTCTGTTTCAGCCCCTCTGTTTCAGCCCCTCTGTTTCTCGCCCTCTGTTTCTCGCCCTCTGTTTTTCGCCCTCTGTTTCTCGCTCTCTGTTTCTCGCCCTCTGTTTCTCGACCTCTGTTTCAGCGCCTCTGTTTCAGCCCCTCTGCTTCAGCCCCTCTGTTTCAGCCCCTCTGTTTCTCGCCATCTGTTTCAGCCCCTCTGTTTCTCGCCCTCTGTTTCAGCCCCTCTGTTTCAGCCCCTCTGTATCGGCACCTTTGTTTCAGCCCCTCTGTTTCTCGCCCTCTGTTTATCGCCCTCTGTATTTCGCCCTCTGTTTCTCGCCCACTGTTTCAGCCCCTCTGTTTCAACCCCTCTGTTTCAGCCCATCTGTTTCAGCCCCTCTGTTTCAGCCCCTCTGTTTCAGCCCCCCTGTTTCAGCCCCTCTGTTTCTCGCCCTCTGTTTCTCTTTCTCTGTTTCTCCCCCTCTGTTTCAGCCCCTCTGTTTCTCGCCCACTGTTTCAGCCCCTCTGTTTCTCGCCCTCTGTTTCAGCTTCTCTGTTTCAGCCCCTCTGTTTCAGCCCCTCTGTTTCAGCCCCTCTGTTTCTCGCCCTCTGTTTCTCGCCCTCTGTTTCAGCCCCTCTGTTTCAGCCCCTCTGTTCCAGCCCCTCTGTTTCTCGCCCTCTGTTTCTCGCCCTCTGTTTCTCGCCCTCTGTTTCTCGATCTCTGTTTCTCGCCCTCTGTTTCTCGCCCTCGGTTTCAGCCCCTCTGTTTCTCGCCCTCTGTTTCAGCCCCTCTGTTTCTCGCCCTCTGTTTCAGCCCCTCTGTTTCAGCCCCTCTGTTTCAGCCCCTCTTTTAAAGCCCTTCTGTTTAAGCCCCTCTGTTTCTGCCCCTCTGTTTCTCGCCCTCTGTTTCAGCCCCTCTGTTTCTCGCCCTCTGTTTCAGACCGTCTGTTTCAGCCCCTCAGTATCAGCCCCTCTCTTTCAGCCCCTCTGTTTCTCGCCCTCTGTTTCTCGCCCTCCGTTTCTCCTCCTCTGTTTCTCGCCCACTGTTTCAGACCCTCTGTTTCAGCCCCTCTGTTTCAGCCCATCTGTTTCAGCCCCTCTGTTTCAGCCCCTCTGTTTCAGCCCCTCTGTTTCAGCCCCTCTGTTTCTCGCCCTCTGTTTCTATTTCTCTGTTTCTCGCCCTCTGTTTCGGCCCCTCTGTTTCTCGCCCACTGTTTCAGCCCCTCTGTTTCTCGCCATCTGTTTCAGCCCCTCTGTTTCAGCCCCTCTGTTTCTCGCCCTCTGTTTCAGCCCCTCTGTTTCAGCCCCTCTGTTTCAGCCCCTCTGTTTCTCGCCCACTGTTTCAGCCCCTCTGTTTCTCGCCATCTGTTTCAGCCCCTCTGTTTCAGCCCCTCTGTTTCTCGCCCTCTGTTACAGCCCCTCTGTTTCAGCCCCTCTGTTTCAGCCCCTCTGTTTCAGCCCCTCTGTTTCTCGCCCTCTGTTTCTCGCTCTCTGTTTCTCGCCCTCTGTTTCTCGCTCTCTGTTTCTCGCCCTCTGTTTCTCGCCCTCTGTTTCTCGCCCTCAGTTTCAGCCCCTCTGTTTCAGCCCCTTTGTTTCAGCCCCTCTGTTTCAGCCCCTCTGTTTCTCGCCCATTGTTTCTCGCCCTCTGTTTCAGCCCCTCTGTTTCAGCCCCTCTGTTTCAGCCCCTCTGTTTCAGCCCCTCTGTTTCTCGCCCTCTGTTTCTCGCCCTCTGTTTCACGCCCTCTGTTTCAGCCCCTCTGTTTCAGCCCCTCTGTTTCAGCCCCTCTGTTTCTCGCCCTCTGTTTCTCGCCCTCTGTTTCAGCCCCTCTGTTTCAGCCCCTCAGTTCCAGCCCCTCTGTTTCAGCCCCTCTGTTTCAGCCCCTCTGTTTCAGCCCCTCTGTTTCTCGCCCTCTGTTTCAGCCCCTCTGTTTCTCGCCCTCTGTTTCAGCCCCTCTGTTTCAGCCCCTCTGTTTCAGCCCCTCTGTTTCAGCCCCACTGTTTCAGGACCTCTGTTTCTCGCCCTTTGTTTCACGCCCTCTGTTTCAGCCCCTCTGTTTCTCGCCCTCTGTTTCAGCCCCTCTGTTTCTCGCCCTCTGTTTCAGCCCCTCTGTTTCAGCCCCTCTGTTTCTCGCCCATTGTTTCTCGCCCTCTGTTTCAGCCCCTCTGTTTCAGCCCCTCTGTTTCAGCCCCTCTGTTTCAGCCCCTCTGTTTCAGCCCCTCTGTTTCTCGCCCTCTGTTTCTCGCCCTCTGTTTCACGCCCTCTGTTTCAGCCCCTCTGTTTCAGCTCCTCTGTTTCAGCCCCTCTGTTTCTCGCCCTCTGTTTCTCGCCCTCTGTTTCAGCCCCTCTGTTTCAGCCCCTCAGTTCCAGCCCCTCTGTTTCAGCCCCTCTGTTTCAGCCCCTCTGTTTCAGCCCCTCTGTTTCTCGCCCTCTGTTTCAGCCCCTCTGTTTCTCGCCCTCTGTTTCAGCCCCTCTGTTTCAGCCCCTCTGTTTCAGCCCCTCTGTTTCAGCCCCACTGTTTCAGGACCTCTGTTTCTCGCCCTTTGTTTCACGCCCTCTGTTTCTGCACTTCTGTTACTCGCCCTCTCTTTCAGCCCCTCTCTTTCTCGCCCTCTGTTTCAGCCCCTCTGTTTCAGCCCCTCTGTTTCAGCCCCTCTGTTTCAGCCACTCTGTTTCTCGCCCTCTGTTTCAGCCCCTCTGTTTCTCGCCCTCTGTTTCAGCCCCTCTGTTTCAGCCCCTCTGTTTCAGCCCCTCTGTTTCAGCCCCACTGTTTCAGGACCTCTGTTTCTCGCCCTTTGTTTCACGCCCTCTGTTTCAGCCCCTCTGTTTCTCGCCCTCTGTTTCAGCCCCTCTGTTTCTCGCCCTCTGTTTCAGCCCCTCTGTTTCAGTCCCTCTGTTTCAGCCCCTCTGTTTCATCCCCTCTGTTTCAGCCCCTCTGTTTCAGCCCCTCTGTTTCAGCCCCTCTGTTTCTCGCCCACTGTTTCAGCCCCTCTGTTTCAGCCCCTCTGTTTCAGCCACTCTGTTTCAGCTCCTCTGTTTCTCGCCCTCTGTTTCTCGCCCTCTGTTTCTCGCCCTCTGTTTCTCGCTCTTTGTTTCTTGCCCTCTGTTTCTCGCCCTCTGTTTCAGCCCCTCTGTTTCAGCCCCTCTGTTTCAGCCCCTCTGTTTCATCCCCTCTGTTTCAGCCCATCTGTTTCAGCCCCTCTGTTTCTCGCCCTCTGTTTCTCGCCCTCTGTTTCTCGCCCTCTGTTTCTCGCTCTCTGTTTCTCGCCCTCTGTTTCTCGCCCTCTGGTCCAGCCCCTCTGTTTCAGCCCCTCTGTTTCAGCCCCTCTGTTTCTTGCCCTCTGTTTCACGCCCACTGTTTCTCGCCCTCTGTTTCAGCCCCTCTGTTTCAGCCCCTCTGTTTCAGCTCCTCTGTTTCAGCCCCTCTGTTTCAGCCCCTCTGTTTCTCGCCCTCTGTTTCTCGCCCTGGGTTTCAGCCCCTCTGTTTCTCGCCCTCTGTTTCAGCCCCTCTGTTTCAGCCCCTCTGTTTCAGCCCCTCTGTTTCTCGCCCTCTGTTTCTCGCCCCTTGTTTCTCAGCCTCTGTTTCTCGCTCTTTGTTTCTCGCCCTCTGTTTCTCGCCCTCTGTTTCAGCCCCTCTGTTTCAGCCCCTCTGTTTCAGCCCCTCTGTTTCATCCCCTCTGTTTCAGCCCCTCTGTTTCAGCCCCTCTGTTTCTCGCCCTCTGTTTCTCGCCCTCTGTTTCTCGCCCTCTGTTTCTCGCTCTCTGTTTCTCGCCCACTGTTTCTCGCCCTCTGTTTCAGCCCCTCTGTTTCAGCCCCTCTGTTTCAGCCCCTCTGTTTCTCGCCCTCTGTTTCTCGCCCACTGTTTCTCGCCCTCTGTTTCAGCCCCTCTGTTTCAGCACCTCTGTTTCAGCCCCTCTGTTTCTCGCCCTCTGTTTCATCCCATCTGTTTCAGCCCCTCTGTTTCAGCTCCTCTGTTTCAGCCCCTCTGTTTCAGCCCCTCTGTTTCAGCCCCTCTGTTTCAGCCCCTCTGTTTCTCGCCATCTGTTTCAGCCCCTCTGTTTCTCGCCCTCTGTTTCAGCCCCTCTGTTTATGCCCCTCTGTTTCTCGCCATCTGTTTCTCGCCCTCTGTTTCAGCCCCACTGTTTCAGCCCCTAGGTTTCAGCCCCTCTGTTTCTCCCCCTCTGTTTCAGCACCTCTGTTTCTCGCCCTCTCTTTCAGCCCCTCTCTTTCTCGCCCACTGTTGCAGACCCTCTGTTTCAGCCCCTCTGTTTCAGCCCCTCTGTTTCAGCCCCTCTGTATCTCGCCCTCTGTTTCAGCCCCTCTGTTTCAGCCCCTCTGTTTCAGCCCCTCTGTTTCAGCCCCTCTGTTTCTCGCCATCTGTTTCAGCCCCTCTGTTTCAGCCCCTCTGAATCTCGCCCTCTGTTTCAGCACCTCTGTTTCAGCCCCTCTGTTTCAGCCCCTCTGTTTCAGCACCTCTGTTTCTCGCCCTTTGTTTCTCGCCCTCTGTTTCAGCCCCTCTGTTTCTCGCCCTCTGTTACAGCCCCTCTGTTTCTCGCCCTCTGTTTCAGCCCCTCTGTTTCAGTCCCTCTGTTTCAGCCCCTCTGTTTCAGCACCTCTGTTTCAGCCCCTCTGTTTCTCGCCCTCTGTTTCAGCCCCTCTGTTTCAGCCCCTCTGTTTCTCGCACTCTGTTTCAGCCCCTCTGTTTCAGCCCCTCTGTATCAGCCCCTCTGTTTCAGCCCCTCTGTTTCAGCCCCTCTGTTTCTCGCCCTCTGTTTCTCGCCCTCTGTTTTTCGCCCTCTGTTTCTCGCTCTCTGTTTCTCGCCCTCTGTTTCTCGACCTCTGTTTCAGCGCCTCTGTTTCAGCCCCTCTGCTTCAGCCCCTCTGTTTCAGCCCCTCTGTTTCTCGCCATCTGTTTCAGCCCCTCTGTTTCTCGCCCTCTGTTTCAGCCCCTCTGTTTCAGCCCCTCTGTATCGGCACCTCTGTTTCAGCCCCTCTGTTTCTCGCCCTCTGTTTATCGCCCTCTGTATTTCGCCCTCTGTTTCTCGCCCACTGTTTCAGCCCCTCTGTTTCAGCCCCTCTGTTTCAGCCCATCTGTTTCAGCCCCTCTGTTTCAGCCCCTCTGTTTCAGCCCCCCTGTTTCAGCCCCTCTGTTTCTCGCCCTCTGTTTCTCTTTCTCTGTTTCTCCCCCTCTGTTTCAGCCCCTCTGTTTCTCGCCCACTGTTTCAGCCCCTCTGTTTCTCGCCATCTGTTTCAGCCCCTCTGTTTCAGCCCCTCTGTTTCTCGCCCTCTGTTTCAGCTTCTCTGTTTCAGCCCCTCTGTTTCAGCCCCTCTGTTTCAGCCCCTCTGTTTCTCGCCCTCTGTTTCTCGCCCTCTGTTTCAGCCCCTCTGTTTCAGCCCCTCTGTTCCAGCCCCTCTGTTTCTCGCCCTCTGTTTCTCGCCCTCTGTTTCTCGCCCTCTGTTTCTCGATCTCTGTTTCTGCCCTCTGTTTCTCGCCCTCGGTTTCAGCCCCTCTGTTTCTCGCCCTCTGTTTCAGCCCCTCTGTTTCTCGCCCTCTGTTTCAGCCCCTCTGTTTCAGCACCTCTGTTTCAGCCCCTCTTTTAAAGCCCTTCTGTTTAAGCCCCTCTGTTTCTGCCCCTCTGTTTCTCGCCCTCTGTTTCAGCCCCTCTGTTTCTCGCCCTCTGTTTCAGACCGTCTGTTTCAGCCCCTCAGTATCAGCCCCTCTCTTTCAGCCCCTCTGTTTCTCGCCCTCTGTTTCTCGCCCTCTGTTTCTCCTCCTCTGTTTCTCGCCCACTGTTTCAGACCCTCTGTTTCAGCCCCTCTGTTTCAGCCCATCTGTTTCAGCCCCTCTGTTTCAGCCCCTCTGTTTCAGCCCCTCTGTTTCAGCCCCTCTGTTTCTCGCCCTCTGTTTCTATTTCTCTGTTTCTCGCCCTCTGTTTCGGCCCCTCTGTTTCTCGCCCACTGTTTCAGCCCCTCTGTTTCTCGCCATCTGTTTCAGCCCCTCTGTTTCAGCCCCTCTGTTTCTCGCCCTCTGTTTCAGCCCCTCTGTTTCAGCCCCTCTGTTTCAGCCCCTCTGTTTCTCGCCCACTGTTTCAGCCCCTCTGTTTCTCGCCATCTGTTTCAGCCCCTCTGTTTCAGCCCCTCTGTTTCTCGCCCTCTGTTACAGCCCCTCTGTTTCAGCCCCTCTGTTTCAGCCCCTCTGATTCAGCCCCTCTGTTTCTCGCCCTCTGTTTCTCGCTCTCTGTTTCTCGCCCTCTGTTTCTCGCTCTCTGTTTCTCGCCCTCTGTTTCTCGCCCTCTGTTTCTCGCCCTCAGTTTCAGCCCCTCTGTTTCAGCCCCTTTGTTTCAGCCCCTCTGTTTCAGCCCCTCTGTTTCTCGCCCATTGTTTCTCGCCCTCTGTTTCAGCCCCTCTGTTTCAGCCCCTCTGTTTCAGCCCCTCTGTTTCAGCCCCTCTGTTTCAGCCCCTCTGTTTCTCGCCCTCTGTTTCTCGCCCTCTGTTTCACGGCCTCTGTTTCAGCCCCTCTGTTTCAGCCCCTCTGTTTCAGCCCCTCTGTTTCTCGCCGTCTGTTTCTCGCCCTCTGTTTCAGCCCCTCTGTTTCAGCCCCTCTGTTTCAGCCCCTCTGTTTCTCGCCCTCTGTTTCTCGCCCTCTGTTTCAGCCCCTCTGTTTCAGCCCCTCTGTTTCAGCCCCTCTGTTTCTCGCCCTCTGTTTCTCGCTCTCTGTTTCTCGCCTTCTGTTTCTCGCCCTCTGTTTCAGCCCCTCTGTTTCAGCCCCTCTGTTTCAGCCCCTCTGTTTCAGCCCCTCTGTTTCTCGCCCTCTGTTTCTTTCCCTCAGTTTCTCGCCCTCTGTTTCAGCCCCTCTGTTTCAGTCCCTTTGTTTCAGCCCCTCTGTTTCAGCCCCTCTGTTTCAGCCCCTCTGTTTCTCGCCCTCTGTTTCAGCCCCTCTGTTTCAGCCCCTCTGTTTCTCGCCCTCAGTTTCAGCCCCTCTGTTTCAGCCCCTCTGTTTCAGCCACTCTGTTTCAGCCCCTCTGTTTCTCGCCCTCTCTTTCTCGCCCTCTGTTTCAGCCCCTCTGTTTCAGCCCCTCTGTTTCTCGCCCTCTGTTTCAGCACCTCTGTTTCTCGCCCTCTGTTTCTCGCTCTCTGTTTCTCGCCCTCTGTTTCTCGCCCTCTGTTTCAGCCCCTCTGTTTCAGCCCCTCTGTTTCAGCCCCTCTGTTTCAGCCCCTCTGTTTCAGCCCCTCTGTTTATCGCCCTCTGTTTCTCGCCCTCTGTTTCTCGCCCTCTGTTTCTCGCTCTCTGTTTCTCGCCCTTTTTTTCTCGCCCTCTGTTTCAACCCTTATATTCAGCCCCTCTGTTTCAGCCCCACTGTTTCTCGCCCTCTGTTTCTCGCCCACTGTTTCTCGCCTCTGTTTCTGCCCCTCTGTTTCAGCCCCTCTGTTTTAGACCCTCTGTTTCAGCCCCTCTGTTTCTCGCCCTCTGTTTCTCGCCCTCTGTTTCTTGCCCTCTGTTTCTCGCTCTCTGTTTCTCGCCCTCTGTTTCTCGCCCTCTGTTTCAGCCCCTCTGTTTCAGCCCCTCTTTTTCAGCCCCTCTGTTTCTCGCCCTCTGTTTCTCGCCCTCTGTTTCTCGCCCTCAGTTTCAGCCCCTCTGTTTCAGCCCCTTTGTTTCAGCCCCTCTGTTTCAGCCCCTCTGTTTCTCGCCCACTGTTTCTCGCCTTCTGTTTCAGCCCCTCTGTTTCAGCCCCTCTGTTTCAGCCCCTCTGTTTCAGCCCCTCTGTTTCAGCCCCTCTGTTTCAGCCCCTCTGTTTCTCGCCCTCTGTTTCTCGCCCTCTGTTTCTCGACCTCTGTTTCACGCCCTCTGTTTCAGCCCCTCTGTTTCAGCCCCTCTGTTTCAGCCCCTCTGTTTCTCGCCCTCTGTTTCTCGCCCTCTGTTTCAGCCCCTCTGTTTCAGCCCCTCAGTTCCAGCCCCTCTGTTTCTCGCCCTCTGTTTCAGCACCTCTGTTTCTCGCCCTCTCTTTCAGCCCCTCTCTTTCTCGCCCTCTGTTGCAGACCCTCTGTTTCAGCCCCTCTGTTTCAGCCCCTCAGTTTCAGCCCCTCTGTTTCTCGCCCTCTGTTTCAGCCCCTCTGTTTCTCGCCCTCTGTTTCAGCCCCTCTGTTTCAGCCCCTCTGTTTCAGCCCCACTGTTTCAGCACCTCTGTTTCTCGCCCTTTGTTTCACGCCCCCTGTTTCAGCCCCTCTGTTTCTCGCCCTCTGTTTCAGCCCCTCTGTTTCTCGCCCTCTGTTTCAGCCCCTCTGTTTCAGTCCCTCTGTTTCAGCCCCTCTGTTTCAGCCCCTCTGTTTCAGCCCCTCTGTTTCAGCCCCTCTGTTTCAGCCCCTCTGTTTCTCGCCCACTGATTCAGCCCCTCTGTTTCAGCCCCTCTTTTTCAGCCACTCTGTTTCAGCCCCTCTGTTTCTCGCCCTCTGTTTCTCGCCCTCTGCTTCTCGCCCTCTGTTTCAGCCCCTCTGTTTCAGCCCGTCTGTTTCAGCCCCTCTGTTTCTCGCCCTCTGTTTCTCGCCCTCTGTTTCTCGCCCTCTGTTTCTCGCTCTTTGTTTCTCGCCCTCTGTTTCTCGCCCTCTGTTTCAGCCCCTCTGTTTCAGCCCCTCTGTTTCAGCCCCTCTGTTTCATCCCCTCTGTTTCAGCCCCTCTGTTTCAGCCCCTCTGTTTCTCGCCCTCTGTTTCTCGCCCTCTGTTTCTCGCCCTCTGTTTCTCGCTCTCTGTTTCTCGCCCTCTGTTTCTCGCCCTCTGTTTCAGCCCCTCTGTTTCAGCCCCTCTGTTTCAGCCCCTCTGTTTCTCGCCCTCTGTTTCACGCCCACTGTTTCTCGCCCTCTGTTTCAGCCCCTCTGTTTCAGCCCCTCTGTTTCAGCTCCTCTGTTTCAGCCCCTCTGTTTCAGCCCCTCTGTTTCTCGCCCTCTGTTTCTCGCCCTGTGTTTCAGTCCCTCTGTTTCTCGCCCTCTGTTTCAGCCCCTCTGTTTCAGCCCCTCTGTTTCTCGCCCTCTGTTTCTCGCCCCTTGTTTCTCAGCCTCTGTTTCTCGCTCTTTGTTTCTCGCCCTCTGTTTCTCGCCCTCTGTTTCAGCCCCTCTGTTTCAGCCCCTCTGTTTCAGCCCCTCTGTTTCATCCCCTCTGTTTCAGCCCCTCTGTTTCAGCCCCTCTGTTTCTCGCCCTCTGTTTCTCGCCCTCTGTTTCTCGCCCTCTGTTTCTCGCTCTCTGTTTCTCGCCCACTGTTTCTCGCCCTCTGTTTCAGCCCCTCTGTTTCAGCCCCTCTGTTTCAGCCCCTCTGTTTCTCTCCCTCTGTTTCTCGCCCTCTGTATCTCGCCCTCTGTTTCAGTCCCTGTGTTTCAGCACCTCTGTTTCAGCCCCTCTGTTTCTCGCCCTCTGTTTCATCCCCTCTGTTTCAGCCCCTCTGTTTCAGCTCCTCTGTTTCAGCCCCTATGTTTCAGCCCCTCTGTTTCTCGCCCTCAGTTTCTCGCCCTCGGTTTCAGACCCTCTGTTTCTCGCCCTCTGTTTCAGCCCCTCTGTTTCTCGCCCTCTGTTTCATCCCCTCTGTTTCAGACCCTCAGTTTCAGACTCTCTGTTTCAGCCCCTCAGTATCAGCCCCTCTCTTTCAGCCCCTCTGTTTCTCGCCCTCTGTTTCTCGCCCTCTGTTTCTCGCCCTATGTTTCTCGCCCACTGTTTAAGCCCCTCTGTTTCAGCCCCTCTGTTTCAGCCCATCTGTTTCAGCCCCTCTGTTTCAGCCCCTCTGTTTCAGCCCCTCTGTTTCAGCCCCTCTGTTTCTCGCCCTCTGTTTCTATTTCTGTGTTTCTCGCCCTCTGTTTCAGCCCCTCTGTTTCTCGCCCACTGTTTCAGCCCCTCTGTTTCTCGCCATCTGTTTCAGCCCCTCTGTTTCAGCCCCTCTGTTTCTCACCCTCTGTTTCAGCCCCTCTGTTTCAGCCCCTCTGTTTCAGCCCCTCTGTTTCTCGCCCTCTGTTTCTCGCTCTCTGTTTCTCGCCCTCTGTTTCTCGCCCTCTGTTTCAGCCCCTCTGTTTCAGCCCCTCTGTTTCAGCCCCTCTGTTTCTCGCACTCTGTTTCTCGCCCTCTGTTTCTCGCCCTCTGTTTCTCGCCCTCTGTTTCTCGCCCTCTGTTTCAGCCCCTCTGTTTCAGCCCCTCTGTTTCAGCCCCTCTGTTTCAGCCCCTCTGTTTCAGCCCCTCTGTTTCAGCCCCTCTGTTTCTCGCCCTCTGTTTCTCGCCCTCTGTTTCTCGCTCTCTGTTTCTCGCCCTCTGTTTCTCGCCCTCTGTTTCAGCCCCTCTGTTTCAGCCCCTCTGTTTCAGCCCCTCTGTTTCTCGCCCTCTGTTTCTCGCCCTCTGTTTCTCGCCCTCTGTTTCTCGATCTCTGTTTCTCGCCCTCTGTTTCTCGCCCTCTGTTTCAGCCCCTCTGTTTCAGCCCCTCTGTTTCAGCCCCTCTGTTTCTCGCCCTCTGTTTCTCGCCGACTGTTTCTCGCCCTCTGTTTCAGCACCTCTGTTTCAGCCCCTCTGTTTCAGCCCCTCTGTTTCAGCCCCTCTGTTTCTCGCCCTCTCTTTCTCGCCCTCTGTTTCTTGCCCTTTGTTTCTCGCTCTCTGTTTCTCGCCCTCTGTTTCTCGCCCTCTTTTTCAGCCCCTCTGTTTCAGCCCCTCTGTTTCAGCCCCTCTGTTTCTCACCCTCTGTTACAGCCCCTCTGTTTCTCGCCCTCTGTTTCTCGCCCACTGTTTCTCGCCCTCTGTTTCAGCCCCTCTGTTTCAGCCCCTCTGTTTCAGCCCCTCTGTTTCAGCCCTTCTGTTTCAGCCCCTCTGTTTCAGCCCCTCTGTTTCTCGCCCTCTGTTTCTCGCCCTCTGTTTCAGCCCCTCTGTTTCAGCCCCGCTGTTTCAGCCCCTCTGTTTCAGCCCCTCTGTTTCAGCCCTTCTGTTTCAGCCCCTCTGTTTCAGCCCCTCTGTTTCTCGCCCTCTGTTTCTCGCCCTCTGTTTCAGCCCCTCTGTTTCAGCCCCTCTGTTTCAGCCCCTCTGTTTCTCGCCCTCTGTTTCTCGCCCTCTGTTTCAGCCCCTCTGTTTCAGCCCCTCAGTTCCAGGCCCTCTGTTTCTCGTCCTCTGTTTCAGCACCTCTATTTCTCGCCCTCTCTTTCAGCCCCTCTCTTTCTCGCCCTCTGTTTCTGACCCTCTGTTTCAGCCCATCTGTTTCAGCCCCTCTGTTTCAGCCCCTCTGTTTCTCGCCCTCTGTTTCAGCCCCTCTGTTTCTCGCCCTCTGTTTCCGCCCCTCTGTTTCTCGCCCTCTGTTGCAGCCCCTCTATTTCAGCCCCTCTGTTTCAGCCCCTCTGTTTCAGCCCCTCTGTTTCAGACCCTCTGTTTCTCGCCATCTGTTTCTCGCCCTCTGTTTCAGCCCCTCTGTTTCAGCCCCTCTGTTTCAGCTCCTCTGTTTCTCGCCCTCAGTTTGAGCCCCTCTGTTTCAGCCCCTCTATTTCAGGCCCTCTGTATCAGCCCCTCTGTTACAGCCCCTCTGGTTCTCGCCATCTTTTCAGCCCCTCTGTTTCAGTCCCTCTGTTTCAGCCCCTCTGTTTCAGCCCCTCTGTTTCAGCCCCTCTGTTTCTCGCCCTCTGTTTCTAGCCCTCTGTTTCTCGCCCATTGTTTCTCGCCCTCTGTTTCAGCCCCTCTGTTTCAGCCCCTCTGTTTCTCGCCCTCTGTTTCTCGCCCACTGTTTCTCGCCCTCTGTTTCAGCCCCTCTGTTTCAGCCCCTCTGTTTCAGCCCCTCTGTTTCAGCCCCTCTGTTTCTCGCCCTCTGTTTCTCGCCATCTGTTTCTTGCCCTCTGTTTCTCGCTCTCTGTTTCTCGCCCTCTGTTTCTCACCCTCTGTTTCAGCCCCTCTGTTTCACCCCCTCTGTTTCAGCCCCTCTGTTTCTCGCCCTCTGTTTCTCGCCCTCTGTTTCTCGCCCTCAGTTTCAGCCCCTCTGTTTCAGCCCCTCTGTTTCAGCCCCTCTGTATCGGCACCTCTGTTTCAGCCCCTCTGTTTCTCGCCCTCTGTTTCTCGCCCTCTGTATCTCGCCCTCTGTTTCTCGCCCACTGTTTCAGCCCCTCTGTTTCAGCCCCTCTGTTTCAGCCCATCTGTTTCAGCCCCTCTGTTTCAGCCCCTCTGTTTCAGCCCCCCTGTTTCAGCCCCTCTGTTTCTCGCCCTCTGTTTCTCTTTCTCTGTTTCAGCCCCTCTGTTTCAGCCCCTCTGTTTCAGCCCCTCTGTTTCTCGCCCTCTGTTTCTCGCCCTCTGTTTCAGCCCCTCTGTTTCAGCCCCTCTGTTCCAGCCCCTCTGCTTCTCGCCCTCTGTTTCTAGCCCTCTGTTTCTCGCCCTCTGTTTCTCGATCTCTGTTTCTCGCCCTCTGTTTCTCGCCCTCTGTTTCAGCCCCTCTGTTTCAGCTCCTCTGTTTCCGCCCCTCTGTTTCAGCCCCTCTGTTTCTCGCCCTCTGTTTCTCGCCCTCGGTTTCAGCCCCTCTGTTTCTCTCCCTCTGTTTCAGCCCCTCTGTTTCTCGCCCTCTGTTTCAGCCCCGCTGTTTCAGCCCCTCTGTTTCAGCCCCTCTTTTAAAGCCCTTCTGTTTAAGCCCCTCTGTTTCTGCCCCTCTGTTTCTCGCCCTCTGTTTCAGCCCCTCTGTTTCTCGCCCTCTGTTTCAGACCGTCTGTTTCAGCCCCTCAGTATCAGCCCCTCTCTTTCAGCCCCTCTGTTTCTCGCCCTCTGTTTCTCGCCCTCTGTTTCTCGCCCACTGTTTCAGACCCTCTGTTTCAGCCCCTCTGTTTCAGCCCATCTGTTTCAGCCCCTCTGTTTCAGCCCCTCTGTTTCAGCCCCTCTGTTTCAGCCCCTCTGTTTCTCGCCCTCTGTTTCTATTTCTCTGTTTCTCGCCCTCTGTTTCAGCCCCTCTGTTTCTCGCCCACTGTTTCAGCCCCTCTGTTTCTCGCCATCTGTTTCAGCCCCTCTGTTTCAGCCCCTCTGTTTCTCGCCCTCTGTTTCTGCACCTCTGTTTCAGCCCCTCTGTTTCAGCCCCTCTGTTTCAGCCCCTCTGTTTCTCGCCCTCTGTTTCTCGCCCTCTGTTTCAGCCCCTCTGTTTCAGCCCCTCTGTTTCAGCCCCTCTGTTTCTCGCCCTCTGTTTCTCGCCCTCTGTTTCTCGCCCTCTGTTTCTCGATCTCTGTTTCTCGCCCTCTGTTTCTCGCCCTCTGTTTCTCGCCCTCTGTTTCTCGCCCTCTGTTTCTCGATCTCTGTTTCTCGCCCTCTGTTTCTCGCCCTCTGTTTCAGCCCCTCTGTTTCAGCCCCTCTGTTTCAGCCCCTCTGTTTCAGCCCCTCTGTTTCAGCCCCTCTGTTTCTCGCCCTCTGTTTCTCGCTATCTGTTTCTCGCCCTCTGTTTCTCGCCCTCTGTTTCTCGCCCTCTGTTTCATCCCCTCTGTTTCAGCCCCTCTGTTTCTCGCCCTCTGTTTCTCGCTGACTGTTTCTCGCCCTCTGTTTCAGCCCCTCTGTTTCAACCCCTCTGTTTCAGCCCCTCTGTTTCAGCCCCTCTGTTTCTCGCCCTCTGTTTCTCGCCCTCTGTTTCTTGCCCTCTGTTTCTCGCTCTCTGTTTCTCGCCCTCTGTTTCTCGCCCTCTGTTTCACCCCCTCTGTTTCAGCCCCTCTGTTTCATCCCCTCTGTTTCTCGCCCTCTTTTTCAGCCCCTCTGTTTCAGCCCCTCTGTTTCAGCCCCTCTGTTTCTCGCCCTCTGTTTCAGCCCCTCTGTTTCTAGCCCTCTGTTTCTCGCCCACTGTTTCTCGCCCTCTGTTTCAGCCCCTCTGTTTCAGCCCCTCTGTTTCTCGCCCTCTGTTTCTCGCCCACTGTTTCTCGCCCTCTGTTTCAGCCCCTCTGTTTCAGCCCCTCTGTTTCAGCCCCTCTGTTTCAGCCCCTCTGTTTCTCGCCCTCTGTTTCTCGCCATCTGTTTCTTGCCCTCTGTTTCTCGCTCTCTGTTTCTCGCCTTCTGTTTCTCGCCCTCTGTTTCAGCCCCTCTGTTTCAGCCCCTCTGTTTCAGCCCCTCTGTTTCTCGCCCTCTGTTTCTCGCCCTCTGTTTCTCGCCCTCAGTTTCAGCCCCTCTGTTTCAGCCCCTTTGTTTCAGCCCCTCTGTTTCTGCCCCTCTGTTTCTCGCCCACTTTTTCTCGCCCTCGGTTTCAGCCCCTCTGTTTCAGCCCCTCTGTTTCAGCCCCTCTGTTTCAGCCCCTCTGTTTCAGCTCCTCTGTTTCTCGCCCTCTGTTTCTCGCCCTTTGTTTCTCGCCCTCTGTTTCTCGCCCTCTGTTTCAGCCCCTCTGTTTAAGCCCCTCTGTTTCTCGCCATCTGTTTCTCGCCCTCTGTTTCAGCCCCTCTGTTTCAGCCCCTCAGTTTCAGCCCCTCTGTTTCTCCCCCTCTGTTTTAGCACCTCTGTTTCTCGCCCTCTCTTTCAGCCCCTCTCTTTCTCGCCCACTGTTGCAGACCCTCTGTTACAGCCCCTCTGTTTCAGCCCCTCTGTTTCAGCACCTCTGTATCTCGCCCTCTTTTTCAGCCCCTCTGTTTCAGCCCCTCTGTTTCAGCCCCTCTGTTTCAGCCCCTCTGTTTCTCGCCATCTGTTTAAGCCCCTCTGTTTCAGCCCCTCTGTTTCTCGCCGTCTGTTTCAGCCCCTCTGTTTCAGCCCCTCTGTTTCAGCCCCTCTGTTTCAGCACCTCTGTTTCTCGCCCTTTGTTTCTCGCCCTCTGTTTCAGCCCCTCTGTTTCTCGCCCTCTGTTTCAGCCCCTCTGTTTCTCGCCCTCTGTTTCAGCCCCTCTGTTTCAGTCCCTCTGATTCAGCCCCTCTGTTTTAGCCCCTCTGTTTCAGCCCCTCTGTTTCATGCCCTCTGTTTCAGCCCCTCTGTTTCAGCCCCTCTGTTTCTCGCCCTCTGTTTCAGCCCCTCTGTTTCAGCCCCTCTGTATCAGCACCTCTGTTTCAGCCCCTCTGTTTCTCGCCCTCTGTTTCTCGCCCTCAGTTTCAGCCCCTCAGTTTCAGCCCCTCTGTTTCAGCCCCTCTGTTTCAGCCCCTCTGTTTCTCGCCCTCTGTTTCTCGCTCTCTGTTTCTCGCCCTCTGTTTCTCGCCCTCTGTTTCAGCCCCTCTGTTTCAGCCCCTCTGTTTCTCGCCCTCTGTTTCAGCCCCTCTGTTTCAGTCCCTTTGTTTCAGCCCCTCTATTTCAGCCCCTCTGTTTCAGCCCCTCTGTTTCTCGCCCTCTGTTTCAGCCCCTCTGTTTCAGCCCCTTTGTTTCTCGCCCTCAGTTTCAGCCCCTCTGTTTCAGACCCTCTGTTTCAGCCACTCTGTTTCAGCCCCTCTCTTTCTCGCCCTCTCTTTCTCGCCCTCTGTTTCAGCACCTCTGTTTCAGCCCCTCTGTTTCAGCCCCTCTGTTTCTCGCCCTCTGTTTCTCGCCCTCTGTTTCTCGCCCTCTGTTTCTCGCTCTCTGTTTCTCGCCCTCTGTTTCTCGCCCTCTGTTTCTTGCCCTCTGTTTCTCGCTCTCTGTTTCTCGCCCTCTGTTTCTCGCCCTCTGTTTCAGCCCCTCTGTTTCAGCCCCTCTGTTTCAGCCCCTCTGTTTCTCGCCCTCTGTTTCTCGCCCTCTGTTTCTCGCCCTCAGTTTCAGCCCCTCTGTTTCAGCCCCTTTGTTTCAGCCCCTCTGTTTCAGCCCCTCTGTTTCTCGCCCACTGTTTCTCGCCTTCTGTTTCAGCCCCTCTGTTTCAGCCCCTCTGTTTCATCCCCTCTGTTTCAGCCCCTCTGTTTCATCCCCTCTGTTTCAGCCCCTCTGTTTCTCGCCCTCTGTTTCTCGCCCTCTGTTTCTCGCCCTCTGTTTCACGCCCTCTGTTTCAGCCCCTCTGTTTCAGCCCCTCTGTTTCAGCCCCTCTGTTTCTCGCCCTCTGTTTCTCGCCCTCTGTTTCAGCCCCTCTGTTTCAGCCCCTCAGTTCCAGCCCCTCTGTTTCTCGCCCTCTGTTTCAGCACCTCTGTTTCTCGCCCTCTCTTTCAGCCCCTCTCTTTCTCGCCCTCTGTTGCAGACCCTCTGTTTCAGCCCCTCTGTTTCAGCCCCTCTGTTTCTGCCCCTCTGTTTCTCGCCCTCTGTTTCAGCCCCTCTGTTTCTCGCCCTCTGTTTCAGCCCCTCTGTTTCAGCCCCTCTGTTTCAGCCCCTCTGTTTCAGCCCCACTGTTTCAGCACCTCTGTTTCTCGCCCTTTGTTTCACGCCCCCTGTTTCAGCCCCTCTGTTTCTCGCCCTCTGTTTCAGCCCCTCTGTTTCTCGCCCTCTGTTTCAGCCCCTCTGTTTCAGTCCCTCTGTTTCAGCCCCTCTGTTTCAGCCCCTCTGTTTCAGCCCCTCTGTTTCAGCCCCTCTGTTTCAGCCCCTCTGTTTCTCGCCCACTGATTCAGCCCCTCTGTTTCACCCCCGATCTTTTTCAGCCACTCTGTTTCAGCCCCTCTGTTTCTCGCCCTCTGTTTCTCGCCCTGGGTTTCAGCCCCTCTGTTTCTCGCCCTCTGTTTCAGCCCCTCTGTTTCAGCCCCTCTGTTTCTCGCCCTCTGTTTCTCGCCCCTTGTTTCTCAGCCTCTGTTTCTCGCCCTCTGTTTCTCGCTCTCTGTTTCTCGCCCACTGTTTCTCGCCCTCTGTTTCAGCCCCTCTGTTTCAGCCCCTCTGTTTCAGCCCCTCTGTTTCTCTCCCTCTGTTTCTCGCCCTCTGTATCTCGCCCTCTGTTTCAGTCCCTCTGTTTCAGCACCTCTGTTTCAACCCCTCTGTTTCTCGCCCTCTGTTTCATCCCCTCTGTTTCAGCCCCTCTGTTTCAGCTCCTCTGTTTCAGCCCCTATGTTTCAGCCCCTCTGTTTCTCGCCCTCTGTTTCTCGCCCTCGGTTTCAGACCCTCTGTTTCTCGCCCTCTGTTTCAGCCCCTCTGTTTCTCGCCCTCTGTTTCATCCCCTCTGTTTCAGACCCTCAGTTTCAGACTCTCTGTTTCAGCCCCTCAGTATCAGCCCCTCTCTTTCAGCCCCTCTGTTTCTCGCCCTCTGTTTCTCGCCCTCTGTTTCTCGCCCTCTGTTTCTCGCCCACTGTTTAAGCCCCTCTGTTTCAGCCCCTCTGTTTCTAGCCCTCTGTTTCAGCCCCTCTGTTTCTCGCCCTCTGTTTCAGCCCCTCTGTTTCAGTCCCTCTGTTTCAGCCCCTCTGTTTCAGCCCCTCTGTTTCAGCCACTCTGTTTCTCGCCCACTGATTCAGCCCCTCTGTTTCAGACCCTCTTTTTCAGCCCCTCTGTTTCAGCCCCTCTGTTTCAGCCCGTCTGTTTCAGCCCCTCTGTTTCTCGCCCTCTGTTTCTCGCCCTCTGTTTCTCGCCCTCTGTTTCTCGCTCTTTGTTTCTTGCCCTCTGTTTCTCGCCCTCTGTTTCAGCCCATCTGTTTCAGCCCCTCTGTTTCAGCCCCTCTGTTTCATCCCCTCTGTTTCAGCCCCTGTGTTTCAGCCCCTCTGTTTCTCGCCCTCTGTTTCTCGCCCTCTGTTTCTCGCCCTCTGTTTCTCGCTCTCTGTTTCTCGCCCTCTGTTTCTCGCCCTCTGTTTCAGCCCCTCTGTTTCAGCCCCTCTGTTTCAGCCCCTCTGTTTCTCGCCCTCTGTTTCTCGCCCAGTGTTTCTCGCCCTCTGTTTCAGCCCCTCTGTTTCAGCACCTCTTTTTCAGCCCCTCTGTTTCTCGCCCTCTGTTTCATCACCTCTGTTTCAGCCCCTCTGTTTCAGCTCCTCTGTTTCAGCCCCTCTGTTTCAGCCCCTCTGTTTATCGCCCTCTGTTTCTCGCCCTCGGCTTCAGCCCCTCTGTTTCTCGCCCTCAGTTTCAGCCCCTCTGTTTCAGCCCCTCTGTTTCAGCCCCTCTGTTTCTCGCCCTCTGTTTCTCGCCCCTTGTTTCTCGCCCTCTGTTTCTCGCTCTTTGTTTCTCGCCCTCTGTTTCTCGCCCTCTGTTTCAGCCCCTCTGTTTCAGCCCCTCTGTTTCAGCCCCTCTGTTTCAGCCCGTCTGTTTCTCGCCCTCTGTTTCTCGCCCTCTGTTTCTCGCCCTCTGTTTCTCGCTCTTTGTTTCTCGCCCTCTGTTTCTCGCCCTCTGTTTCAGCCCCTCTGTTTCAGCCCCTCTGTTTCAGCCCCTCTGTTTCATCCCCTCTGTTTCAGCCCCTCTGTTTCAGCCCCTCTGTTTCTCGCCCTCTGTTTCTCGCCCTCTGTTTCTCGCCCTCTGTTTCTCGCTCTCTGTTTCTCGCCCTCTGTTTCAGCCCTTCTGTTTCAGCCCCTCTGTTTCAGCCCCTCTGTTTCAGCCCCTCTGTTTCTCGCCCTCTGTTTCTCGCTCTTTGTTTCTCGCCCTCTGTTTCTCGCCCTCTGTTTCAGCCCCTCTGTTTCAGCCCCTCTGTTTCAGCCCCTCTGTTTCATCCCCTCTGTTTCAGCCCCTCTGTTTCAGCCCCTCTGTTTCTCGCCCTCTGTTTCTCGCCCTCTGTTTCTCGCCCTCTGTTTCTCGCTCTCTGTTTCTCGCCCTCTGTTTCAGCCCCTCTGTTTCAGCCCCTCTGTTTCAGCCCCTCTGTTTCAGCCCCTCTATTTCTCGCACTCTGTTTCTCGCCCACTGTTTCTCGCCCTCTGTTTCAGCCCCTCTGTTTCAGCACCTCTGTTTCAGCCCCTCTGTTTCTCGCCCTCTGTTTCATCCCCTCTGTTTCAGCCCCTCTGTTTCAGCTCCTCTGTTTCAGCCCCTCTGTTTCAGCCCCTCTGTTTCTCGCCCTCTGTTTCTCGCCCTCGGTTTCAGCCCCTCTGTTTCTCGCCCTCTGTTTCAGCCCCTCTGTTTCTCGCCCTCTGTTTCAGCCGCTCTGTTTCAGCCCCTCTGTTTCAGCCCGTCTGTTTCAGCCCCTCTGTTTCTCGCCCTCTGTTTCTCGCCCTTTGTTTCTCGCCCTCTGTTTCTCGCCCTCTGTTTCAGCCCCTCTGTTTAAGCCCCTCTGTTTCTCGCCCTCTGTTTCTCGCCCTCTGTTTCAGCCCGTCTGTTTCAGCCCATCAGTTTCAGCCCCTCTGTTTCTCCCCCTCTGTTTCAGCACCTCTGTTTCTCGCCCTCTCTTTCAGCCCCTCTCTTTCTCGCCCACTGTTGCAGACCCTCTGTTTCAGCCCCTCTGTTTCAGCCCCTTTGTTTCAGCCCCTCTGTATCTCGCCCTCTGTTTCAGCCCCTCTGTTTCAGCCCCACTGTTTCAGCCCCTCTGTTTCAGCCCCTCTGTTTCTCGCCATCTGTTTCAGCCCCTCTGTTTCAGACCCTCTGTTTCTCGCCCTCTGTTTCAGCCCCTCTGTTTCAGCCCCTCTGTTTCAGCCCCTCTGTTTCAGCACCTCTGTTTCTCGCCCTTTGTTTCTCGCCCTCTGTTTCAGCCCCTCTGTTTCTCGCCCTCTGTTTCAGCCCCTCTGTTTCTCGCCCTCTGTTTCAGCCCCTCTGTTTCAGTCCCTCCGATTCAGCCCCTCTGTTTCAGCCCCTCTGTTTCAGCCCCTCTGTTTCACGCCCTCTGTTTCAGCCCCTCTGTTTCAGCCCCTCTGTATCTCGCCCTGTGTTTCAGCCCCTCTGTTTCAGCCCCTCTGTATCAGCCCCTCTGTTTCAGCCCCTCTGTTTCTCGCCCTCTGTTTCTCGCCCTCTGTTTCAGCCCCTCTGTTTCAGCCCCTCTGTTTCAGCCCCTCTGTTTCAGCCCCTCTGTTTCTCGCCCTCTGTTTCTCGCTCTCTGTTTCTCGCCTTCTGTTTCTCGCCCTCTGTTTCAGCCCCTCTGTTTCAGTCCCTCTGTTTCAGCCCCTCTGTTTCAGCCCCTCTGTTTCAGCCCCTCTGTTTCAGCCCCTCTGTTTCTCGCCCACTGTTTCAGCCCCTCTGTTTCAGCCCCTCTGTTTCAGCCACTCTGTTTCAGCCCCTCTGTTTCTCGCCCTCTGTTTCTCGCCCTCTGTTTCTCGCCCTCTGTTTCAGCCCCTCTGTTTCAGCCCGTCTGTTTCAGCCCCTCTGTTTCTCGCCCTCTGTTTCTCGCCCTCTGTTTCTCGCTCTTTGTTTCTCGCCCTCTGTTTCTCGCCCTCTGTTTCAGCCCCTCTGTTTCAGCCCCTCTGTTTCAGCCCCTCTGTTTCATCCCCTCTGTTTCAGCCCCTCTGTTTCAGCCCCTCTGTTTCTCGCCCTCTGTTTCTCGCCCTCTGTTTCAGACCCTCTGTTTCAGCCCCTCTGTTTCAGCCCCTCTGTTTCAGCTCCTCTGTTTCAGCCCCTCTGTTTCAGCCCCTCTGTTTCTCGCCCTCTGTTTCTCGCCCTGGGTTTCAGCCCCTCTGTTTCTCGCCCTCTGTTTCAGCCCCTCTGTTTCAGCCCCTCTGTTTCAGCCCCTCTGTTTCTCGCCCTCTGTTAATCGCCCCTTGTTTCTCAGCTTCAGTTTCTCGCTCTTTGTTTCTCGCCCTCTGTTTCTCGCCCTCTGTTTCAGCCCCTCTGTTTCAGCCCCTCTGTTTCAGCCCCTCTGTTTCATCCCCTCTGTTTCAGCCCCTCTCTTTCAGCCCCTCTGTTTCCCGCCCTCTGTTTCTCGCCCTCTGTTTCTCGCCCTCTGTTTCTCGCTCTCTGTTTCTCGCCCACTGTTTCTCGCCCTCTGTTTCATCCCCTCTGTTTCAGCCCCTCAGTTTCAGCCCCTCTGTTTCTCGCCCTCTGTTTCTCGCCCACTGTTTCTCGCCCTCTGTTTCAGCCCCTCTGTTTCAGCACCTCTGTTTCAGCCCCTCTGTTTCTCGCCCTCTGTTTCATCCCCTCTGTTTCAGCCCCTCTGTTTCAGCCCCTCTGTTTCAGCCCCTCTGTTTCAGCCCCTCTGTTTCTCGCCCTCTGTTTCTCGCTCTCTGTTTCTCGCCTTCTGTTTCTCGCCCTCTGTTTCAGCCCCTCTGTTTCAGCCCCTCTGTTTCAGCCCCTCTGTTTCAGCCCCTCTGTTTCTCGCCCTTGTTTCTTTCCCTCTGTTTCTCGCCCTCTGTTTCAGCCCCTCTGTTTCAGCCCCTCTGTTTCTCGCCCTTGTTTCTTTCCCTCTGTTTCTCGCCCTCTGTTCCAGCCCCGCTGTTTCTCGCCCTCTGTTTCAGCACCTCTGTTTCTCGCCCTCTCTTTCAGCCCCTCTCTTTCTAGCCCTCTGTTGCAGACCCTCTGTTTCAGCCCCTCTGTTTCAGCCCCTCTGTTTCTCGCCCTCTGTTTCAGCCCCTCTGTTTCTCGCCCTCTGTTTCAGCCCCTCTGTTTCAGCCCCTCTTTTTCAGCCCCTCTGTTTCAGCCCCACTGTTTCAGCACCTCTGTTTCTCGCCCTTTGTTTCACGCCCTCTGTTTCAGCCCCTCTGTTTCTCGCCCTCTGTTTCAGCCCCTCTGTTTCTCGCCCTCTGTTTCAGCCCCTCTGTTTCAGTCCCTCTGTTTCAGCCCCTCTGTTTCAGCCCCTCTGTTTCAGCCCCTCTGTTTCAGCCCCACTGTTTCAGCCCCTCTGTTTCTCGCCCACTGTTTCAGCCCCTCTGTTTCAGCCCCTCTGTTTCAGCCACTCTGTTTCAGCCCCTCTGTTTCTCGCCCTCTGTTTCTCGCCCTCTGTTTCAGCCCCTCTGTTTCAGCCCGTCTGTTTCAGCCCCTCTGTTTCTCGCCCTCTGTTTCTCGCCCTCTGTTTCTCGCCCTCTGTTTCTCACTCTTTGTTTCTCGCCCTCTGTTTCTCGCCCTCTGTTTCAGCCCCTCTGTTTCAGCCCCTCTGTTTCAGCCCCTCTGTTTCATCCCCTCTGTTTCAGCCCCTCTGTTTCAGCCCCTCTGTTTCTCGCCCTCTGTTTCTCGCCCTCTGTTTCTCGCCCTCTGTTTCTCGCTCTCTGTTTCTCGCCCTCAGTTTCTCGCCCTCTGTTTCAGCCCCTCTGTTTCAGCCCCTCTGTTTCAGCCCCTCTGTTTCAGCCCCTCTGTTTCTCGCCCTCTGTTTCTCGCCCTCTGTTTCTCGCCCTCTGTTTCTCGCTCTCTGTTTCTCGCCCTCAGTTTCTCGCCCTCTGTTTCAGCCCCTCTGTTTCAGCCCCTCTGTTTCAGCTCCTCTGTTTCAGCCCCTCTGTTTCAGCCCCTCTGTTTCTCGCCCTCTGTTTCTCGCCCTGGGTTTCAGCCCCTCTGTTTCTCGCCCTCTGTTTCAGCCCCTCTGTTTCAGCCCCTCTGTTTCTCGCCCTCTGTTTCTCGCCCCTTGTTTCTCAGCCTCTGTTTCTCGCTCTTTGTTTCTCGCCCTCTGTTTCTCGCCCTCTGTTTCATTCCCCTCTGTTTCTCGCCCTCTGTTTCATCCCCTCTGTTTCAGCCCCTCTGTTTCAGCTCCTCTGTTTCAGCCCCTCTGTTTCAGCCCCTCTGTTTCTCGCCCTCTGTTTCTCGCCCTCGGTTTCAGCCCCTCTGTTTCTCGCCCTCTGTTTCAGCCCCTCTGTTTCAGCACCTCTGTTTCTCGCCCTCTGTTTCTCGCCCTCTGTTTCATCCCCTCTGTTTCAGCCCCTCTGTTTCAGCTCCTCTGTTTCAGCCCCTCTGTTTCAGCCCCTCTGTTTCTCGCCCTCTGTTTGTCGCCCTCGGTTTCAGCCCCTCTGTTTCTCGCCCTCTGTTTCTCGCCCTCTGTTTCTTTCACTAAGTTTCAGCCCCTCTGTTTCAGCCCCTTTGTTTCAGCCCCTCTGTTTCAGCCCCTCTGTTTCTCGCCCACTGTTTCTCGCCCTCTGTTTCAGCCCCTCTGTTTCAGCCCCTCTGTTTCAGCCCCTCTGTTTCATCCCCTCTGTTTCAGCCCCTCTGTTTCAGCCCCTCTGTTTCTCGCCCTCTGTTTCTCGCCCTCTGTTTCTCGCCCTCTGTTTCTCGCTCTCTGTTTCTCGCCCTCTGTTTCAGCCCCTCTGTTTCAGCCCCTCTGTTTCAGCCCCTCTGTTTCAGCCCCTCTGTTTCTCGCCCTCTGTTTCTCGCTCTTTGTTTCTCGCCCTCTGTTTCTCGCCCTCTGTTTCAGCCCCTCTGTTTCAGCCCCTCTGTTTCAGCCCCTCTGTTTCATCCCCTCTGTTTCAGCCCCTCTGTTTCAGCCCCTCTGTTTCTCGCCCTCTGTTTCTCGCCCTCTGTTTCTCGCCCTCTGTTTCTCGCTCTCTGTTTCTCGCCCTCTGTTTCAGCCCCTCTGTTTCAGCCCCTCTGTTTCAGCCCCTCTGTTTCAGTCCCTCTATTTCTCGCACTCTGTTTCTCGCCCACTGTTTCTCGCCCTCTGTTTCAGCCCCTCTGTTTCAGCACCTCTGTTTCAGCCCCTCTGTTTCTCGCCCTCTGTTTCATCCCCTCTGTTTCAGCCCCTCTGTTTCAGCTCCTCTGTTTCAGCCCCTCTGTTTCAGCCCCTCTGTTTCTCGCCCTCTGTTTCTCGCCCTCGGTTTCAGCCCCTCTGTTTCTCGCCCTCTGTTTCAGCCCCTCTGTTTCTCGCCCTCTGTTTCAGCCGCTCTGTTTCAGCCCCTCTGTTTCAGCCCGTCTGTTTCAGCCCCTCTGTTTCTCGCCCTCTGTTTCTCGCCCTTTGTTTCTCGCCCTCTGTTTCTCGCCCTCTGTTTCAGCCCCTCTGTTTAAGCCCCTCTGTTTCTCGCCCTCTGTTTCTCGCCCTCTGTTTCAGCCCGTCTGTTTCAGCCCATCAGTTTCAGCCCCTCTGTTTCTCCCCCTCTGTTTCAGCACCTCTGTTTCTCGCCCTCTCTTTCAGCCCCTCTCTTTCTCGCCCACTGTTGCAGACCCTCTGTTTCAGCCCCTCTGTTTCAGCCCCTTTGTTTCAGCCCCTCTGTATCTCGCCCTCTGTTTCAGCCCCTCTGTTTCAGCCCCACTGTTTCAGCCCCTCTGTTTCAGCCCCTCTGTTTCTCGCCATCTGTTTCAGCCCCTCTGTTTCAGACCCTCTGTTTCTCGCCCTCTGTTTCAGCCCCTCTGTTTCAGCCCCTCTGTTTCAGCCCCTCTGTTTCAGCACCTCTGTTTCTCGCCCTTTGTTTCTCGCCCTCTGTTTCAGCCCCTCTGTTTCTCGCCCTCTGTTTCAGCCCCTCTGTTTCTCGCCCTCTGTTTCAGCCCCTCTGTTTCAGTCCCTCCGATTCAGCCCCTCTGTTTCAGCCCCTCTGTTTCAGCCCCTCTGTTTCACGCCCTCTGTTTCAGCCCCTCTGTTTCAGCCCCTCTGTATCTCGCCCTGTGTTTCAGCCCCTCTGTTTCAGCCCCTCTGTATCAGCCCCTCTGTTTCAGCCCCTCTGTTTCTCGCCCTCTGTTTCTCGCCCTCTGTTTCAGCCCCTCTGTTTCAGCCCCTCTGTTTCAGCCACTCTGTTTCAGCCCCTCTGTTTCTCGCCCTCTGTTTCTCGCTCTCTGTTTCTCGCCTTCTGTTTCTCGCCCTCTGTTTCAGCCCCTCTGTTTCAGTCCCTCTGTTTCAGCCCCTCTGTTTCAGCCCCTCTGTTTCAGCCCCTCTGTTTCAGCCCCTCTGTTTCTCGCCCACTGTTTCAGCCCCTCTGTTTCAGCCCCTCTGTTTCAGCCACTCTGTTTCAGCCCCTCTGTTTCTCGCCCTCTGTTTCTCGCCCTCTGTTTCTCGCCCTCTGTTTCAGCCCCTCTGTTTCAGCCCGTCTGTTTCAGCCCCTCTGTTTCTCGCCCTCTGTTTCTCGCCCTCTGTTTCTCGCTCTTTGTTTCTCGCCCTCTGTTTCTCGCCCTCTGTTTCAGCCCCTCTGTTTCAGCCCCTCTGTTTCAGCCCCTCTGTTTCATCCCCTCTGTTTCAGCCCCTCTGTTTCAGCCCCTCTGTTTCTCGCCCTCTGTTTCTCGCCCTCTGTTTCAGACCCTCTGTTTCAGCCCCTCTGTTTCAGCCCCTCTGTTTCAGCTCCTCTGTTTCAGCCCCTCTGTTTCAGCCCCTCTGTTTCTCGCCCTCTGTTTCTCGCCCTGGGTTTCAGCCCCTCTGTTTCTCGCCCTCTGTTTAAGCCCCTCTGTTTCAGCCCCTCTGTTTCAGCCCCTCTGTTTCTCGCCCTCTGTTAATCGCCCCTTGTTTCTCAGCCTCAGTTTCTCGCTCTTTGTTTCTCGCCCTCTGTTTCTCGCCCTCTGTTTCAGCCCCTCTGTTTCAGCCCTCTGTTTCAGCCCCTCTGTTTCATCCCCTCTGTTTCAGCCCCTCTCTTTCAGCCCCTCTGTTTCCCGCCCTCTGTTTCTCGCCCTCTGTTTCTCGCCCTCTGTTTCTCGCTCTCTGTTTCTCGCCCACTGTTTCTCGCCCTCTGTTTCATCCCCTCTGTTTCAGCCCCTCAGTTTCAGCCCCTCTGTTTCTCGCCCTCTGTTTCTCGCCCACTGTTTCTCGCCCTCTGTTTCAGCCCCTCTGTTTCAGCACCTCTGTTTCAGCCCCTCTGTTTCTCGCCCTCTGTTTCATCCCCTCTGTTTCAGCCCCTCTGTTTCAGCCCCTCTGTTTCAGCCCCTCTGTTTCAGCCCCTCTGTTTCTCGCCCTCTGTTTCTCGCTCTCTGTTTCTCGCCTTCTGTTTCTCGCCCTCTGTTTCAGCCCCTCTGTTTCAGCCCCTCTGTTTCAGCCCCTCTGTTTCAGCCCCTCTGTTTCTCGCCCTTGTTTCTTTCCCTCTGTTTCTCGCCCTCTGTTTCAGCCCCTCTGTTTCAGCCCCTCTGTTTCTCGCCCTTGTTTCTTTCCCTCTGTTTCTCGCCCTCTGTTCCAGCCCCGCTGTTTCTCGCCCTCTGTTTCAGCACCTCTGTTTCTCGCCCTCTCTTTCAGCCCCTCTCTTTCTAGCCCTCTGTTGCAGACCCTCTGTTTCAGCCCCTCTGTTTCAGCCCCTCTGTTTCAGCCCCTCTGTTTCTCGCCCTCTGTTTCAGCCCCTCTGTTTCTCGCCCTCTGTTTCAGCCCCTCTGTTTCAGCCCCTCTTTTTCAGCCCCTCTGTTTCAGCCCCACTGTTTCAGCACCTCTGTTTCTCGCCCTTTGTTTCACGCCCTCTGTTTCAGCCCCTCTGTTTCTCGCCCTCTGTTTCAGCCCCTCTGTTTCTCGCCCTCTGTTTCAGCCCCTCTGTTTCAGTCCCTCTGTTTCAGCCCCTCTGTTTCAGCCCCTCTGTTTCAGCCCCTCTGTTTCAGCCCCACTGTTTCAGCCCCTCTGTTTCTCGCCCACTGTTTCAGCCCCTCTGTTTCAGCCCCTCTGTTTCAGCCACTCTGTTTCAGCCCCTCTGTTTCTCGCCCTCTGTTTCTCGCCCTCTGTTTCAGCCCCTCTGTTTCAGCCCGTCTGTTTCAGCCCCTCTGTTTCTCGCCCTCTGTTTCTCGCCCTCTGTTTCTCGCCCTCTGTTTCTCACTCTTTGTTTCTCGCCCTCTGTTTCTCGCCCTCTGTTTCAGCCCCTCTGTTTCAGCCCCTCTGTTTCAGCCCCTCTGTTTCATCCCCTCTGTTTCAGCCCCTCTGTTTCAGCCCCTCTGTTTCTCGCCCTCTGTTTCTCGCCCTCTGTTTCTCGCCCTCTGTTTCTCGCTCTCTGTTTCTCGCCCTCTGTTTCTCGCCCTCTGTTTCAGCCCCTCTGTTTCAGCCCCTCTGTTTCAGCCCCTCTGTTTCAGCCCCTCTGTTTCTCGCCCTCTGTTTCTCGCCCTCTGTTTCTCGCCCTCTGTTTCTCGCTCTCTGTTTCTCGCCCTCAGTTTCTCGCCCTCTGTTTCAGCCCCTCTGTTTCAGCCCCTCTGTTTCAGCTCCTCTGTTTCAGCCCCTCTGTTTCAGACCCTCTGTTTCTCGCCCTCTGTTTCTCGCCCTGGGTTTCAGCCCCTCTGTTTCTCGCCCTCTGTTTCAGCCCCTCTGTTTCAGCCCCTCTGTTTCTCGCCCTCTGTTTCTCGCCCCTTGTTTCTCAGCCTCTGTTTCTCGCTCTTTGTTTCTCGCCCTCTGTTTCTCGCCCTCTGTTTCATTCCCCTCTGTTTCTCGCCCTCTGTTTCATCCCCTCTGTTTCAGCCCCTCTGTTTCAGCTCCTCTGTTTCAGCCCCTCTGTTTCAGCCCCTCTGTTTCTCGCCCTCTGTTTCTCGCCCTCGGTTTCAGCCCCTCTGTTTCTCGCCCTCTGTTTCAGCCCCTCTGTTTCAGCACCTCTGTTTCAGCCCCTCTGTTTCTCGCCCTCTGTTTCATCCCCTCTGTTTCAGCCCCTCTGTTTCAGCTCCTCTGTTTCAGCCCCTCTGTTTCAGCCCCTCTGTTTCTCGCCCTCTGTTTGTCGCCCTCGGTTTCAGCCCCTCTGTTTCTCGCCCTCTGTTTCTCGCCCTCTGTTTCTTTCACTAAGTTTCAGCCCCTCTGTTTCAGCCCCTTTGTTTCAGCCCCTCTGTTTCAGCCCCTCTGTTTCTCGCCCACTGTTTCTCGCCCTCTGTTTCAGCCCCTCTGTTTCAGCCCCTCTGTTTCAGCCCCTCTGTTTCAGCCCCTCTGTTTCAGCCCCTCTGTTTCTCGCCCTCTGTTTCTCGCCCTCTGTTTCTTTCACTAAGTTTCAGCCCCTCTGTTTCAGCCCCTCTGTTTCAGCCCCTCTGTTTCAGCAACTCTGTTTCAGCCCCTCTGTTTCTCGCCCTCTGATTCATCCCCTCTGTTTCAGCCCCTCTGTTTCAGCTCCTCTGTTTCAGCCCCTCTGTTTCAGCCCCTCTGTTTCTCGCCCTCTGTTTCTCGCCCTCGGTTTCAGCCCCTCTGTTTCTCGCCCTCTGTTTCTTTCACTAAGTTTCAGCCCCTCTGTTTCAGCCCCTTTGTTTCAGCCCCTCTGTTTCAGCCCCTCTGTTTCTCGCCCACTGTTTCTCGCCCTCTATTTCAGCCCCTCTGTTTCAGCCCCTCTGTTTCAGCCCCTCTGTTTCAGCCCCTCTGTTTCAGCCCCTCTGTTTCTCGCCCTCTGTTTCTCGCCCTCTGTTTCTTTCACTAAGTTTCAGCCCCTCTGTTTCAGCCCCTCTGTTTCAGCCCCTTTGTTTCAGCAACTCTGTTTCAGCCCCTCTGTTTCTCGCCCACTGTTTCTCGCCCTCTATTTCAGCCCCTCTGTTTCAGCCCCTCTGTTTCAGCCCCTCTGTTTCTCGCCCTCTGTTTCTCGCCCTCTGTTTCAGCCCCTCAGTTCCAGCCCCTCTGTTTCTCGCCCTCTGTTTCAGCACCTCTGTTTCTCGCCCTCTCTTTCAGCCCCTCTCTTTCTCGCCCTCTGTTGCAGACCCTCTGTTTCAGCCCCTCTGTTTCAGCCCCTCTGTTTCAGCCCCTCTGTTTCTCGCCCTCTGTTTCAGCCCCTCTGTTTCTCGCCCTCTGTTTCAGCCCCTCTGTTTCAGCCCCTCTGTTTCAGCCCCTCTGTTTCAGACCCACTGTTTCAGCACCTCTGTTTCTCGCCCTTTGTTTCACGCCCTCTGTTTCAGCCCCTCTGTTTCTCGCCCTCTGTTTCAGCCCCTCTGTTTCTCGCCCTCTGTTTCAGCCCCTCTGTTTCAGTCCCTCTGTTTCAGCCCCTCTGTTTCAGCCCCTCTGTTTCAGCCCCTCTGTTTCAGCCCCTCTGTTTCAGCCCCTCTGTTTCTCGCCCACTGTTTCAGCCCCTCTGTTTCAGCACCTCTGTTTCAGCCACTCTGTTTCAGCCCCTCTGTTTCTCGCCCTCTGTTTCTCGCCCTCTGTTTCAGCCCCTCTGTTTCAGCCCGTCTGTTTCAGCCCCTCTGTTTCTCGCCCTCTGTTTCTCGCCCTCTGTTTCTCGCTCTTTGTTTCTCGCCCTCTGTTTCTCGCCCTCTGTTTCAGCCCCTCTGTTTCAGCCCCTCTGTTTCAGCCCCTCTGTTTCATCCCCTCTGTTTCAGCCCCTCTGTTTCAGCCCCTCTGTTTCTCGCCCTCTGTTTCTCGCCCTCTGTTTCAGACCCTCTGTTTCAGCCCCTCTGTTTCAGCCCCTCTGTTTCAGCTCCTCTGTTTCAGCCCCTCTGTTTCAGCCCCTCTGTTTCTCGCCCTCTGTTTCTCGCCCTGGGTTTCAGCCCCTCTGTTTCTCGCCCTCTGTTTCAGCCCCTCTGTTTCAGCCCCTCTGTTTCTCGCCCTCTGTTAATCGCCCCTTGTTTCTCAGACTCTGTTTCTCGCTCTTTGTTTCTCGCCCTCTGTTTCTCGCCCTCTGTTTCAGCCCCTCTGTTTCAGCCCCTCTGTTTCAGCCCCTCTGTTTCATCCCCTCTGTTTCAGCCCCTCTCTTTCAGCCCCTCTGTTTCTCGCCCTCTGTTTCTCGCCCTCTGTTTCTCGCCCTCTGTTTCTCGCCCTCTGTTTCTCGCTCTCTGTTTCTCGCCCACTGTTTCTCGCCCTCTGTTTCAGCCCCTCTGTTTCAGCCCCTCAGTTTCAGCCCCTCTGTTTCTCGCCCTCTGTTTCTCGCCCACTGTTTCTCGCCCTCTGTTTCAGCCCCTCTGTTTCAGCACCTCTGTTTCAGCCCCTCTGTTTCTCGCCCTCTGTTTCGTCCCCTCTGTTTCAGCCCCTCTGTTTCAGCCCCTCTGTTTCAGCCCCTCTGTTTCAGCCCCTCTGTTTCTCGCCCTCTGTTTCTCGCTCTCTGTTTCTCGCCTTCTGTTTCTCGCCCTCTGTTTCAGCCCCTCTGTTTCAGCCCCTCTGTTTCAGCACCTCTGTTTCAGCCCCTCTGTTTCTCGCCCTCTGTTTCAGCCGCTCTGTTTCAGCCCCTCTGTTTCAGCCCGTCTGTTTCAGCCCCTCTGTTTCTCGCCCTCTGTTTCTCGCCCTTTGTTTCTCGCCCTCTGTTTCTCGCCCTCTGTTTCAGCCCCTCTGTTTAAGCCCCTCTGTTTCTCGCCCTCTGTTTCTCGCCCTCTGTTTCAGCCCGTCTGTTTCAGCCCATCAGTTTCAGCCCCTCTGTTTCTCCCCCTCTGTTTCAGCACCTCTGTTTCTCGCCCTCTCTTTCAGCCCCTCTCTTTCTTTCCCACTGTTGCAGACCCTCTGTTTCAGCCCCTCTGTTTCAGCCCCTTTGTTTCAGCCCCTCTGTATCTCGCCCTCTGTTTCAGCCCCTCTGTTTCAGCCCCACTGTTTCAGCCCCTCTGTTTCAGCCCCTCTGTTTCTCGCCATCTGTTTCAGCCCCTCTGTTTCAGCCCCTCTGTTTCTCGCCCTCTGTTTCAGCCCCTCTGTTTCAGCCCCTCTGTTTCAGCCCCTCTGTTTCAGCACCTCTGTTTCAGCCACTCTGTTTCTCGCCCTCTGTTTCAGCCCCTCTGTTTCTCGCCCTCTGTTTCTCGCCCTCTGTTTCAGCCCCTCTGTTTCAGCCCCTCTGTTTCAGCCCCTCTGTTTCAGCACCTCTGTTTCTCGCCCTTTGTTTCACGCCCTCTGTTTCAGCCCCTCTGTTTCTCGCCCTCTGTTTCAGCCCCTCTGTGTCTTGCCCTCTGTTTCAGCCCCTCTGTTTCAGTCCCTCTGTTTCAGCCCCTCTGTTTCAGCCCCTCTGTTTCAGCCACTCTGTTTCTGGCCCACTGTTTCAGCCCCTCTGTTTCAGACCCTCTTTTTCAGCCCCTCTGTTTCAGCCCCTCTGTTTCAGCCCGTCTGTTTCAGCCCCTCTGTTTCTCGCCCTCTGTTTCTCGCCCTCTGTTTCTCGCCCTCTGTTTCTCGCTCTTTGTTTCTTGCCCTCTGTTTCTCGCCCTCTGTTTCAGCCCCTCTGTTTCAGCCCCTCTGTTTCAGCCCCTCTGTTTCATCCCCTCTGTTTCAGCCCCTCTGTTTCAGCCCCTCTGTTTCTCGCCCTCTGTTTCTCGCCCTCTGTTTCTCGCCCTCTGATTCTCGCTCTCTGTTTCTCGCCCTCTGTTTCTCGCCCTCTGTTTCAGCCCCTCTGTTTCAGCCCCTCTGTTTCAGCCCCTCTGTTTCTCGCCCTCTGTTTCTCGCCCACTGTTTCTCGCCCTCTGTTTCAGCCCCTCTGTTTCAGCACCTCTTTTTCAGCCCCTCTGTTTCTCGCCCTCTGTTTCATCCCCTCTGTTTCAGCCCCTCTGTTTCAGCTCCTCTGTTTCAGCCCCTCTGTTTCAGCCCCTCTGTTTATCGCCCTCTGTTTCTCGTCCTCGGTTTCAGCCCCTCTGTTTCAGCCCCTCTGTTTCTCGCCCTCTGTTTCTCGCCCCTTGTTTCTCGCCCTCTGTTTCTCGCTCTTTGTTTCTCGCCCTCTGTTTCTCGCCCTCTGTTTCAGCCCCTCTGTTTCAGCCCCTCTGTTTCAGCACCTCTGTTTCAGCCCGTCTGTTTCTCGCCCTCTGTTTCTCGCCCTCTGTTTCTCGCCCTCTGTTTCTCGCTCTTTGTTTCTCGCACTCTGTTTCTCGCCCTCTGTTTCAGCCCCTCTGTTTCAGCCCCTCTGTTTCAGCCCCTCTGTTTCATCCCCTCTGTTTCAGCCCCTCTGTTTCAGCCCCTCTGTTTCTCGCCCTCTGTTTCTCGCCCTCTGTTTCTCGCCCTCAGTTTCTCGCTCTCTGTTTCTCGCCCTCTGTTTCAGCCCCTCTGTTTCAGCCCCTCTGTTTCAGCCCCTCTGTTTCAGCCCCTCTGTTTCTCGCCCTCTGTTTCTCGCTCTTTGTTTCTCGCCCTCTGTTTCTCGCCCTCTGTTTCAGCCCCTCTGTTTCAGCCCCTCTGTTTCAGCCCCTCTGTTTCATCCCCTCTGTTTCAGCCCCTCTGTTTCAGCCCCTCTGTTTCTCGCCCTCTGTTTCACGCCCTCTGTTTCTCGCCCTCTGTTTCTCGCTCTCTGTTTCTCGCCCTCTGTTTCAGCCCCTCTGTTTCAGCCCCTCTGTTTCAGCCCCTCTGTTTCAGCCCCTCTGTTTCTCGCACTCTGTTTCTCGCCCACTGTTTCTCGCCCTCTGTTTCAGCCCCTCTGTTTCAGCACCTCTGTTTCAGCCCCTCTGTTTCTCGCCCTCTGTTTCATCCCCTCTGTTTCAGCCCCTCTGTTTCAGCTCCTCTGTTTCAGCCCCTCTGTTTCAGCCCCTCTGTTTCTCGCCCTCTGTTTCTCGCCCTCGGTTTCAGCCCCTCTGTTTCTCGCCCTCTGTTTCAGCCCCTCTGTTTCTCGCCCTCTGTTTCAGCCGCTCTGTTTCAGCCCCTCTGTTTCAGCCCGTCTGTTTCAGCCCCTCTGTTTCTCGCCCTCTGTTTCTCGCCCTTTGTTTCTCGCCCTCTGTTTCTCGCCCTCTGTTTTAGCCCCTCTGTTTAAGCCCCTCTGTTTCTCGCCCTCTGTTTCTCGCCCTCTGTTTCAGCCCGTCTGTTTCAGCCCATCAGTTTCAGCCCCTCTGTTTCTCCCCCTCTGTTTCAGCACCTCTGTTTCTCGCCCTCTCTTTCAGCCCCTCTCTTTCTCGCCCACTGTTGCAGACCCTCTGTTTCAGCCCCTCTGTTTCAGCCCCTTTGTTTCAGCCCCTCTGTATCTCGCCCTCTGTTTCAGCCCCTCTGTTTCAGCCCCACTGTTTCAGCCCCTCTGTTTCAGCCCCTCTGTTTCTCGCCATCTGTTTCAGCCCCTCTGTTTCAGACCCTCTGTTTCTCGCCCTCTGTTTCAGCCCCTCTGTTTCAGCCCCTCTGTTTCAGCCCCTCTGTTTCAGCACCTCTGTTTCTCGCCCTTTGTTTCTCGCCCTCTGTTTCAGCCCCTCTGTTTCTCGCCCTCTGTTTCAGCCCCTCTGTTTCTCGCCCTCTGTTTCAGCCCCTCTGTTTCAGTCCCTCTGATTCAGCCCCTCTGTTTCAGCCCCTCTGTTTCAGCCCCTCTGTTTCACGCCCTCTGTTTCAGCCCCTCTGTTTCAGCCCCTCTGTATCTCGCCCTGTGTTTCAGCCCCTCTGTTTCAGCCCCTCTGTATCAGCCCCTCTGTTTCAGCCCCTCTGTTTCTCGCCCTCTGTTTCTCGCCCTCTGTTTCAGCCCCTCTGTTTCAGCCCCTCTGTTTCAGCCCCTCTGTTTCAGCCCCTCTGTTTCTCGCCCTCTGTTTCTCGCTCTCTGTTTCTCGCCTTCTGTTTCTCGCCCTCTGTTTCAGCCCCTCTGTTTCAGTCCCTCTGTTTCAGCCCCTCTGTTTCAGCCCCTCTGTTTCAGCCCCTCTGTTTCAGCCCCTCTGTTTCAGCCCCTCTGTTTCTCGCCCACTGTTTCAGCCCCTCTGTTTCAGCCCCTCTGTTTCAGCCACTCTGTTTCAGCCCCTCTGTTTCTCGCCCTCTGTTTCTCGCCCTCTGTTTCTCGCCCTCTGTTTCAGCCCCTCTGTTTCAGCCCGTCTGTTTCAGCCCCTCTGTTTCTCGCCCTCTATTTCTCGACCTCTGTTTCTCGCTCTTTGTTTCTCGCCCTCTGTTTCTCGCCCTCTGTTTCAGCCCCTCTGTTTCAGCCCCTCTGTTTCAGCCCCTCTGTTTCATCCCCTCTGTTTCAGCCCCTCTGTTTCAGCCCCTCTGTTTCTCGCCCTCTGTTTCTCGCCCTCTGTTTCAGACCCTCTGTTTCAGCCCCTCTGTTTCAGCCCCTCTGTTTCAGCTCCTCTGTTTCAGCCCCTCTGTTTCTCGCCCTCTGTTTCTCGCCCTGGGTTTCAGCCCCTCTGTTTCTCGCCCTCTGTTTCAGCCCCTCTGTTTCAGCCCCTCTGTTTCAGCCCCTCTGTTTCTCGCCCTCTGTTAATCGCCCCTTGTTTCTCAGCCTCTGTTTCTCGCTCTTTGTTTCTCGCCCTCTGTTTCTCGCCCTCTGTTTCAGCCCCTCTGTTTCAGCCCCTCTGTTTCAGCCCCTCTGTTTCATCCCCTCTGTTTCAGCCCCTCTCTTTCAGCCCCTCTGTTTCTCGCCCTCTGTTTCTCGCCCTCTGTTTCTCGCCCTCTGTTTCTCGCTCTCTGTTTCTCGCCCACTGTTTCTCGCAGTCTGTTTCAGCCCCTCTGTTTCAGCCCCTCAGTTTCAGCCCCTCTGTTTCTCGCCCTCTGTTTCTCGCCCACTGTTTCTCGCCCTCTGTTTCAGCCCCTCTGTTTCAGCACCTCTGTTTCAGCCCCTCTGTTTCTCGCCCTCTGTTTCATCCCCTCTGTTTCAGCTCCTCTGTTTCAGCCCCTCTGTTTCAGCCCCTCTGTTTCAGCCCCTCTGTTTCTCGCCCTCTGTTTCTCGCCCTCTGTTTCAGCCCCTCTGTTTCAGCCCCTCAGTTCCAGCCCCTCTGTTTCTCGCCCTCTGTTTCAGCACCTCTGTTTCTCGCCCTCTCTTTCAGCCCCTCTCTTTCTCGCCCTCTGTTGCAGACACTCTGTTTCAGCCCCTCTGTTTCAGCCCCTCTGTTTCAGCCCCTCTGTTTCTCGCCCTCTGTTTCAGCCCCTCTGTTTCTCGCCCTCTGTTTCAGCCCCTCTGTTTCAGCCCCTCTGTTTCAGCCCCTCTGTTTCAGCCCCTCTGTTTCAGCACCTCTGTTTCTCGCCCTTTGTTTCACGCCCTCCGTTTCAGCCCCTCTGTTTCAGCCCCTCTGTTTCATCCCCTCTGTTTCAGCCCCTCTGTTTCAGCCCCTCTGTTTCTCGCCCTCTGTTTCTCGCCCTCTGTTTCTCGCTCTTGGTTTCTCGCCCTCTGTTTCTCGCCCTCTGTTTCAGCCCCTCTGTTTCAGCCCCTCTGTTTCAGCCCCTCTGTTTCAGCCCGTCTGTTTCTCGCCCTCTGTTTGTCGCCCTCTGTTTCTCGCCCTCTGTTTCTCGCTCTTTGTTTCTCGCCCTCTGTTTCTCGCCCTCTGTTTCAGCCCCTCTGTTTCAGCCCCTCTGTTTCAGCCCCTCTGTTTCATCCCCTCTGTTTCAGCCCCTCTGTTTCAGCCCCTCTGTTTCTCGCCCTCTGTTTCTCGCCCTCTGTTTCTCGCCCTCTGTTTCTCGCTCTCTGTTTCTCGCCCTCTGTTTCTCGCCCTCTGTTTCAGCCCCTCTGTTTCAGCCCCTCTGTTTCAGCCCCTCTGTTTCACGCCCTCTGTTTCTCGCCCACTGTTTCTCGCCCTCTGTTTCAGCCCCTCTGTTTCAGCACCTCTGTTTCAGCCCCTCTGTTTCTCGCCCTCTGTTTCATCCCCTCTGTTTCAGCCCCTCTGTTTCAGCTCCTCTGTTTCAGCCCCTCTGTTTCAGCCCCTCTGCTTCTCGCCCTCTGTTTCTCGCCCTCGGTTTCAGCCCCTCTGTTTCTCGCCCTCTGTTTCAGCCCCTCTGTTTCTCGCCCTCTGTTTCAGCCGCTCTGTTTCAGCCCCTCTGTTTCAGCCCGTCTGTTTCAGCCCCTCTGTTTCTCGCCCTCTGTTTCAGCCCCTCTGTTTCTCGCCCTCTGTTTCAGCCGCTCTGTTTCAGCCCCTCTGTTTCAGCCCGTCTGTTTCAGCCCCTCTGTTTCTCGCCCTCTGTTTCTCGCCCTTTGTTTCTCGCCCTCTGTTTCTCGCCCTCTGTTTCAGCCCCTCTGTTTAAGCCCCTCTGTTTCTCGCCCTCTGTTTCTCGCCCTCTGTTTCAGCCCGTCTGTTTCAGCCCATCAGTTTCAGCCCCTCTGTTTCTCCCCCTCTGTTTCAGCACCTCTGTTTCTCGCCCTCTCTTTCAGCCCCTCTCTTTCTCGCCCACTGTTGCAGACCCTCTGTTTCAGCCCCTCTGTTTCAGCCCCTTTGTTTCAGCCCCTCTGTATCTCGCCCTCTGTTTCAGCCCCTCTGTTTCATCCCCTCTGTTTCAGCCCCTCTGTTTCAGCCCCTCTGTTTCTCGCCCTCTGTTTCTCGCCCTCTGTTTCTCGCCCTCTGTTTCTCGCTCTCTGTTTCTCGCCCTCTGTTTCAGCCCCTCTGTTTCAGCCCCTCTGTTTCAGCCCCTCTGTTTCAGCCCCTCTGTTTCTCGCCCTCTGTTTCTCGCTCTTTGTTTCTCGCCCTCTGTTTCTCGCCCTCTGTTTCAGCCCCTCTGTTTCAGCCCCTCTGTTTCAGCCCCTCTGTTTCATCCCCTCTGTTTCAGCCCCTCTGTTTCAGCCCCTCTGTTTCTCGCCCTCTGTTTCACGCCCTCTGTTTCTCGCCCTCTGTTTCTCGCTCTCTGTTTCTCGCCCTCTGTTTCAGCCCCTCTGTTTCAGCCCCTCTGTTTCAGCCCCTCTGTTTCAGCCCCTCTGTTTCTCGCACTCTGTTTCTCGCCCACTGTTTCTCGCCCTCTGTTTCAGCCCCTCTGTTTCAGCACCTCTGTTTCAGCCCCTCTGTTTCTCGCCCTCTGTTTCATCCCCTCTGTTTCAGCCCCTCTGTTTCAGCTCCTCTGTTTCAGCCCCTCTGTTTCAGCCCCTCTGTTTCTCGCCCTCTGTTTCTCGCCCTCGGTTTCAGCCCCTCTGTTTCTCGCCCTCTGTTTCAGCCCCTCTGTTTCTCGCCCTCTGTTTCAGCCGCTCTGTTTCAGCCCCTCTGTTTCAGCCCGTCTGTTTCAGCCCCTCTGTTTCTCGCCCTCTGTTTCTCGCCCTTTGTTTCTCGCCCTCTGTTTCTCGCCCTCTGTTTTAGCCCCTCTGTTTAAGCCCCTCTGTTTCTCGCCCTCTGTTTCTCGCCCTCTGTTTCAGCCCGTCTGTTTCAGCCCATCAGTTTCAGCCCCTCTGTTTCTCCCCCTCTGTTTCAGCACCTCTGTTTCTCGCCCTCTCTTTCAGCCCCTCTCTTTCTCGCCCACTGTTGCAGACCCTCTGTTTCAGCCCCTCTGTTTCAGCCCCTTTGTTTCAGCCCCTCTGTATCTCGCCCTCTGTTTCAGCCCCTCTGTTTCAGCCCCACTGTTTCAGCCCCTCTGTTTCAGCCCCTCTGTTTCTCGCCATCTGTTTCAGCCCCTCTGTTTCAGACCCTCTGTTTCTCGCCCTCTGTTTCAGCCCCTCTGTTTCAGCCCCTCTGTTTCAGCCCCTCTGTTTCAGCACCTCTGTTTCTCGCCCTTTGTTTCTCGCCCTCTGTTTCAGCCCCTCTGTTTCTCGCCCTCTGTTTCAGCCCCTCTGTTTCTCGCCCTCTGTTTCAGCCCCTCTGTTTCAGTCCCTCTGATTCAGCCCCTCTGTTTCAGCCCCTCTGTTTCAGCCCCTCTGTTTCACGCCCTCTGTTTCAGCCCCTCTGTTTCAGCCCCTCTGTATCTCGCCCTGTGTTTCAGCCCCTCTGTTTCAGCCCCTCTGTATCAGCCCCTCTGTTTCAGCCCCTCTGTTTCTCGCCCTCTGTTTCTCGCCCTCTGTTTCAGCCCCTCTGTTTCAGCCCCTCTGTTTCAGCCCCTCTGTTTCAGCCCCTCTGTTTCTCGCCCTCTGTTTCTCGCTCTCTGTTTCTCGCCTTCTGTTTCTCGCCCTCTGTTTCAGCCCCTCTGTTTCAGTCCCTCTGTTTCAGCCCCTCTGTTTCAGCCCCTCTGTTTCAGCCCCTCTGTTTCAGCCCCTCTGTTTCAGCCCCTCTGTTTCTCGCCCACTGTTTCAGCCCCTCTGTTTCAGCCCCTCTGTTTCAGCCACTCTGTTTCAGCCCCTCTGTTTCTCGCCCTCTGTTTCTCGCCCTCTGTTTCTCGCCCTCTGTTTCAGCCCCTCTGTTTCAGCCCGTCTGTTTCAGCCCCTCTGTTTCTCGCCCTCTATTTCTCGCCCTCTGTTTCTCGCTCTTTGTTTCTCGCCCTCTGTTTCTCGCCCTCTGTTTCAGCCCCTCTGTTTCAGCCCCTCTGTTTCAGCCCCTCTGTTTCATCCCCTCTGTTTCAGCCCCTCTGTTTCAGCCCCTCTGTTTCTCGCCCTCTGTTTCTCGCCCTCTGTTTCAGACCCTCTGTTTCAGCCCCTCTGTTTCAGCCCCTCTGTTTCAGCTCCTCTGTTTCAGCCCCTCTGTTTCTCGCCCTCTGTTTCTCGCCCTGGGTTTCAGCCCCTCTGTTTCTCGCCCTCTGTTTCAGCCCCTCTGTTTCAGCCCCTCTGTTTCAGCCCCTCTGTTTCTCGCCCTCTGTTAATCGCCCCTTGTTTCTCAGCCTCTGTTTCTCGCTCTTTGTTTCTCGCCCTCTGTTTCTCGCCCTCTGTTTCAGCCCCTCTGTTTCAGCCCCTCTGTTTCAGCCCCTCTGTTTCATCCCCTCTGTTTCAGCCCCTCTCTTTCAGCCCCTCTGTTTCTCGCCCTCTGTTTCTCGCCCTCTGTTTCTCGCCCTCTGTTTCTCGCTCTCTGTTTCTCGCCCACTGTTTCTCGCAGTCTGTTTCAGCCCCTCTGTTTCAGCCCCTCAGTTTCAGCCCCTCTGTTTCTCGCCCTCTGTTTCTCGCCCACTGTTTCTCGCCCTCTGTTTCAGCCCCTCTGTTTCAGCACCTCTGTTTCAGCCCCTCTGTTTCTCGCCCTCTGTTTCATCCCCTCTGTTTCAGCACCTCTGTTTCAGCCCCTCTGTTTCAGCCCCTCTGTTTCAGCCCCTCTGTTTCTCGCCCTCTGTTTCTCGCCCTCTGTTTCAGCCCCTCTGTTTCAGCCCCTCAGTTCCAGCCCCTCTGTTTCTCGCCCTCTGTTTCAGCACCTCTGTTTCTCGCCCTCTCTTTCAGCCCCTCTCTTTCTCGCCCTCTGTTGCAGACACTCTGTTTCAGCCCCTCTGTTTCAGCCCCTCTGTTTCAGCCCCTCTGTTTCTCGCCCTCTGTTTCAGCCCCTCTGTTTCTCGCCCTCTGTTTCAGCCCCTCTGTTTCAGCCCCTCTGTTTCAGCCCCTCTGTTTCAGCCCCTCTGTTTCAGCACCTCTGTTTCTCGCCCTTTGTTTCACGCCCTCCGTTTCAGCCCCTCTGTTTCAGCCCCTCTGTTTCATCCCCTCTGTTTCAGCCCCTCTGTTTCAGCCCCTCTGTTTCTCGCCCTCTGTTTCTCGCCCTCTGTTTCTCGCTCTTGGTTTCTCGCCCTCTGTTTCTCGCCCTCTGTTTCAGCCCCTCTGTTTCAGCCCCTCTGTTTCAGCCCCTCTGTTTCAGCCCGTCTGTTTCTCGCCCTCTGTTTGTCGCCCTCTGTTTCTCGCCCTCTGTTTCTCGCTCTTTGTTTCTCGCCCTCTGTTTCTCGCCCTCTGTTTCAGCCCCTCTGTTTCAGCCCCTCTGTTTCAGCCCCTCTGTTTCATCCCCTCTGTTTCAGCCCCTCTCTTTCAGCCCCTCTGTTTCTCGCCCTCTGTTTCTCGCCCTCTGTTTCTCGCCCTCTGTTTCTCGCTCTCTGTTTCTCGCCCTCTGTTTCTCGCCCTCTGTTTCAGCCCCTCTGTTTCAGCCCCTCTGTTTCAGCCCCTCTGTTTCACGCCCTCTGTTTCTCGCCCACTGTTTCTCGCCCTCTGTTTCAGCCCCTCTGTTTCAGCACCTCTGTTTCAGCCCCTCTGTTTCTCGCCCTCTGTTTCATCCCCTCTGTTTCAGCCCCTCTGTTTCAGCTCCTCTGTTTCAGCCCCTCTGTTTCAGCCCCTCTGCTTCTCGCCCTCTGTTTCTCGCCCTCGGTTTCAGCCCCTCTGTTTCTCGCCCTCTGTTTCAGCCCCTCTGTTTCTCGCCCTCTGTTTCAGCCGCTCTGTTTCAGCCCCTCTGTTTCAGCCCGTCTGTTTCAGCCCCTCTGTTTCTCGCCCTCTGTTTCTCGCCCTTTGTTTCTCGCCCTCTGTTTCTCGCCCTCTGTTTCAGCCCCTCTGTTTAAGCCCCTCTGTTTCTCGCCCTCTGTTTCTCGCCCTCTGTTTCAGCCCGTCTGTTTCAGCCCATCAGTTTCAGCCCCTCTGTTTCTCCCCCTCTGTTTCAGCACCTCTGTTTCTCGCCCTCTCTTTCAGCCCCTCTCTTTCTCGCCCACTGTTGCAGACCCTCTGTTTCAGCCCCTCTGTTTCAGCCCCTTTGTTTCAGCCCCTCTGTATCTCGCCCTCTGTTTCAGCCCCTCTGTTTCAGCCCCACTGTTTCAGCCCCTCTGTTTCAGCCCCTCTGTTTCTCGCCATCTGTTTCAGCCCCTCTGTTTCAGCCCCTCTGTTTCTCGCCCTCTGTTTCAGCCCCTCTGTTTCAGCCCCTCTGTTTCAGCCCCTCTGTTTCAGCACCTCTGTTTCAGCCCCTCTGTTTCTCGCCCTCTGTTTCAGCCCCTCTGTTTCTCGCCCTCTGTTTCTCGCCCTCTGTTTCAGCCCCTCTGTTTCAGCCCCTCTGTTTCAGCCCCTCTGTTTCAGCACCTCTGTTTCTCGCCCTTTGTTTCACGCCCTCTGTTTCAGCCCCTCTGTTTCTAGCCCTCTGTTTCAGCCCCTCTGTTTCTCGCCCTCTGTTTCAGCCCCTCTGTTTCAGTCCCTCTGTTTCAGCCCCTCTGTTTCAGCCCCTCTGTTTCAGCCACTCTGTTTCTCGCCCACTGTTTCAGCCCCTCTGTTTCAGACCTTCTTTTTCAGCCCCTCTGTTTCAGCCCATCTGTTTCAGCCCGTCTGTTTCAGCCCCTCTGTTTCTCGCCCTCTGTTTCTCGCCCTCTGTTTCTCGCCCTCTGTTTCTCGCTCTTTGTTTCTTGCCCTCTGTTTCTCGCCCTCTGTTTCAGCCCCTCTGTTTCAGCCCCTCTGTTTCAGCCCCTCTGTTTCATCCCCTCTGTTTCAGCCCCTGTGTTTCAGCCCCTCTGTTTCTCGCCCTCTGTTTCTCGCCCTCTGTTTCTCGCCCTCTGTTTCTCGCTCTCTGTTTCTCGCCCTCTGTTTCTCGCCCTCTGTTTCAGCCCCTCTGTTTCAGCCCCTCTGTTTCAGCCCCTCTGTTTCTCGCCCTCTGTTTCACGCCCAGTGTTTCTCGCCCTCTGTTTCAGCCCCTCTGTTTCAGCACCTCTTTTTCAGCCCCTCTGTTTCTCGCCCTCTGTTTCATCCCCTCTGTTTCAGCCCCTCTGTTTCAGCTCCTCTGTTTCAGCCCCTCTGTTTCAGCCCCTCTGTTTATCGCCCTCTGTTTCTCGCCCTCGGCTTCAGCCCCTCTGTTTCTCGCCCTCAGTTTCAGCCCCTCTGTTTCAGCCCCTCTGTTTCAGCCCCTCTGTTTCTCGCCCTCTGTTTCTCGCCCCTTGTTTCTCGCCCTCTGTTTCTCGCTCTTTGTTTCTCGCCCTCTGTTTCTCGCCCTCTGTTTCAGCCCCTCTGTTTCAGCCCCTCTGTTTCAGCCCCTCTGTTTCAGCCCGTCTGTTTCTCGCCCTCTGTTTCTCGCCCTCTGTTTCTCGCCCTCTGTTTCTCGCTCTTTGTTTCTCGCCCTCTGTTTCTCGCCCTCTGTTTCAGCCCCTCTGTTTCTCGCCCTCTGTTTCAGCCCCTCTGTTTCTCGCCCTCTGTTTCTCGCTCTCTGTTTCTCGCCCACTGTTTCTCGCCCTCTGTTTCTCGCCCTCTGTTTCTCGCCCTCTGTTTCTCGCTCTCTGTTTCTCGCCCTCTGTTTCAGCCCCTCTGTTTCAGCCCCTCTGTTTCAGCCCCTCTGTTTCAGCCCCTCTGTTTCTCGCCCTCTGTTTCTCGCTCTTTGTTTCTCGCCCTCTGTTTCTCGCCCTCTGTTTCAGCCCCTCTGTTTCAGCCCCTCTGTTTCAGCCCCTCTGTTTCATCCCCTCTGTTTCAGCCCCTCTGTTTCAGCCCCTCTGTTTCTCGCCCTCTGTTTCTCGCCCTCTGTTTCTCGCCCTCTGTTTCTCGCTCTCTGTTTCTCGCCCTCTGTTTCAGCCCCTCTGTTTCTCGCCCTCTGTTTCAGCCCCTCTGTTTCAGCCCCTCTATTTCTCGCACTCTGTTTCTCGCCCACTGTTTCTCGCCCTCTGTTTCAGCCCCTCTGTTTCAGCACCTCTGTTTCAGCCCCTCTGTTTCTCGCCCTCTGTTTCATCCCCTCTGTTTCAGCCCCTCTGTTTCAGCTCCTCTGTTTCAGCCCCTCTGTTTCAGCCCCTCTGTTTCTCGCCCTCTGTTTCTCGCCCTCGGTTTCAGCCCCTCTGTTTCTCGCCCTCTGTTTCAGCCCCTCTGTTTCTCGCCCTCTGTTTCAGCCGCTCTGTTTCAGCCCCTCTGTTTCAGCCCGTCTGTTTCAGCCCCTCTGTTTCTCGCCCTCTGTTTCTCGCCCTTTGTTTCTCGCCCTCTGTTTCTCGCCCTCTGTTTCAGCCCCTCTGTTTAAGCCCCTCTGTTTCTCGCCCTCTGTTTCTCGCCCTCTGTTTCAGCCCGTCTGTTTCAGCCCATCAGTTTCAGCCCCTCTGTTTCTCCCCCTCTGTTTCAGCACCTCTGTTTCTCGCCCTCTCTTTCAGCCCCTCTCTTTCTCGCTCACTGTTGCAGACCCTCTGTTTCAGCCCCTCTGTTTCAGCCCCTTTGTTTCAGCCCCTCTGTATCTCGCCCTCTGTTTCAGCCCCTCTGTTTCAGCCCCACTGTTTCAGCCCCTCTGTTTCAGCCCCTCTGTTTCTCGCCATCTGTTTCAGCCCCTCTGTTTCAGACCCTCTGTTTCTCGCCCTCTGTTTCAGCCCCTCTGTTTCAGCCCCTCTGTTTCAGCCCCTCTGTTTCAGCACCTCTGTTTCTCGCCCTTTGTTTCTCGCCCTCTGTTTCAGCCCCTCTGTTTCTCGCCCTCTGTTTCAGCCCCTCTGTTTCTCGCCCTCTGTTTCAGCCCCTCTGTTTCAGTCCCTCTGATTCAGCCCCTCTGTTTCAGCCCCTCTGTTTCAGCCCCTCTGTTTCACGCCCTCTGTTTCAGCCCCTCTGTTTCTCGCCCCTCTGTATCTCGCCCTGTGTTTCAGCCCCTCTGTTTCAGCCCCTCTGTATCAGCCCCTCTGTTTCAGCCCCTCTCTTTCTCGCCCTCTGTTTCTCGCCCTCTGTTTCAGCCCCTCTGTTTCAGCCCCTCTGTTTCAGCCCCTCTGTTTCAGCCCCTCTGTTTCTCGCCCTCTGTTTCTCGCTCTCTGTTTCTCGCCTTCTGTTTCTCGCCCTCTGTTTCAGCCCCTCTGTTTCAGTCCCTCTGTTTCAGCCCCTCTGTTTCAGCCCCTCTGTTTCAGCCCCTCTGTTTCAGCCCCTCTGTTTCTCGCCCACTGTTTCAGCCCCTCTGTTTCAGCCCCTCTGTTTCAGCCACTCTGTTTCAGCCCCTCTGTTTCTCGCCCTCTGTTTCTCGCCCTCTGTTTCTCGCCCTCTGTTTCAGCCCCTCTGTTTCAGCCCGTCTGTTTCAGCCCCTCTGTTTCTCGCCCTCTGTTTCTCGCCCTCTGTTTCTCGCTCTTTGTTTCTCGCCCTCTGTTTCTCGCCCTCTGTTTCAGCCCCTCTGTTTCAGCCCCTCTGTTTCAGCCCCTCTGTTTCATCCCCTCTGTTTCAGCCCCTCTGTTTCAGCCCCTCTGTTTCTCGCCCTCTGTTTCTCGCCCTCTGTTTCAGACCCTCTGTTTCAGCCCCTCTGTTTCAGCCCCTCTGTTTCACCTCCTCTGTTTCAGCCCCTCTGTTTCAGCCCCTCTGTTTCTCGCCCTCTGTTTCTCGCCCTCTGTTTCAGCCCCTCTGTTTCAGCCCCTCTGTTTCAGCCCCTCTGTTTCATCCCCTCTCTTTCAGCCCCTCTCTTTCAGCCCCTCTGTTTCTCGCCCTCTGTTTCTCGCCCTCTGTTTCTCGCCCTCTGTTTCTCGCTCTCTGTTTCTCGCCCACTGTTTCTCGCCCTCTGTTTCATCCCCTCTGTTTCAGCCCCTCAGTTTCAGCCCCTCTGTTTCTCGCCCTCTGTTTCTCGCCCACTGTTTCTCGCCCTCTGTTTCAGCCCCTCTGTTTCAGCACCTCTGTTTCAGCCCCTCTGTTTCTCGCCCTCTGTTTCATCCCCTCTGTTTCAGCCCCTCTGTTTCAGCCCCTCTGTTTCAGCCCCTCTGTTTCAGCCCCTCTGTTTGTCGCCCTCTGTTTCTCGCTCTCTGTTTCTCGCCTTCTGTTTCTCGCCCTCTGTTTCAGCCCCTCTGTTTCAGCCCCTCTGTTTCAGCCCCTCTGTTTCAGCCCCTCTGTTTCTCGCCCTTGTTTCTTTCCCTCTGTTTCTCGCCCTCTGTTTCAGCCCCTCTGTTTCAGCCCCTCTGTTTCTCGCCCTTGTTTCTTTCCCTCTGTTTCTCGCCCTCTGTTCCAGCCCCTCTGTTTCTCGCCCTCTGTTTCAGCACCTCTGTTTCTCGCCCTCTCTTTCAGCCCCTCTCTTTCTAGCCCTCTGTTGCAGACCCTCTGTTTCAGCCCCTCTGTTTCAGCCCCTCTGTTTCAGCCCCTCTGTTTCTCGCCCTCTGTTTCAGCCCCTCTGTTTCTCGCCCTCTGTTTCAGCCCCTCTGTTTCAGCCCCTCTTTTTCAGCCCCTCTGTTTCAGCCCCACTGTTTCAGCACCTCTGTTTCTCGCCCTTTGTTTCACGCCCTCTGTTTCAGCCCCTCTGTTTCTCGCCCTCTGTTTCAGCCCCTCTGTTTCTCGCCCTCTGTTTCAGCCCCTCTGTTTCAGTCCCTCTGTTTCAGCCCCTCTGTTTCAGCCCCTCTGTTTCAGCCCCTCTGTTTCAGCCCCACTGTTTCAGCCCCTCTGTTTCTCGCCCACTGTTTCAGCCCCTCTGTTTCAGCCCCTCTGTTTCAGCCACTCTGTTTCAGCCCCTCTGTTTCTCGCCCTCTGTTTCTCGCCCTCTGTTTCAGCCCCTCTGTTTCAGCCCGTCTGTTTCAGCCCCTCTGTTTCTCGCCCTCTGTTTCTCGCCCTCTGTTTCTCGCCCTCTGTTTCTCACTCTTTGTTTCTCGCCCTCTGTTTCTCGCCCTCTGTTTCAGCCCCTCTGTTTCAGCCCCTCTGTTTCAGCCCCTCTGTTTCATCCCCTCTGTTTCAGACCCTCTGTTTCAGCCCCTCTGTTTCTCGCCCTCTGTTTCTCGCCCTCTGTTTCTCGCCCTCTGTTTCTCGCTCTCTGTTTCTCGCCCTCTGTTTCTCGCCCTCTGTTTCAGCCCCTCTGTTTCAGCCCCTCTGTTTCAGCCCCTCTGTTTCAGCCCCTCTGTTTCTCGCCCTCTGTTTCTCGCCCTCTGTTTCTCGCCCTCTGTTTCTCGCTCTCTGTTTCTCGCCCTCAGTTTCTCGCCCTCTGTTTCAGCCCCTCTGTTTCAGCCCCTCTGTTTCAGCTCCTCTGTTTCAGCCCCTCTGTTTCAGCCCCTCTGTTTCTCGCCCTCTGTTTCTCGCCCTGGGTTTCAGCCCCTCTGTTTCTCGCCCTCTGTTTCAGCCCCTCTGTTTCAGCCCCTCTGTTTCTCGCCCTCTGTTTCTCGCCCTCTGTTTCTCAGCCTCTGTTTCTCGCTCTTTGTTTCTCGCCCTCTGTTTCTCGCCCTCTGTTTCATTCCCCTCTGTTTCTCGCCCTCTGTTTCATCCCCTCTGTTTCAGCCCCTCTGTTTCAGCTCCTCTGTTTCAGCCCCTCTGTTTCAGCCCCTCTGTTTCTCGCCCTCTGTTTCTCGCCCTCGGTTTCAGCCCCTCTGTTTCTCGCCCTCTGTTTCAGCCCCTCTGTTTCAGCACCTCTGTTTCAGCCCCTCTTTTTCTCGCCCTCTGTTTCATCCCCTCTGTTTCAGCCCCTCTGTTTCAGCTCCTCTGTTTCAGCCCCTCTGTTTCAGCCCCTCTGTTTCTCGCCCTCTGTTTGTCGCCCTCGGTTTCAGCCCCTCTGTTTCTCGCCCTCTGTTTCTCGCCCTCTGTTTCTTTCACTAAGTTTCAGCCCCTCTGTTTCAGCCCCTTTGTTTCAGCCCCTCTGTTTCAGCCCCTCTGTTTCTCGCCCACTGTTTCTCGCCCTCTGTTTCAGCCCCTCTGTTTCAGCCCCTCTGTTTCAGCCCCTCTGTTTCAGCCCCTCTGTTTCAGCCCCTCTGTTTCTCTACCTCTGTTTCTCGCCCTCTGTTTCTTTCACTAAGTTTCAGCCCCTCTGTTTCAGCCCCTCTGTTTCAGCCCCTCTGTTTCAGCAACTCTGTTTCAGCCCCTCTGTTTCTCGCCCTCTGATTCATCCCCTCTGTTTCAGCCCCTCTGTTTCAGCTCCTCTGTTTCAGCCCCTCTGTTTCAGCCCCTCTGTTTCTCGCCCTCTGTTTCTCGCCCTCGGTTTCAGCCCCTCTGTTTCTCGCCCTCTGTTTCTCACCCTCTGTTTCTTTCACTAAGTTTCAGCCCCTCTGTTTCAGCCCCTTTGTTTCAGCCCCTCTGTTTCAGCCCCTCTGTTTCTCGCCCACTGTTTCTCGCCCTCTGTTTCAGCCCCTCTGTTTCAGCCCCTCTGTTTCAGCCCCTCTGTTTCAGCCCCTCTGTTTCAGCCCCTCTGTTTCTCGCCCTCTGTTTCTCGCCCTCTGTTTCTTTCACTAAGTTTCAGCCCCTCTGTTTCAGCCCCTCTGTTTCAGCCCCTTTGTTTCAGCAACTCTGTTTCAGCCCCTCTGTTTCTCGCCCACTGTTTCTCGCCCTCTATTTCAGCCCCTCTGTTTCAGCCCCTCTGTTTCAGCCCCTCTGTTTCTCGCCCTCTGTTTCTCGCCCTCTGTTTCAGCCCCTCAGTTCCAGCCCCTCTGTTTCTCGCCCTCTGTTTCAGCACCTCTGTTTCTCGCCCTCTCTTTCAGCCCCTCTCTTTCTCGCCCTCTGTTGCAGACCCTCTGTTTCAGCCCCTCTGTTTCAGCCCCTCTGTTTCAGCCCCTCTGTTTCCCGCCCTCTGTTTCAGCCCCTCTGTTTCTCGCCCTCTGTTTCAGCCCCTCTGTTTCAGCCCCTCTGTTTCAGCCCCTCTGTTTCAGCCCCACTGTTTCAGCACCTCTGTTTCTCGCCCTTTGTTTCACGCCCTCTGTTTCAGCCCCTCTGTTTCTCGCCCTCTGTTTCAGCCCCTCTGTTTCTCGCCCTCTGTTTCAGCCCCTCTGTTTCAGTCCCTCTGTTTCAGCCCCTCTGTTTCAGCCCCTCTGTTTCAGCCCCTCTGTTTCTCGCCCTCTGTTTCTCGCCCTCTGTTTCAGACCCTCTGTTTCAGCCCCTCTGTTTCAGCCCCTCTGTTTCACCTCCTCTGTTTCAGCCCCTCTGTTTCAGCCCCTCTGTTTCTCGCCCTCTGTTTCTCGCCCTCTGTTTCAGCCCCTCTGTTTCAGCCCCTCTGTTTCAGCCCCTCTGTTTCATCCCCTCTCTTTCAGCCCCTCTCTTTCAGCCCCTCTGTTTCTCGCCCTCTGTTTCTCGCCCTCTGTTTCTCGCCCTCTGTTTCTCGCTCTCTGTTTCTCGCCCACTGTTTCTCGCCCTCTGTTTCATCCCCTCTGTTTCAGCCCCTCAGTTTCAGCCCCTCTGTTTCTCGCCCTCTGTTTCTCGCCCACTGTTTCTCGCCCTCTGTTTCAGCCCCTCTGTTTCAGCACCTCTGTTTCAGCCCCTCTGTTTCTCGCCCTCTGTTTCATCCCCTCTGTTTCAGCCCCTCTGTTTCAGCTCCTCTGTTTCAGCCCCTCTGTTTCAGCCCCTCTGTTTCTCGCCCTCTGTTTCTCGCCCTCGGTTTCAGCCCCTCTGTTTCTCGCCCTCTGTTTCAGCCCCTCTGTTTCAGCACCTCTGTTTCAGCCCCTCTTTTTCTCGCCCTCTGTTTCATCCCCTCTGTTTCAGCCCCTCTGTTTCAGCTCCTCTGTTTCAGCCCCTCTGTTTCAGCCCCTCTGTTTCTCGCCCTCTGTTTGTCGCCCTCGGTTTCAGCCCCTCTGTTTCTCGCCCTCTGTTTCTCGCCCTCTGTTTCTTTCACTAAGTTTCAGCCCCTCTGTTTCAGCCCCTTTGTTTCAGCCCCTCTGTTTCAGCCCCTCTGTTTCTCGCCCACTGTTTCTCGCCCTCTGTTTCAGCCCCTCTGTTTCAGCCCCTCTGTTTCAGCCCCTCTGTTTCAGCCCCTCTGTTTCAGCCCCTCTGTTTCTCTACCTCTGTTTCTCGCCCTCTGTTTCTTTCACTAAGTTTCAGCCCCTCTGTTTCAGCCCCTCTGTTTCAGCCCCTCTGTTTCAGCAACTCTGTTTCAGCCCCTCTGTTTCTCGCCCTCTGATTCATCCCCTCTGTTTCAGCCCCTCTGTTTCAGCTCCTCTGTTTCAGCCCCTCTGTTTCAGCCCCTCTGTTTCTCGCCCTCTGTTTCTCGCCCTCGGTTTCAGCCCCTCTGTTTCTCGCCCTCTGTTTCTCACCCTCTGTTTCTTTCACTAAGTTTCAGCCCCTCTGTTTCAGCCCCTTTGTTTCAGCCCCTCTGTTTCAGCCCCTCTGTTTCTCGCCCACTGTTTCTCGCCCTCTGTTTCAGCCCCTCTGTTTCAGCCCCTCTGTTTCAGCCCCTCTGTTTCAGCCCCTCTGTTTCAGCCCCTCTGTTTCTCGCCCTCTGTTTCTCGCCCTCTGTTTCTTTCACTAAGTTTCAGCCCCTCTGTTTCAGCCCCTCTGTTTCAGCCCCTTTGTTTCAGCAACTCTGTTTCAGCCCCTCTGTTTCTCGCCCACTGTTTCTCGCCCTCTATTTCAGCCCCTCTGTTTCAGCCCCTCTGTTTCAGCCCCTCTGTTTCTCGCCCTCTGTTTCTCGCCCTCTGTTTCAGCCCCTCAGTTCCAGCCCCTCTGTTTCTCGCCCTCTGTTTCAGCACCTCTGTTTCTCGCCCTCTCTTTCAGCCCCTCTCTTTCTCGCCCTCTGTTGCAGACCCTCTGTTTCAGCCCCTCTGTTTCAGCCCCTCTGTTTCAGCCCCTCTGTTTCTCGCCCTCTGTTTCAGCCCCTCTGTTTCTCGCCCTCTGTTTCAGCCCCTCTGTTTCAGCCCCTCTGTTTCAGCCCCTCTGTTTCAGCCCCACTGTTTCAGCACCTCTGTTTCTCGCCCTTTGTTTCACGCCCTCTGTTTCAGCCCCTCTGTTTCTCGCCCTCTGTTTCAGCCCCTCTGTTTCTCGCCCTCTGTTTCAGCCCCTCTGTTTCAGTCCCTCTGTTTCAGCCCCTCTGTTTCAGCCCCTCTGTTTCAGCCCCTCTGTTTCTCGCCCTCTGTTTCTCGCCCTCTGTTTCAGACCCTCTGTTTCAGCCCCTCTGTTTCAGCCCCTCTGTTTCACCTCCTCTGTTTCAGCCCCTCTGTTTCAGCCCCTCTGTTTCTCGCCCTCTGTTTCTCGCCCTCTGTTTCAGCCCCTCTGTTTCAGCCCCTCTGTTTCAGCCCCTCTGTTTCATCCCCTCTCTTTCAGCCCCTCTCTTTCAGCCCCTCTGTTTCTCGCCCTCTGTTTCTCGCCCTCTGTTTCTCGCCCTCTGTTTCTCGCTCGCTGTTTCTCGCCCACTGTTTCTCGCCCTCTGTTTCATCCCCTCTGTTTCAGCCCCTCAGTTTCAGCCCCTCTGTTTCTCGCCCTCTGTTTCTCGCCCACTGTTTCTCGCCCTCTGTTTCAGCCCCTCTGTTTCAGCACCTCTGTTTCAGCCCCTCTGTTTCTCGCCCTCTGTTTCATCCCCTCTGTTTCAGCCCCTCTGTTTCAGCCCCTCTGTTTCAGCCCCTCTGTTTCAGCCCCTCTGTTTGTCGCCCTCTGTTTCTCGCTCTCTGTTTCTCGCCTTCTGTTTCTCGCCCTCTGTTTCAGCCCCTCTGTTTCAGCCCCTCTGTTTCAGCCCCTCTGTTTCAGCCCCTCTGTTTCTCGCCCTTGTTTCTTTCCCTCTGTTTCTCGCCCTCTGTTTCAGCCCCTCTGTTTCAGCCCCTCTGTTTCTCGCCCTTGTTTCTTTCCCTCTGTTTCTCGCCCTCTGTTCCAGCCCCTCTGTTTCTCGCCCTCTGTTTCAGCACCTCTGTTTCTCGCCCTCTCTTTCAGCCCCTCTCTTTCTAGCCCTCTGTTGCAGACCCTCTGTTTCAGCCCCTCTGTTTCAGCCCCTCTGTTTCAGCCCCTCTGTTTCTCGCCCTCTGTTTCAGCCCCTCTGTTTCTCGCCCTCTGTTTCAGCCCCTCTGTTTCAGCCCCTCTTTTTCAGCCCCTCTGTTTCAGCCCCACTGTTTCAGCACCTCTGTTTCTCGCCCTTTGTTTCACGCCCTCTGTTTCAGCCCCTCTGTTTCTCGCCCTCTGTTTCAGCCCCTCTGTTTCTCGCCCTCTGTTTCAGCCCCTCTGTTTCAGTCCCTCTGTTTCAGCCCCTCTGTTTCAGCCCCTCTGTTTCAGCCCCTCTGTTTCAGCCCCACTGTTTCAGCCCCTCTGTTTCTCGCCCACTGTTTCAGCCCCTCTGTTTCAGCCCCTCTGTTTCAGCCACTCTGTTTCAGCCCCTCTGTTTCTCGCCCTCTGTTTCTCGCCCTCTGTTTCAGCCCCTCTGTTTCAGCCCGTCTGTTTCAGCCCCTCTGTTTCTCGCCCTCTGTTTCTCGCCCTCTGTTTCTCGCCCTCTGTTTCTCACTCTTTGTTTCTCGCCCTCTGTTTCTCGCCCTCTGTTTCAGCCCCTCTGTTTCAGCCCCTCTGTTTCAGCCCCTCTGTTTCATCCCCTCTGTTTCAGACCCTCTGTTTCAGCCCCTCTGTTTCTCGCCCTCTGTTTCTCGCCCTCTGTTTCTCGCCCTCTGTTTCTCGCTCTCTGTTTCTCGCCCTCTGTTTCTCGCCCTCTGTTTCAGCCCCTCTGTTTCAGCCCCTCTGTTTCAGCCCCTCTGTTTCAGCCCCTCTGTTTCTCGCCCTCTGTTTCTCGCCCTCTGTTTCTCGCCCTCTGTTTCTCGCTCTCTGTTTCTCGCCCTCAGTTTCTCGCCCTCTGTTTCAGCCCCTCTGTTTCAGCCCCTCTGTTTCAGCTCCTCTGTTTCAGCCCCTCTGTTTCAGCCCCTCTGTTTCTCGCCCTCTGTTTCTCGCCCTGGGTTTCAGCCCCTCTGTTTCTCGCCCTCTGTTTCAGCCCCTCTGTTTCAGCCCCTCTGTTTCTCGCCCTCTGTTTCTCGCCCTCTGTTTCTCAGCCTCTGTTTCTCGCTCTTTGTTTCTCGCCCTCTGTTTCTCGCCCTCTGTTTCATTCCCCTCTGTTTCTCGCCCTCTGTTTCATCCCCTCTGTTTCAGCCCCTCTGTTTCAGCTCCTCTGTTTCAGCCCCTCTGTTTCAGCCCCTCTGTTTCTCGCCCTCTGTTTCTCGCCCTCGGTTTCAGCCCCTCTGTTTCTCGCCCTCTGTTTCAGCCCCTCTGTTTCAGCACCTCTGTTTCAGCCCCTCTTTTTCTCGCCCTCTGTTTCATCCCCTCTGTTTCAGCCCCTCTGTTTCAGCTCCTCTGTTTCAGCCCCTCTGTTTCAGCCCCTCTGTTTCTCGCCCTCTGTTTGTCGCCCTCGGTTTCAGCCCCTCTGTTTCTCGCCCTCTGTTTCTCGCCCTCTGTTTCTTTCACTAAGTTTCAGCCCCTCTGTTTCAGCCCCTTTGTTTCAGCCCCTCTGTTTCAGCCCCTCTGTTTCTCGCCCACTGTTTCTCGCCCTCTGTTTCAGCCCCTCTGTTTCAGCCCCTCTGTTTCAGCCCCTCTGTTTCAGCCCCTCTGTTTCAGCCCCTCTGTTTCTCTACCTCTGTTTCTCGCCCTCTGTTTCTTTCACTAAGTTTCAGCCCCTCTGTTTCAGCCCCTCTGTTTCAGCCCCTCTGTTTCAGCAACTCTGTTTCAGCCCCTCTGTTTCTCGCCCTCTGATTCATCCCCTCTGTTTCAGCCCCTCTGTTTCAGCTCCTCTGTTTCAGCCCCTCTGTTTCAGCCCCTCTGTTTCTCGCCCTCTGTTTCTCGCCCTCGGTTTCAGCCCCTCTGTTTCTCGCCCTCTGTTTCTCGCCCTCTGTTTCTTTCACTAAGTTTCAGCCCCTCTGTTTCAGCCCCTTTGTTTCAGCCCCTCTGTTTCAGCCCCTCTGTTTCTCGCCCACTGTTTCTCGCCCTCTGTTTCAGCCCCTCTGTTTCAGCCCCTCTGTTTCAGCCCCTCTGTTTCAGCCCCTCTGTTTCAGCCCCTCTGTTTCTCGCCCTCTGTTTCTCGCCCTCTGTTTCTTTCACTAAGTTTCAGCCCCTCTGTTTCAGCCCCTCTGTTTCAGCCCCTTTGTTTCAGCAACTCTGTTTCAGCCCCTCTGTTTCTCGCCCACTGTTTCTCGCCCTCTATTTCAGCCCCTCTGTTTCAGCCCCTCTGTTTCAGCCCCTCTTATTCTCGCCCTCTGTTTCTCGCCCTCTGTTTCAGCCCCTCAGTTCCAGCCCCTCTGTTTCTCGCCCTCTGTTTCAGCACCTCTGTTTCTCGCCCTCTCTTTCAGCCCCTCTCTTTCTCGCCCTCTGTTGCAGACCCTCTGTTTCAGCCCCTCTGTTTCAGCCCCTCTGTTTCAGCCCCTCTGTTTCTCGCCCTCTGTTTCAGCCCCTCTGTTTCTCGCCCTCTGTTTCAGCCCCTCTGTTTCAGCCCCTCTGTTTCAGCCCCTCTGTTTCAGCCCCACTGTTTCAGCACCTCTGTTTCTCGCCCTTTGTTTCACGCCCTCTGTTTCAGCCCCTCTGTTTCTCGCCCTCTGTTTCAGCCCCTCTGTTTCTCGCCCTCTGTTTCAGCCCCTCTGTTTCAGTCCCTCTGTTTCAGCCCCTCTGTTTCAGCCCCTCTGTTTCAGCCCCTCTGTTTCAGCCCCTCTGTTTCAGCCCCTCTGTTTCTCGCCCACTGTTTCAGCCCCTCTGTTTCAGCCCCTCTGTTTCAGCCACTCTGTTTCAGCCCCTGTGTTTCTCGCCCTCTGTTTCTCGCCCTCTGTTTCTCGCCCTCTGTTTCAGCCCCTCTGTTTCAGCCCGTCTGTTTCAGCCCCTCTGTTTCTCGCCCTCTGTTTCTCGCCCTCTGTTTCTCGCTCTTTGTTTCTCGCCCTCTTTTTCTCGCCCTCTGTTTCAGCCCCTCTGTTTCAGCCCCTCTGTTTCAGCCCCTCTGTTTCATCCCCTCTGTTTCAGCCCCTCTGTTTCAGCCCCTCTGTTTCTCGCCCTCTGTTTCAGACCCTCTGTTTCAGCCCCTCTGTTTCAGCCCCTCTGTTTCAGCTCCTCTGTTTCAGCCCCTCTGTTTCAGCCCCTCTGTTTCTCGCCCTCTGTTTCTCGCCCTGGGTTTCAGCCCCTCTGTTTCTCGCCCTCTGTTTCAGCCCCTCTGTTTCAGCCCCTCTGTTTCTCGCCCTCTGTTAATCGCCCCTTGTTTCTCAGCCTCTGTTTCTCGCTCTTTGTTTCTCGCCCTCTGTTTCTCGCCCTCTGTTTCAGCCCCTCTGTTTCAGCCCCTCTGTTTCAGCCCCTCTGTTTCATCCCCTCTGTTTCAGCCCCTCTCTTTCAGCCCCTCTGTTTCTCGCCCTCTGTTTCTCGCCCTCTGTTTCTCGCCCTCTGTTTCTCGCCCTCTGTTTCTCGCTCTCTGTTTCTCGCCCACTGTTTCTCGCCCTCTGTTTCAGCCCCTCTGTTTCAGCCCCTCAGTTTCAGCCCCTCTGTTTCTCGCCCTCTGTTTCTCGCCCACTGTTTCTCGCCCTCTGTTTCAGCCCCTCTGTTTCAGCACCTCTGTTTCAGCCCCTCTGTTTCTCGCCCTCTGTTTCATCCCCTCTGTTTCAGCCCCTCTGTTTCAGCCCCTCTGTTTCAGCCCCTCTGTTTCAGCCCCTCTGTTTGTCGCCCTCTGTTTCTCGCTCTCTGTTTCTCGCCTTCTGTTTCTCGCCCTCTGTTTCAGCCCCTCTGTTTCAGCCCCTCTGTTTCAGCCCCTCTGTTTCAGCCCCTCTGTTTCTCGCCCTTGTTTCTTTCCCTCTGTTTCTCGCCCTCTGTTTCAGCCCCTCTGTTTCAGCCCCTCTGTTTCTCGCCCTTGTTTCTTTCCCTCTGTTTCTCGCCCTCTGTTCCAGCCCCTCTGTTTCTCGCCCTCTGTTTCAGCACCTCTGTTTCTCGCCCTCTCTTTCAGCCCCTCTCTTTCTAGCCCTCTGTTGCAGACCCTCTGTTTCAGCCCCTCTGTTTCAGCCCCTCTGTTTCAGCCCCTCTGTTTCTCGCCCTCTGTTTCAGCCCCTCTGTTTCTCGCCCTCTGTTTCAGCCCCTCTGTTTCAGCCCCTCTTTTTCAGCCCCTCTGTTTCAGCCCCACTGTTTCAGCACCTCTGTTTCTCGCCCTTTGTTTCACGCCCTCTGTTTCAGCCCCTCTGTTTCTCGCCCTCTGTTTCAGCCCCTCTGTTTCTCGCCCTCTGTTTCAGCCCCTCTGTTTCAGTCCCTCTGTTTCAGCCCCTCTGTTTCAGCCCCTCTGTTTCAGCCCCTCTGTTTCAGCCCCACTGTTTCAGCCCCTCTGTTTCTCGCCCACTGTTTCAGCCCCTCTGTTTCAGCCCCTCTGATTCAGCCACTCTGTTTCAGCCCCTCTGTTTCTCGCCCTCTGTTTCTCGCCCTCTGTTTCAGCCCCTCTGTTTCAGCCCGTCTGTTTCAGCCCCTCTGTTTCTCGCCCTCTGTTTCTCGCCCTCTGTTTCTCGCCCTCTGTTTCTCACTCTTTGTTTCTCGCCCTCTGTTTCACGCCCTCTGTTTCAGCCCCTCTGTTTCAGCCCCTCTGTTTCAGCCCCTCTGTTTCATCCCCTCTGTTTCAGCCCCTCTGTTTCAGCCCCTCTGTTTCTCGCCCTCTGTTTCTCGCCCTCTGTTTCTCGCACTCTGTTTCTCGCTCTCTGTTTCTCGCCCTCTGTTTCTCGCCCTCTGTTTCAGCCCCTCTGTTTCAGCCCCTCTGTTTCAGCCCCTCTGTTTCAGCCCCTCTGTTTCAGCCCCTCTGTTTCTCGCCCTCTGTTTCTTTCACTAAGTTTCAGCCCCTCTGTTTCAGCCCCTTTGTTTCAGCCCCTCTGTTTCAGCCCCTCTGTTTCTCGCCCACTGTTTCTCGCCCTCTGTTTCAGCCCCTCTGTTTCAGCCCCTCTGTTTCAGCCCCTCTGTTTCAGCCCCTCTGTTTCAGCCCCTCTGTTTCTCGCCCTCTGTTTCTCGCCCTCTGTTTCTTTCACTAAGTTTCAGCCCCTCTGTTTCAGCCCCTCTGTTTCAGCCCCTTTGTTTCAGCAACTCTGTTTCAGCCCCTCTGTTTCTCGCCCACTGTTTCTCGCCCTCTATTTCAGCCCCTCTGTTTCAGCCCCTCTGTTTCAGCCCCTCTGTTTCTCGCCCTCTGTTTCTCGCCCTCTGTTTCAGCCCCTCAGTTCCAGCCCCTCTGTTTCTCGCCCTCTGTTTCAGCACCTCTGTTTCTCGCCCTCTCTTTCAGCCCCTCTCTTTCTCGCCCTCTGTTGCAGACCCTCTGTTTCAGCCCCTCTGTTTCAGCCCCTCTGTTTCAGCCCCTCTGTTTCTCGCCCTCTGTTTCAGCCCCTCTGTTTCTCGCCCTCTGTTTCAGCCCCTCTGTTTCAGCCCCTCTGTTTCAGCCCCTCTGTTTCAGCCCCACTGTTTCAGCACCTCTGTTTCTCGCCCTTTGTTTCACGCCCTCTGTTTCAGCCCCTCTGTTTCTCGCCCTCTGTTTCAGCCCCTCTGTTTCTCGCCCTCTGTTTCAGCCCCTCTGTTTCAGTCCCTCTGTTTCAGCCCCTCTGTTTCAGCCCCTCTGTTTCAGCCCCTCTGTTTCAGCCCCTCTGTTTCTCGCCCACTGTTTCAGCCCCTCTGTTTCAGCCCCTCTGTTTCAGCCACTCTGTTTCAGCCCCTCTGTTTCTCGCCCTCTGTTTCTCGCCCTCTGTTTCTCGCCCTCTGTTTCAGCCCCTCTGTTTCAGCCCGTCTGTTTCAGCCCCTCTGTTTCTCGCCCTCTGTTTCTCGCCCTCTGTTTCTCGCTCTTTGTTTCTCGCCCTCTGTTTCTCGCCCTCTGTTTCAGCCCCTCTGTTTCAGCCCCTCTGTTTCAGCCCCTCTGTTTCATCCCCTCTGTTTCAGCCCCTCTGTTTCAGCCCCTCTGTTTCTCGCCCTCTGTTTCTCGCCCTCTGTTTCAGACCCTCTGTTTCAGCCCCTCTGTTTCAGCCCCTCTGTTTCAGCTCCTCTGTTTCAGCCCCTCTGTTTCAGCCCCTCTGTTTCTCGCCCTCTGTTTCTCGCCCTGGGTTTCAGCCCCTCTGTTTCTCGCCCTCTGTTTCAGCCCCTCTGTTTCAGCCCCTCTGTTTCTCGCCCTCTGTTAATCGCCCCTTGTTTCTCAGCCTCTGTTTCTCGCTCTTTGTTTCTCGCCCTCTGTTTCTCGCCCTCTGTTTCAGCCCCTCTGTTTCAGCCCCTCTGTTTCAGCCCCTCTGTTTCATCCCCTCTGTTTCAGCCCCTCTGTTTCAGCCCCTCTGTTTCAGCCCCACTGTTTCAGCACCTCTGTTTCTCGCCCTTTGTTTCACGCCCTCTGTTTCAGTTCCTCTGTTTCTCGCCCTCTGTTTCAGCCCCTCTGTTTCTCGCCCTCTGTTTCAGCCCCTCTGTTTCAGTCCCTCTGTTTCAGCCCCTCTGTTTCAGCCCCTCTGTTTCAGGCCCTCTGTTTCAGCCCCTCTGTTTCAGCCCCTCTGTTTCTCGCCCACTGTTTCAGCCCCTCTGTTTCAGCCCCTCTGTTTCAGCCACTCTGTCTCAGCCCCTCTGTTTCTCGCCCTCTGTTTCTCGCCCTCTGTTTCTCGCCCTCTGTTTCAGCCCCTCTGTTTCAGCCCGTCTGTTTCAGCCCCTCTGTTTCTCGCCCTCTGTTTCTCGCCCTCTGTTTCTCGCTCTTTGTTTCTCGCCCTCTGTTTCTCGCCCTCTGTTTCAGCCCCTCTGTTTCAGCCCCTCTGTTTCAGCCCCTCTGTTTCATCCCCTCTGTTTCAGCCCCTCTGTTTCAGCCCCTCTGTTTCTCGCCCTCTGTTTCTCGCCATCTGTTTCAGACCCTCTGTTTCAGCCCCTCTGTTTCAGCCCCTCTGTTTCAGCTCCTCTGTTTCAGCCCCTCTGTTTCAGCCCCTCTGTTTCTCGCCCTCTGTTTCTCGCCCTGGGTTTCAGCCCCTCTGTTTCTCGCCCTCTGTTTCAGCCCCTCTGTTTCAGCCCCTCTGTTTCTCGCCGTCTGTTAATCGCCCCTTGTTTCTCAGCCTCTGTTTCTCGCTCTTTGTTTCTCGCCCTCTGTTTCTCGCCCTCTGTTTCAGACCCTCTGTTTCAGCCCCTCTGTTTCAGCCCCTCTGTTTCATCCCCTCTGTTTCAGCCCCTCTCTTTCAGCCCCTCTGTTTCTCGCCCTCTGTTTCTCGCCCTCTGTTTCTCGCCCTCTGTTTCTCGCCCTCTGTTTCTCGCTCTCTGTTTCTCGCCCACTGTTTCTCGCCCTCTGTTTCAGCCCCTCTGTTTCAGCCCCTCAGTTTCAGCCCCTCTGTTTCTCGCCCTCTGTTTCTCGCCCACTGTTTCAGTCCCTCTGTTTCAGCCCCTCTGTTTCAGCACCTCTGTTTCAGCCCCTCTGTTTCTCGCCCTCTGTTTCATCCCCTCTGTTTCAGCCCCTCTGTTTCAGCCCCTCTGTTTCAGCCCCTCTGTTTCAGCCCCTCTGTTTCTCGCCCTCTGTTTCTCGCTCTCTGTTTCTCGCCTTCTGTTTCTCGCCCTCTGTTTCAGCCCCTCTGTTTCAGCCCCTCTGTTTCAGCCCCTCTGTTTCAGCCCCTCTGTTTCTCGCCCTTGTTTCTTTCCCTCTGTTTCTCGCCCTCTGTTTCAGCCCCTCTGTTTCAGCCCCTCTGTTTCTCGCCCTTGTTTCTTTCCCTCTGTTTCTCGCCCTCTGTTCCAGCCCCTCTGTTTCTCGCCCTCTGTTTCAGCACCTCTGTTTATCGCCCTCTCTTTCAGCCCCTCTCTTTCTAGCCCTCTGTTGCAGACCCTCTGTTTCAGCCCCTCTGTTTCAGCCCCTCTGTTTCAGCCCCTCTGTTTCTCGCCCTCTGTTTCAGCCCCTCTGTTTCTCGCCCTCTGTTTCAGCCCCACTGTTTCAGCCCCTCTTTTTCAGCCCCTCTGTTTCAGCCCCACTGTTTCAGCACCTCTGTTTCTCGCCCTTTGTTTCACGCCCTCTGTTTCAGCCCCTCTGTTTCTCGCCCTCTGTTTCAGCCCCTCTGTTTCTCGCCCTCTGTTTCAGCCCCTCTGTTTCAGTCCCTCTGTTTCAGCCCCTCTGTTTCAGCCCCTCTGTTTCAGCCCCTCTGTTTCAGCCCCACTGTTTCAGCCCCTCTGTTTCTCGCCCACTGTTTCAGCCCCTCTGTTTCAGCCCCTCTGTTTCAGCCACTCTGTTTCAGCCCCTCTGTTTCTCGCCCTCTGTTTCTCGCCCTCTGTTTCAGCCCCTCTGTTTCAGCCCGTCTGTTTCAGCCCCTCTGTTTCTCGCCCTCTGTTTCTCGCCCTCTGTTTCTCGCCCTCTGTTTCTCACTCTTTGTTTCTCGCCCTCTGTTTCACGCCCTCTGTTTCAGCCCCTCTGTTTCAGCCCCTCTGTTTCAGCCCCTCTGTTTCATCCCCTCTGTTTCAGCCCCTCTGTTTCAGCCCCTCTGTTTCTCGCCCTCTGTTTCTCGCCCTCTGTTTCTCGCACTCTGTTTCTCGCTCTCTGTTTCTCGCCCTCTGTTTCTCGCCCTCTGTTTCAGCCCCTCTGTTTCAGCCCCTCTGTTTCAGCCCCTCTGTTTCAGCCCCTCTGTTTCAGCCCCTCTGTTTCTCGCCCTCTGTTTCTTTCACTAAGTTTCAGCCCCTCTGTTTCAGCCCCTTTGTTTCAGCCCCTCTGTTTCAGCCCCTCTGTTTCTCGCCCACTGTTTCTCGCCCTCTGTTTCAGCCCCTCTGTTTCAGCCCCTCTGTTTCAGCCCCTCTGTTTCAGCCCCTCTGTTTCAGCCCCTCTGTTTCTCGCCCTCTGTTTCTCGCCCTCTGTTTCTTTCACTAAGTTTCAGCCCCTCTGTTTCAGCCCCTCTGTTTCAGCCCCTTTGTTTCAGCAACTCTGTTTCAGCCCCTCTGTTTCTCGCCCACTGTTTCTCGCCCTCTATTTCAGCCCCTCTGTTTCAGCCCCTCTGTTTCAGCCCCTCTGTTTCTCGCCCTCTGTTTCTCGCCCTCTGTTTCAGCCCCTCAGTTCCAGCCCCTCTGTTTCTCGCCCTCTGTTTCAGCACCTCTGTTTCTCGCCCTCTCTTTCAGCCCCTCTCTTTCTCGCCCTCTGTTGCAGACCCTCTGTTTCAGCCCCTCTGTTTCAGCCCCTCTGTTTCAGCCCCTCTGTTTCTCGCCCTCTGTTTCAGCCCCTCTGTTTCTCGCCCTCTGTTTCAGCCCCTCTGTTTCAGCCCCTCTGTTTCAGCCCCTCTGTTTCAGCCCCACTGTTTCAGCACCTCTGTTTCTCGCCCTTTGTTTCACGCCCTCTGTTTCAGCCCCTCTGTTTCTCGCCCTCTGTTTCAGCCCCTCTGTTTCTCGCCCTCTGTTTCAGCCCCTCTGTTTCAGTCCCTCTGTTTCAGCCCCTCTGTTTCAGCCCCTCTGTTTCAGCCCCTCTGTTTCAGCCCCTCTGTTTCTCGCCCACTGTTTCAGCCCCTCTGTTTCAGCCCCTCTGTTTCAGCCACTCTGTTTCAGCCCCTCTGTTTCTCGCCCTCTGTTTCTCGCCCTCTGTTTCTCGCCCTCTGTTTCAGCCCCTCTGTTTCAGCCCGTCTGTTTCAGCCCCTCTGTTTCTCGCCCTCTGTTTCTCGCCCTCTGTTTCTCGCTCTTTGTTTCTCGCCCTCTGTTTCTCGCCCTCTGTTTCAGCCCCTCTGTTTCAGCCCCTCTGTTTCAGCCCCTCTGTTTCATCCCCTCTGTTTCAGCCCCTCTGTTTCAGCCCCTCTGTTTCTCGCCCTCTGTTTCTCGCCCTCTGTTTCAGACCCTCTGTTTCAGCCCCTCTGTTTCAGCCCCTCTGTTTCAGCTCCTCTGTTTCAGCCCCTCTGTTTCAGCCCCTCTGTTTCTCGCCCTCTGTTTCTCGCCCTGGGTTTCAGCCCCTCTGTTTCTCGCCCTCTGTTTCAGCCCCTCTGTTTCAGCCCCTCTGTTTCTCGCCCTCTGTTAATCGCCCCTTGTTTCTCAGCCTCTGTTTCTCGCTCTTTGTTTCTCGCCCTCTGTTTCTCGCCCTCTGTTTCAGCCCCTCTGTTTCAGCCCCTCTGTTTCAGCCCCTCTGTTTCATCCCCTCTGTTTCAGCCCCTCTCTTTCAGCCCCTCTGTTTCTCGCCCTCTGTTTCTCGCCCTCTGTTTCTCGCCCTCTGTTTCTCGCCCTCTGTTTCTCGCTCTCTGTTTCTCGCCCACTGTTTCTCGCCCTCTGTTTCAGCCCCTCTGTTTCAGCCCCTCAGTTTCAGCCCCTCTGTTTCTCGCCCTCTGTTTCTCGCCCACTGTTTCTGTCCCTCTGTTTCAGCCCCTCTGTTTCAGCACCTCTGTTTCAGCCCCTCTGTTTCTCGCCCTCTGTTTCATCCCCTCTGTTTCAGCCCCTCTGTTTCAGCCCCTCTGTTTCAGCCCCTCTGTTTCAGCCCCTCTGTTTCTCGCCCTCTGTTTCTCGCTCTCTGTTTCTCGCCTTCTGTTTCTCGCCCTCTGTTTCAGCCCCTCTGTTTCAGCCCCTCTGTTTCAGCCCCTCTGTTTCAGCCCCTCTGTTTCTCGCCCTTGTTTCTTTCCCTCTGTTTCTCGCCCTCTGTTTCAGCCCCTCTGTTTCAGCCCCTCTGTTTCTCGCCCTTGTTTCTTTCCCTCTGTTTCTCGCCCTCTGTTCCAGCCCCTCTGTTTCTCGCCCTCTGTTTCAGCACCTCTGTTTATCGCCCTCTCTTTCAGCCCCTCTCTTTCTAGCCCTCTGTTGCAGACCCTCTGTTTCCGCCCCTCTGTTTCAGCCCCTCTGTTTCAGCCCCTCTGTTTCTCGCCCTCTGTTTCAGCCCCTCTGTTTCTCGCCCTCTGTTTCAGCCCCTCTGTTTCAGCCCCTCTTTTTCAGCCCCTCTGTTTCAGCCCCACTGTTTCAGCACCTCTGTTTCTCGCCCTTTGTTTCACGCCCTCTGTTTCAGCCCCTCTGTTTCTCGCCCTCTGTTTCAGCCCCTCTGTTTCTCGCCCTCTGTTTCAGCCCCTCTGTTTCAGTCCCTCTGTTTCAGCCCCTCTGTTTCAGCCCCTCTGTTTCAGCCCCTCTGTTTCAGCCCCACTGTTTCAGCCCCTCTGTTTCTCGCCCACTGTTTCAGCCCCTCTGTTTCAGCCCCTCTGTTTCAGCCACTCTGTTTCAGCCCCTCTGTTTCTCGCCCTCTGTTTCTCGCCCTCTGTTTCAGCCCCTCTGTTTCAGCCCGTCTGTTTCAGCCCCTCTGTTTCTCGCCCTCTGTTTCTCGCCCTCTGTTTCTCGCCCTCTGTTTCTCACTCTTTGTTTCTCGCCCTCTGTTTCACGCCCTCTGTTTCAGCCCCTCTGTTTCAGCCCCTCTGTTTCAGCCCCTCTGTTTCATCCCCTCTGTTTCAGCCCCTCTGTTTCAGCCCCTCTGTTTCTCGCCCTCTGTTTCTCGCCCTCTGTTTCTCGCACTCTGTTTCTCGCTCTCTGTTTCTCGCCCTCTGTTTCTCGCCCTCTGTTTCAGCCCCTCTGTTTCAGCCCCTCTGTTTCAGCCCCTCTGATTCAGCCCCTCTGTTTCTCGCCCTCTGTTTCTCGCCCACTGTTTCTCGCCCTCTGTTTCTCGCTCTCTGTTTCTCGCCCTCAGTTTCTCGCCCTCTGTTTCAGCCCCTCTGTTTCAGCCCCTCTGTTTCAGCTCCTCTGTTTCAGCCCCTCTGTTTCAGCCCCTCTGTTTCTCGCCCTCTGTTTCTCGCCCTGGGTTTCAGCCCCTCTGTTTCTAGCCCTCTGTTTCAGCCCCTCTGTTTCAGCCCCTCTGTTTCTCGCCCTCTGTTTCTCGCCCCTTGTTTCTCAGCCTCTGTTTCTCGTTCTTTGTTTCTCGCCCTCTGTTTCTCGCCCTCTGTTTCATTCCCCTCTGTTTCTCGCCCTCTGTTTCATCCCCTCTGTTTCAGCCCCTCTGTTTCAGCTCCTCTGTTTCAGCCCCTCTGTTTCAGCCCCTCTGTTTCTCGCCCTCTGTTTCTCGCCCTCGGTTTCAGCCCCTCTGTTTCTCGCCCTCTGTTTCAGCCCCTCTGTTTCAGCACCTCTGTTTCAGCCCCTCTGTTTCTCGCCCTCTGTTTCATCCCCTCTGTTTCAGCCCCTCTGTTTCAGCTCCTCTGTTTCAGCCCCTCTGTTTCAGCCCCTCTGTTTCTCGCCCTCTGTTTCTCGCCCTCGGTTTCAGCCCCTCTGTTTCTCGCCCTCTGTTTCAGCCCCTCTGTTTCTCGCCCTCTGTTTCAGCCCCTCTGTTTCAGCCCCTCTGTTTCAGCCCCTCTGTTTCACCCCCTCTGTTTCTCGCCCTCTGTTTCTCGCCCTTTGTTTCTCGCCCTCTGTTTCTCGCCCTCTGTTTCAGCCCCTCTGTTTAAGCCCCTCTGTTTCTCGCCCTCTGTTTCTCGCCCTCTGTTTCAGCTCGTCTGTTTCAGCCCATCAGTTTCAGCCCCTCTGATTCTCCCCCTCTGTTTCAGCACCTCTGTTTCTCGCCCACTGTTTCTCGCCCTCTGTTTCAGCCCCTCTGTTTCAGCCCCTCTGTTTCAGCCCCTCTGTTTCAGCCCCTCTGTTTCAGCCCCTCTGTTTCAGTCCCTCTGTTTCAGCCCCTCTGTTTCAGGCCCTCTGTTTCAGCCCCTCTGTTTCAGCCCCTCTGTTTCTCGCCCACTGTTTCAGCCCCTCTGTTTCAGCCCCTCTGTTTCAGCCACTCTGTTTCAGCCCCTCTGTTTCTCGCCCTCTGTTTCTCGCCCTCTGTTTCTCGCCCTCTGTTTCAGCCCCTCTGTTTCAGCCCGTCTGTTTCAGCCCCTCTGTTTCTCGCCCTCTGTTTCTCGCCCTCTGTTTCTCGCTCTTTGTTTCTCGCCCTCTGTTTCTCGCCCTCTGTTTCAGCCCCTCTGTTTCAGCCCCTCTGTTTCAGCCCCTCTGTTTCATCCCCTCTGTTTCAGCCCCTCTGTTTCAGCCCCTCTGTTTCTCGCCCTCTGTTTCTCGCCCTCTGTTTCAGACCCTCTGTTTCAGCCCCTCTGTTTCAGCCCCTCTGTTTCAGCTCCTCTGTTTCAGCCCCTCTGTTTCAGCCCCTCTGTTTCTCGCCCTCTGTTTCTCGCCCTGGGTTTCAGCCCCTCTGTTTCTCGCCCTCTGTTTCAGCCCCTCTGTTTCAGCCCCTCTGTTTCTCGCCCTCTGTTAATCGCGCCTTGTTTTTCAGCCTCTGTTTCTCGCTCTTTGTTTCTCGCCCTCTGTTTCTCGCCCTCTGTTTCAGCCCCTCTGTTTCAGCCCCTCTGTTTCAGCCCCTCTGTTTCATCCCCTCTGTTTCAGCCCCTCTCTTTCAGCCCCTCTGTTTCTCGCCCTCTGTTTCTCGCCCTCTGTTTCTCGCCCTCTGTTTCTCGCCCTCTGTTTCTCGCTCTCTGTTTCTCGCCCACTGTTTCTCGCCCTCTGTTTCAGCCCCTCTGTTTCAGCCCCTCAGTTTCAGCCCCTCTGTTTCTCGCCCTCTGTTTCTCGCCCACTGTTTCTCGCCCTCTGTTTCAGCCCCTCTGTTTCAGCACCTCTGTTTCAGCCCCTCTGTTTCTCGCCCTCTGTTTCATCCCCTCTGTTTCAGCCCCTCTGTTTCAGCCCCTCTGTTTCAGCCCCTCTGTTTCAGCCCCTCTGTTTCTCGCCCTCTGTTTCTCGCTCTCTGTTTCTCGCCTTCTGTTTCTCGCCCTCTGTTTCAGCCCCTCTGTTTCAGCCCCTCTGTTTCAGCCCCTCTGTTTCAGCCCCTCTGTTTCTCGCCCTTGTTTCTTTCCCTCTGTTTCTCGCCCTCTGTTTCAGCCCCTCTGTTTCAGCCCCTCTGTTTCTCGCCCTTGTTTCTTTCCCTCTGTTTCTCGCCCTCTGTTCCAGCCCCTCTGTTTCTCGCCCTCTGTTTCAGCACCTCTGTTTATCGCCCTCTCTTTCAGCCCCTCTCTTTCTAGCCCTCTGTTGCAGACCCTCTGTTTCAGCCCCTCTGTTTCAGCCCCTCTGTTTCAGCCCCTCTGTTTCTCGCCCTCTGTTTCAGCCCCTCTGTTTCTCGCCCTCTGTTTCAGCCCCACTGTTTCAGCCCCTCTTTTTCAGCCCCTCTGTTTCAGCCCCACTGTTTCAGCACCTCTGTTTCTCGCCCTTTGTTTCACGCCCTCTGTTTCAGCCCCTCTGTTTCTCGCCCTCTGTTTCAGCCCCTCTGTTTCTCGCCCTCTGTTTCAGCCCCTCTGTTTCAGTCCCTCTGTTTCAGCCCCTCTGTTTCAGCCCCTCTGTTTCAGCCCCTCTGTTTCAGCCCCACTGTTTCAGCCCCTCTGTTTCTCGCCCACTGTTTCAGCCCCTCTGTTTCAGCCCCTCTGTTTCAGCCACTCTGTTTCAGCCCCTCTGTTTCTCGCCCTCTGTTTCTCGCCCTCTGTTTCAGCCCCTCTGTTTCAGCCCGTCTGTTTCAGCCCCTCTGTTTCTCGCCCTCTGTTTCTCGCCCTCTGTTTCTCGCCCTCTGTTTCTCACTCTTTGTTTCTCGCCCTCTGTTTCACGCCCTCTGTTTCAGCCCCTCTGTTTCAGCCCCTCTGTTTCAGCCCCTCTGTTTCATCCCCTCTGTTTCAGCCCCTCTGTTTCAGCCCCTCTGTTTCTCGCCCTCTGTTTCTCGCCCTCTGTTTCTCGCACTCTGTTTCTCGCTCTCTGTTTCTCGCCCTCTGTTTCTCGCCCTCTGTTTCAGCCCCTCTGTTTCAGCCCCTCTGTTTCAGCCCCTCTGTTTCAGCCCCTCTGTTTCAGCCCCTCTGTTTCTCGCCCTCTGTTTCTTTCACTAAGTTTCAGCCCCTCTGTTTCAGCCCCTTTGTTTCAGCCCCTCTGTTTCAGCCCCTCTGTTTCTCGCCCACTGTTTCTCGCCCTCTGTTTCAGCCCCTCTGTTTCAGCCCCTCTGTTTCAGCCCCTCTGTTTCAGCCCCTCTGTTTCAGCCCCTCTGTTTCTCGCCCTCTGTTTCTCGCCCTCTGTTTCTTTCACTAAGTTTCAGCCCCTCTGTTTCAGCCCCTCTGTTTCAGCCCCTTTGTTTCAGCAACTCTGTTTCAGCCCCTCTGTTTCTCGCCCACTGTTTCTCGCCCTCTATTTCAGCCCCTCTGTTTCAGCCCCTCTGTTTCAGCCCCTCTGTTTCTCGCCCTCTGTTTCTCGCCCTCTGTTTCAGCCCCTCAGTTCCAGCCCCTCTGTTTCTCGCCCTCTGTTTCAGCACCTCTGTTTCTCGCCCTCTCTTTCAGCCCCTCTCTTTCTCGCCCTCTGTTGCAGACCCTCTGTTTCAGCCCCTCTGTTTCAGCCCCTCTGTTTCAGCCCCTCTGTTTCTCGCCCTCTGTTTCAGCCCCTCTGTTTCTCGCCCTCTGTTTCAGCCCCTCTGTTTCAGCCCCTCTGTTTCAGCCCCTCTGTTTCAGCCCCACTGTTTCAGCACCTCTGTTTCTCGCCCTTTGTTTCACGCCCTCTGTTTCAGCCCCTCTGTTTCTCGCCCTCTGTTTCAGCCCCTCTGTTTCTCGCCCTCTGTTTCAGCCCCTCTGTTTCAGTCCCTCTGTTTCAGCCCCTCTGTTTCAGCCCCTCTGTTTCAGCCCCTCTGTTTCAGCCCCTCTGTTTCTCGCCCACTGTTTCAGCCCCTCTGTTTCAGCCCCTCTGTTTAAGCCACTCTGTTTCAGCCCCTCTGTTTCTCGCCCTCTGTTTCTCGCCCTCTGTTTCTCGCCCTCTGTTTCAGCCCCTCTGTTTCAGCCCGTCTGTTTCAGCCCCTCTGTTTCTCGCCCTCTGTTTCTCGCCCTCTGTTTCTCGCTCTTTGTTTCTCGCCCTCTGTTTCTCGCCCTCTGTTTCAGCCCCTCTGTTTCAGCCCCTCTGTTTCAGCCCCTCTGTTTCATCCCCTCTGTTTCAGCCCCTCTGTTTCAGCCCCTCTGTTTCTCGCCCTCTGTTTCTCGCCCTCTGTTTCAGACCCTCTGTTTCAGCCCCTCTGTTTCAGCCCCTCTGTTTCAGCCCCTCTGTTTCAGCCCCTCTGTTTCAGCCCCTCTGTTTCTCGCCCTCTGTTTCTCGCCCTGGGTTTCAGCCCCTCTGTTTCTCGCCCTCTGTTTCAGCCCCTCTGTTTCAGCCCCTCTGTTTCTCGCCCTCTGTTAATCGCCCCTTGTTTCTCAGCCTCTGTTTCTCGCTCTTTGTTTCTCGCCCTCTGTTTCTCGCCCTCTGTTTCAGCCCCTCTGTTTCAGCCCCTCTGTTTCAGCCCCTCTGTTTCATCCCCTCTGTTTCAGCCCCTCTCTTTCAGCCCCTCTGTTTCTCGCCCTCTGTTTCTCGCCCTCTGTTTCTCGCCCTCTGTTTCTCGCCCTCTGTTTCTCGCTCTCTGTTTCTCGCCCACTGTTTCTCGCCCTCTGTTTCAGCCCCTCTGTTTCAGCCCCTCAGTTTCAGCCCCTCTGTTTCTCGCCCTCTGTTTCTCGCCCACTGTTTCAGTCCCTCTGTTTCAGCCCCTCTGTTTCAGCACCTCTGTTTCAGCCCCTCTGTTTCTCGCCCTCTGTTTCATCCCCTCTGTTTCAGCCCCTCTGTTTCAGCCCCTCTGTTTCAGCCCCTCTGTTTCAGCCCCTCTGTTTCTCGCCCTCTGTTTCTCGCTCTCTGTTTCTCGCCTTCTGTTTCTCGCCCTCTGTTTCAGCCCCTCTGTTTCAGCCCCTCTGTTTCAGCCCCTCTGTTTCAGCCCCTCTGTTTCTCGCCCTTGTTTCTTTCCCTCTGTTTCTCGCCCTCTGTTTCAGCCCCTCTGTTTCAGCCCCTCTGTTTCTCGCCCTTGTTTCTTTCCCTCTGTTTCTCGCCCTCTGTTCCAGCCCCTCTGTTTCTCGCCCTCTGTTTCAGCACCTCTGTTTATCGCCCTCTCTTTCAGCCCCTCTCTTTCTAGCCCTCTGTTGCAGACCCTCTGTTTCCGCCCCTCTGTTTCAGCCCCTCTGTTTCAGCCCCTCTGTTTCTCGCCCTCTGTTTCAGCCCCTCTGTTTCTCGCCCTCTGTTTCAGCCCCTCTGTTTCAGCCCCTCTTTTTCAGCCCCTCTGTTTCAGCCCCACTGTTTCAGCACCTCTGTTTCTCGCCCTTTGTTTCACGCCCTCTGTTTCAGCCCCTCTGTTTCTCGCCCTCTGTTTCAGCCCCTCTGTTTCTCGCCCTCTGTTTCAGCCCCTCTGTTTCAGTCCCTCTGTTTCAGCCCCTCTGTTTCAGCCCCTCTGTTTCAGCCCCTCTGTTTCAGCCCCACTGTTTCAGCCCCTCTGTTTCTCGCCCACTGTTTCAGCCCCTCTGTTTCAGCCCCTCTGTTTCAGCCACTCTGTTTCAGCCCCTCTGTTTCTCGCCCTCTGTTTCATCCCCTCTGTTTCAGCCCCTCTGTTTCAGCCCCTCTGTTTCAGCCCCTCTGTTTCAGCCCCTCTGTTTCTCGCCCTCTGTTTCTCGCTCTCTGTTTCTCGCCTTCTGTTTCTCGCCCTCTGTTTCAGCCCCTCTGTTTCAGCCCCTCTGTTTCAGCCCCTCTGTTTCAGCCCCTCTGTTTCTCGCCCTTGTTTCTTTCCCTCTGTTTCTCGCCCTCTGTTTCAGCCCCTCTGTTTCAGCCCCTCTGTTTCTCGCCCTTGTTTCTTTCCCTCTGTTTCTCGCCCTCTGTTCCAGCCCCTCTGTTTCTCGCCCTCTGTTTCAGCACCTCTGTTTATCGCCCTCTCTTTCAGCCCCTCTCTTTCTAGCCCTCTGTTGCAGACCCTCTGTTTCCGCCCCTCTGTTTCAGCCCCTCTGTTTCAGCCCCTCTGTTTCTCGCCCTCTGTTTCAGCCCCTCTGTTTCTCGCCCTCTGTTTCAGCCCCTCTGTTTCAGCCCCTCTTTTTCAGCCCCTCTGTTTCAGCCCCACTGTTTCAGCACCTCTGTTTCTCGCCCTTTGTTTCACGCCCTCTGTTTCAGCCCCTCTGTTTCTCGCCCTCTGTTTCAGCCCCTCTGTTTCTCGCCCTCTGTTTCAGCCCCTCTGTTTCAGTCCCTCTGTTTCAGCCCCTCTGTTTCAGCCCCTCTGTTTCAGCCCCTCTGTTTCAGCCCCACTGTTTCAGCCCCTCTGTTTCTCGCCCACTGTTTCAGCCCCTCTGTTTCAGCCCCTCTGTTTCAGCCACTCTGTTTCAGCCCCTCTGTTTCTCGCCCTCTGTTTCTCGCCCTCTGTTTCAGCCCCTCTGTTTCAGCCCGTCTGTTTCAGCCCCTCTGTTTCTCGCCCTCTGTTTCTCGCCCTCTGTTTCTCGCCCTCTGTTTCTCACTCTTTGTTTCTCGCCCTCTGTTTCACGCCCTCTGTTTCAGCCCCTCTGTTTCAGCCCCTCTGTTTCAGCCCCTCTGTTTCATCCCCTCTGTTTCAGCCCCTCTGTTTCAGCCCCTCTGTTTCTCGCCCTCTGTTTCTCGCCCTCTGTTTCTCGCACTCTGTTTCTCGCTCTCTGTTTCTCGCCCTCTGTTTCTCGCCCTCTGTTTCAGCCCCTCTGTTTCAGCCCCTCTGTTTCAGCCCCTCTGATTCAGCCCCTCTGTTTCTCGCCCTCTGTTTCTCGCCCTCTGTTTCTCGCCCTCTGTTTCTCGCTCTCTGTTTCTCGCCCTCAGTTTCTCGCCCTCTGTTTCAGCCCCTCTGTTTCATGCCCTCTGTTTCAGCTCCTCTGTTTCAGCCCCTCTGTTTCAGCCCCTCTGTTTCTCGCCCTCTGTTTCTCGCCCTGGGTTTCAGCCCCTCTGTTTCTCGCCCTCTGTTTCAGCCCCTCTGTTTCAGCCCCTCTGTTTCTCGCCCTCTGTTTCTCGCCCCTTGTTTCTCAGCCTCTGTTTCTCGTTCTTTGTTTCTCGCCCTCTGTTTCTCGCCCTCTGTTTCATTCCCCTCTGTTTCTCGCCCTCTGTTTCATCCCCTCTGTTTCAGCCCCTCTGTTTCAGCTCCTCTGTTTCAGCCCCTCTGTTTCAGCCCCTCTGTTTCTCGCCCTCTGTTTCTCGCCCTCGGTTTCAGCCCCTCTGTTTCTCGCCCTCTGTTTCAGCCCCTCTGTTTCAGCACCTCTGTTTCAGCCCCTCTGTTTCTCGCCCTCTGTTTCATCCCCTCTGTTTCAGCCCCTCTGTTTCAGCTCCTCTGTTTCAGCCCCTCTGTTTCAGCCCCTCTGTTTCTCGCCCTCTGTTTCTCGCCCTCGGTTTCAGCCCCTCTGTTTCTCGCCCTCTGTTTCAGCCCCTCTGTTTCTCGCCCTCTGTTTCAGCCCCTCTGTTTCAGCCCCTCTGTTTCAGCCCCTCTGTTTCAGCCCCTCTGTTTCTCGCCCTCTGTTTCTCGCCCTTTGTTTCTCGCCCTCTGTTTCTCGCCCTCTGTTTCAGCCCCTCTGTTTAAGCCCCTCTGTTTCTCGCCCTCTGTTTCTCGCCCTCTGTTTCAGCTCGTCTGTTTCAGCCCATCAGTTTCAGCCCCTCTGATTCTCCCCCTCTGTTTCAGCACCTCTGTTTCTCGCCCACTGTTTCTCGCCCTCTGTTTCAGCCCCTCTGTTTCAGCCCCTCTGTTTCAGCCCCTCTGTTTCAGCCCCTCTGTTTCAGCCCCTCTGTTTCAGTCCCTCTGTTTCAGCCCCTCTGTTTCAGGCCCTCTGTTTCAGCCCCTCTGTTTCAGCCCCTCTGTTTCTCGCCCACTGTTTCAGCCCCTCTGTTTCAGCCCCTCTGTTTCAGCCACTCTGTTTCAGCCCCTCTGTTTCTCGCCCTCTGTTTCTCGCCCTCTGTTTCTCGCCCTCTGTTTCAGCCCCTCTGTTTCAGCCCGTCTGTTTCAGCCCCTCTGTTTCTCGCCCTCTGTTTCTCGCCCTCTGTTTCTCGCTCTTTGTTTCTCGCCCTCTGTTTCTCGCCCTCTGTTTCAGCCCCTCTGTTTCAGCCCCTCTGTTTCAGCCCCTCTGTTTCATCCCCTCTGTTTCAGCCCCTCTGTTTCAGCTCCTCTGTTTCTCGCCCTCTGTTTCTCGCCCTCTGTTTCAGACCCTCTGTTTCAGCCCCTCTGTTTCAGCCCCTCTGTTTCAGCTCCTCTGTTTCAGCCCCTCTGTTTCAGCCCCTCTGTTTCTCGCCCTCTGTTTCTCGCCCTGGGTTTCAGCCCCTCTGTTTCTCGCCCTCTGTTTCAGCCCCTCTGTTTCAGCCCCTCTGTTTCTCGCCCTCTGTTAATCGCCCCTTGTTTCTCAGCCTCTGTTTCACGCTCTTTGTTTCTCGCCCTCTGTTTCTCGCCCTCTGTTTCAGCCCCTCTGTTTCAGCCCCTCTGTTTCAGCCCCTCTGTTTCATCCCCTCTGTTTCAGCCCCTCTCTTTCAGCCCCTCTGTTTCTCGCCCTCTGTTTCTCGCCCTCTGTTTCTCGCCCTCTGTTTCTCGCCCTCTGTTTCTCGCTCTCTGTTTCTCGCCCACTGTTTCTCGCCCTCTGTTTCAGCCCCTCTGTTTCAGCCCCTCAGTTTCAGCCCCTCTGTTTCTCGCCCTCTGTTTCTCGCCCACTGTTTCTCGCCCTCTGTTTCAGCCCCTCTGTTTCAGCACCTCTGTTTCAGCCCCTCTGTTTCTCGCCCTCTGTTTCATCCCCTCTGTTTCAGCCCCTCTGTTTCAGCCCCTCTGTTTCAGCCCCTCTGTTTCAGCCCCTCTGTTTCTCGCCCTCTGTTTCTCGCTCTCTGTTTCTCGACTTCTGTTTCTCGCCCTCTGTTTCAGCCCCTCTGTTTCAGCCCCTCTGTTTCAGCCCCTCTGTTTCAGCCCCTCTGTTTCTCGCCCTTGTTTCTTTCCCTCTGTTTCTCGCCCTCTGTTTCAGCCCCTCTGTTTCAGCCCCTCTGTTTCTCGCCCTTGTTTCTTTCCCTCTGTTTCTCGCCCTCTGTTCCAGCCCCTCTGTTTCTCGCCCTCTGTTTCAGCACCTCTGTTTATCGCCCTCTCTTTCAGCCCCTCTCTTTCTAGCCCTCTGTTGCAGACCCTCTGTTTCAGCCCCTCTGTTTCAGCCCCTCTGTTTCAGCCCCTCTGTTTCTCGCCCTCTGTTTCAGCCCCTCTGTTTCTCGCCCTCTGTTTCAGCCCCTCTGTTTCAGCCCCTCTTTTTCAGCCCCTCTGTTTCAGCCCCACTGTTTCAGCACCTCTGTTTCTCGCCCTTTGTTTCACGCCCTCTGTTTCAGCCCCTCTGTTTCTCGCCCTCTATTTCAGCCCCTCTGTTTCTCGCCCTCTGTTTCAGCCCCTCTGTTTCAGTCCCTCTGTTTCAGCCCCTCTGTTTCAGCCCCTCTGTTTCAGCCCCACTGTTTCAGCCCCTCTGTTTCTCGCCCACTGTTTCAGCCCCTCTGTTTCAGCCCCTCTGTTTCAGCCACTCTGTTTCAGCCCCTCTGTTTCTCGCCCTCTGTTTCTCGCCCTCTGTTTCAGCCCCTCTGTTTCAGCCCGTCTGTTTCAGCCCCTCTGTTTCTCGCCCTCTGTTTCTCGCCCTCTGTTTCTCGCCCTCTGTTTCTCACTCTTTGTTTCTCGCCCTCTGTTTCACGCCCTCTGTTTCAGCCCCTCTGTTTCACCCCTCTGTTTCATCCCCTCTGTTTCAGCCCCTCTGTTTCAGCCCCTCTGTTTCTCGCCCTCTGTTTCTCGCCCTCTGTTTCAGACCCTCTGTTTCAGCCCCTCTGTTTCAGCCCCTCTGTTTCAGCTCCTCTGTTTCAGCCCCTCTGTTTCAGCCCCTCTGTTTCTCGCCCTCTGTTTCTCGCCCTGGGTTTCAGCCCCTCTGTTTCTCGCCCTCTGCTTCAGCCCCTCTGTTTCAGCCCCTCTGTTTCTCGCCCTCTGTTAATCGCCCCTTGTTTCTCAGCCTCTGTTTCTCGCTCTTTGTTTCTCGCCCTCTGTTTCTCGCCCTCTGTTTCAGCCCCTCTGTTTCAGCCCCTCTGTTTCAGCCCCTCTGTTTCATCCCCTCTGTTTCAGCCCCTCTCTTTCAGCCCCTCTGTTTCTCGCCCTCTGTTTCTCGCCCTCTGTTTCTCGCCCTCTGTTTCTCGCCCTCTGTTTCTCGCTCTCTGTTTCTCGCCCACTGTTTCTCGCCCTCTGTTTCAGCCCCTCTGTTTCAGCCCCTCAGTTTCAGCCCCTCTGTTTCTCGCCCTCTGTTTCTCGCCCACTGTTTCTCGCCCTCTGTTTCAGCCCCTCTGTTTCAGCACCTCTGTTTCAGCCCCTCTGTTTCTCGCCCTCTGTTTCATCCCCTCTGTTTCAGCCCCTCTGTTTCAGCCCCTCTGTTTCAGCCCCTCTGTTTCAGCCCCTCTGTTTCTCGCCCTCTGTTTCTCGCTCTCTGTTTCTCGACTTCTGTTTCTCGCCCTCTGTTTCAGCCCCTCTGTTTCAGCCCCTCTGTTTCAGCCCCTCTGTTTCAGCCCCTCTGTTTCTCGCCCTTGTTTCTTTCCCTCTGTTTCTCGCCCTCTGTTTCAGCCCCTCTGTTTCAGCCCCTCTGTTTCTCGCCCTTGTTTCTTTCCCTCTGTTTCTCGCCCTCTGTTCCAGCCCCTCTGTTTCTCGCCCTCTGTTTCAGCACCTCTGTTTATCGCCCTCTCTTTCAGCCCCTCTCTTTCTAGCCCTCTGTTGCAGACCCTCTGTTTCAGCCCCTCTGTTTCAGCCCCTCTGTTTCAGCCCCTCTGTTTCTCGCCCTCTGTTTCAGCCCCTCTGTTTCTCGCCCTCTGTTTCAGCCCCTCTGTTTCAGCCCCTCTTTTTCAGCCCCTCTGTTTCAGCCCCACTGTTTCAGCACCTCTGTTTCTCGCCCTTTGTTTCACGCCCTCTGTTTCAGCCCCTCTGTTTCTCGCCCTCTGTTTCAGCCCCTCTGTTTCTCGCCCTCTGTTTCAGCCCCTCTGTTTCAGTCCCTCTGTTTCAGCCCCTCTGTTTCAGCCCCTCTGTTTCAGCCCCACTGTTTCAGCCCCTCTGTTTCTCGCCCACTGTTTCAGCCCCTCTGTTTCAGCCCCTCTGTTTCAGCCACTCTGTTTCAGCCCCTCTGTTTCTCGCCCTCTGTTTCTCGCCCTCTGTTTCAGCCCCTCTGTTTCAGCCCGTCTGTTTCAGCCCCTCTGTTTCTCGCCCTCTGTTTCTCGCCCTCTGTTTCTCGCCCTCTGTTTCTCACTCTTTGTTTCTCGCCCTCTGTTTCACGCCCTCTGTTTCAGCCCCTCTGTTTCAGCCCCTCTGTTTCAGCCCCTCTGTTTCATCCCCTCTGTTTCAGCCCCTCTGTTTCAGCCCCTCTGTTTCTCGCCCTCTGTTTCTCGCCCTCTGTTTCTCGCACTCTGTTTCTCGCTCTCTGTTTCTCGCCCTCTGTTTCTCGCCCTCTGTTTCAGCCCCTCTGTTTCAGCCCCTCTGTTTCAGCCCCTCTGATTCAGCCCCTCTGTTTCTCGCCCTCTGTTTCTCGCCCTCTGTTTCTCGCCCTCTGTTTCTCGCTCTCTGTTTCTCGCCCTCAGTTTCTCGCCCTCTGTTTCAGCCCCTCTGTTTCAGCCCCTCTGTTTCAGCTCCTCTGTTTCAGCCCCTCTGTTTCAGCCCCTCTGTTTCTCGCCCTCTGTTTCTCGCCCTGGGTTTCAGCCCCTCTGTTTCTCGCCCTCTGTTTCAGCCCCTCTGTTTCAGCCCCTCTGTTTCTCGCCCTCTGTTTCTCGCCCCTTGTTTCTCAGCCTCTGTTTCTCGTTCTTTGTTTCTCGCCCTCTGTTTCTCGCCCTCTGTTTCATTCCCCTCTGTTTCTCGCCCTCTGTTTCATCCCCTCTGTTTCAGCCCCTCTGTTTCAGCTCCTCTGTTTCAGCCCCTCTGTTTCAGCCCCTCTGTTTCTCGCCCTCTGTTTCTCGCCCTCGGTTTCAGCCCCTCTGTTTCTCGCCCTCTGTTTCAGCCCCTCTGTTTCAGCACCTCTGTTTCAGCCCCTCTGTTTCTCGCCCTCTGTTTCATCCCCTCTGTTTCAGCCCATCTGTTTCAGCTCCTCTGTTTCAGCCCCTCTGTTTCAGCCCCTCTGTTTCTCGCCCTCTGTTTCTCGCCCTCGGTTTCAGCCCCTTTGTTTCTCGCCCTCTGTTTCAGCCCCTCTGTTTCTCGCCCTCTGTTTCAGCCCCTCTGTTTCAGCCCCTCTGTTTCAGCCCCTCTGTTTCAGCCCCTCTGTTTCTCGCCCTCTGTTTCTCGCCCTTTGTTTCTCGCCCTCTGTTTCTCGCCCTCTGTTTCAGCCCCTCTGTTTAAGCCCCTCTGTTTCTCGCCCTCTGTTTCTCGCCCTCTGTTTCAGCTCGTCTGTTTCAGCCCATCAGTTTCAGCCCCTCTGATTCTCCCCCTCTGTTTCAGCACCTCTGTTTCTCGCCCACTGTTTCTCGCCCTCTGTTTCAGCACCTCTGTTTCAGCCCCTCTGTTTCAGCCCCTCTGTTTCAGCCCCTCTGTTTCTCGCCCTCTGTTTCTCGCCCTCTGTTTCTTTCACTAAGTTTCAGCCCCTCTGTTTCAGCCCCTCTGTTTCAGCCCCTTTGTTTCAGCCCCTCTGTTTCAGCCCCTCTGTTTCTCGCCCACTGTTTCTCGCCCTCTATTTCAGCCCCTCTGTTTCAGCCCCTCTGTTTCAGCCCCTCTGTTTCTCGCCCTCTGTTTCTCGCCCTCTGTTTCAGCCCCTCAGTTCCAGCCCCTCTGTTTCTCGCCCTCTGTTTCAGCACCTCTGTTTCTCGCCCTCTCTTTCAGCCCCTCTCTTTCTCGCCCTCTGTTGCAGACCCTCTGTTTCAGCCCCTCTGTTTCAGCCCCTCAGTTTCAGCCCCTCTGTTTCTCGCCCTCTGTTTCAGCCCCTCTGTTTCTCGCCCTCTGTTTCAGCCCCTCTGTTTCAGCCCCTCTGTTTCAGCCCCTCTGTTTCAGCCCCACTGTTTCAGCACCTCTGTTTCTCGCCCTTTGTTTCACGCCCTCTGTTTCAGCCCCTCTGTTTCTCGCCCTCTGTTTCAGCCCCTCTGTTTCTCGCCCTCTGTTTCAGCCCCTCTGTTTCAGTCCCTCTGTTTCAGCCCCTCTGTTTCAGCCCCACTGTTTCAGCCCCTCTGTTTCAGCCCCTCTGTTTCAGCCCCTCGGTTTCTTTACCACTGTTTCAGCCCCTCTGTTTCAGCCCCTCTGTTTCAGCCACTCTGTTTCAGCCCCTCTGTTTCTCGCCCTCTGTTTCTCGCCCTCTGTTTCTCGCCCTCTGTTTCAGCCCCTCTGTTTCAGCCCGTCTGTTTCAGCCCCTCTGTTTCTCGCCCTCTGTTTCTCGCCCTCTGTTTCTCGCTCTTTGTTTCTCGCCCTCTGTTTCTCGCCCTCTGTTTCAGCCCCTCTGTTTCAGCCCCTCTGTTTCAGCCCCTCTGTTTCATCCCCTCTGTTTCAGCCCCTCTGTTTCAGCCCCTCTGTTTCTCGCCCTCTGTTTCTCGCCCTCTGTTTCAGACCCCCGGTTTCAGCCCCTCTGTTTCAGCCCCTCTGTTTCAGCTCCTCTGTTTCAGCCCCTCTGTTTCAGCCCCTCTGTTTCTCGCCCTCTGTTTCTCGCCCTGGGTTTCAGCCCCTCTGTTTCTCGCCCTCTGTTTCAGCCCCTCTGTTTCAGCCCCTCTGTTTCAGCCCCTCTGTTTCTCGCCCTCTGTTAATCGCCCCTTGTTTCTCAGCCTCTGTTTCTCGCTCTTTGTTTCTCGCCCTCTGTTTCTCGCCCTCTGTTTCAGCCCCTCTGTTTCAGCCCCTCTGTTTCAGCCCCTGTGTTTCATCCCCTCTGTTTCAGCCCCTCTCTTTCAGCCCCTCTGTTTCTCGCCCTCTGTTTCTCGCCCTCTGTTTCTCGCCCTCTGTTTCTCGCTCTCTGTTTCTCGCCCACTGTTTCTCGCCCTCTGTTTCAGCCCCTCTGTTTCAGCACCTCTGTTTCAGCCCCTCTGTTTCTCGCCCTCTGTTTCATCCCCTCTGTTTCAGCCCCTCTGTTTCAGCCCCTCTGTTTCAGCCCCTCTGTTTCAGCCCCTCTGTTTCTCGCCCTCTGTTTCTCGCTCTCTGTTTCTCGCCTTCTGTTTCTCGCCCTCTGTTTCAGCCCCTCTGTTTCAGCCCCTCTGTTTCAGCCCCTCTGTTTCAGCCCCTCTGTTTCTCGCCCTTGTTTCTTTCCCTCTGTTTCTCGCCCTCTGTTTCAGCCCCTCTGTTTCAGCCCCTCTGTTTCTCGCCCTTGTTTCTTTCCCTCTGTTTCTCGCCCTCTGTTCCACCCCCTCTGTTTCTCGCCCTCTGTTTCAGCACCTCTGTTTCTCGCCCTCTCTTTCAGCCCCTCTCTTTCTAGCCCTCTGTTGCAGACCCTCTGTTTCAGCCCCTCTGTTTCAGCCCCTCTGTTTCAGCCCCTCTGTTTCTCGCCCTCTGTTTCAGCCCCTCTGTTTCTCGCCCTCTGTTTCAGCCCCTCTGTTTCAGCCCCTCTTTTTCAGCCCCTCTATTTCAGCCCCACTGTTTCAGCACCTCTGTTTCTCGCCCTTTGTTTCACGCCCTCTGTTTCAGCCCCTCTGTTTCTCGCCCTCTGTTTCAGCCCATCTGTTTCTCTCCCTCTGTTTCAGCCCCTCTGTTTCAGTCCCTCTGTTTCAGCCCCTTTGTTTCAGCCCCTCTGTTTCAGCACCTCTGTTTCAGCCCCACTGTTTCAGCCCCTCTGTTTCTCGCCCACTGTTTCAGCCCCTCTGTTTCAGCCCCTCTGTTTCAGTCACTCTGTTTCAGCCCCTCTGTTTCTCGCCCTCTGTTTCTCGCCCTCTGTTTCAGCCCCTCTGTTTCAGCCCGTCTGTTTCAGCCCCTCTGTTTCTCGGCCTCTGTTTCTCGCCCTCTGTTTCTCGCCCTCTGTTTCTCACTCTTTGTTTCTCGCCCTCTGTTTCTCGCCCTCTGTTTCAGCCCCTCTGTTTCAGCCCCTCTGTTTCAGCCCCTCTGTTTCATCCCCTCTGTTTCAGCCCCTCTGTTTCAGCCCCTCTGTTTCTCGCCCTCTGTTTCTCGCCCTCTCTTTCTCGCACTCTGTTTCTCGCTCTCTGTTTCTCGCCCTCTGTTTCTCGCCCTCTGTTTCAGCCCCTCTGTTTCAGCCCCTCTGTTTCAGCCCCTCTGATTCAGCCCCTCTGTTTCTCGCCCTCTGTTTCTCGCCCTCTGTTTCTCGCCCTCTGTTTCTCGCTCTCTGTTTCTCGCCCTCAGTTTCTCGCCCTCTGTTTCAGCCCCTCTGTTTCAGCCCCTCTGTTTCAGCTCCTCTGTTTCAGCCCCTCTGTTTCAGCCCCTCTGTTTCTCGCCCTCTGTTTCTCGCCCTGGGTTTCAGCCCCTCTGTTTCTCGCCCTCTGTTTCAGCCCCTCTGTTTCAGCCCCTCTGTTTCTCGCCCTCTGTTTCTCGCCCCTTGTTTCTCAGCCTCTGTTTCTCGCTCTTTGTTTCTCGCCCTCTGTTTCTCGCCCTCTGTTTCATTCCCCTCTGTTTCTCGCCCTCTGTTTCATCCCCTCTGTTTCAGCCCCTCTGTTTCAGCTCCTCTGTTTCAGCCCCTCTGTTTCAGCCCCTCTGTTTCAGCCCCTCTGTTTCAGCCCCTCTGTTTCATCCCCTCTGTTTCAGCCCCTCTGTTTCAGCCCCTCTGTTTCTCGCCCTCTGTTTCTCGCCCTCTCTTTCTCGCACTCTGTTTCTCGCTCTCTGTTTCTCGCCCTCTGTTTCTCGCCCTCTGTTTCAGCCCCTCTGTTTCAGCCCCTCTGTTTCAGCCCCTCTGATTCAGCCCCTCTGTTTCTCGCCCTCTGTTTCTCGCCCTCTGTTTCTCGCCCTCTGTTTCTCGCTCTCTGTTTCTCGCCCTCAGTTTCTCGCCCTCTGTTTCAGCCCCTCTGTTTCAGCCCCTCTGTTTCAGCTCCTCTGTTTCAGCCCCTCTGTTTCAGCCCCTCTGTTTCTCGCCCTCTGTTTCTCGCCCTGGGTTTCAGCCCCTCTGTTTCTCGCCCTCTGTTTCAGCCCCTCTGTTTCAGCCCCTCTGTTTCTCGCCCTCTGTTTCTCGCCCCTTGTTTCTCAGCCTCTGTTTCTCGCTCTTTGTTTCTCGCCCTCTGTTTCTCGCCCTCTGTTTCATTCCCCTCTGTTTCTCGCCCTCTGTTTCATCCCCTCTGTTTCAGCCCCTCTGTTTCAGCTCCTCTGTTTCAGCCCCTCTGTTTCAGCCCCTCTGTTTCTCGCCCTCTGTTTCTCGCCCTCTGTTTCAGCCCCTCAGTTCCAGCCCCTCTGTTTCTCGCCCTCTGTTTCAGCACCTCTGTTTCTCGCCCTCTCTTTCAGCCCCTCTCTTTCACGCCCTCTGTTGCAGACCCTCTGTTTCAGCCCCTCTGTTTCAGCCCCTCAGTTTCAGCCCCTCTGTTTCTCGCCCTCTGTTTCAGCCCCTCTGTTTCTCGCCCTCTGTTTCAGCCCCTCTGTTTCAGCCCCTCTGTTTCAGCCCCTCTGTTTCAGCCCCACTGTTTCAGCACCTCTGTTTCTCGCCCTTTGTTTCACGCCCTCTGTTTCAGCCCCTCTGTTTCTCGCCCTCTGTTTCAGCCCCTCTGTTTCTCGCCCTCTGTTTCAGCCCCTCTGTTTCAGTCCCTCTGTTTCAGCCCCTCTGTTTCAGCCCCACTGTTTCAGCCCCTCTGTTTCAGCCCCTCTGTTTCAGCCCCTCTGTTTCTTTACCACTGTTTCAGCCCCTCTGTTTCAGCCCCTCTGTTTCAGCCACTCTGTTTCAGCCCCTCTGTTTCTCGCCCTCTGTTTCTCGCCCTCTGTTTCTCGCCCTCTGTTTCAGCCCCTCTGTTTCAGCCCGTCTGTTTCAGCCCCTCTGTTTCTCGCCCTCTGTTTCTCGCCCTCTGTTTCTCGCTCTTTGTTTCTCGCCCTCTGTTTCTCGCCCTCTGTTTCAGCCCCTCTGTTTCAGCCCCTCTGTTTCAGCCCCTCTGTTTCATCCCCTCTGTTTCAGCCCCTCTGTTTCAGCCCCTCTGTTTCTCGCCCTCTGTTTCTCGCCCTCTGTTTCAGACCCCCGGTTTCAGCCCCTCTGTTTCAGCCCCTCTGTTTCAGCCCCTCTGTTTCTCGCCCTCTGTTTCTCGCCCTGGGTTTCAGCCCCTCTGTTTCTCGCCCTCTGTTTCAGCCCCTCTGTTTCAGCCCCTCTGTTTCAGCCCCTCTGTTTCTCGCCCTCTGTTAATCGCCCCTTGTTTCTCAGCCTCTGTTTCTCGCTCTTTGTTTCTCGCCCTCTGTTTCTCGCCCTCTGTTTCAGCCCCTCTGTTTCAGCCCCTCTGTTTCAGCCCCTGTGTTTCATCCCCTCTGTTTCAGCCCCTCTCTTTCAGCCCCTCTGTTTCTCGCCCTCTGTTTCTCGCCCTCTGTTTCTCGCCCTCTGTTTCTCGCTCTCTGTTTCTCGCCCACTGTTTCTCGCCCTCTGTTTCAGCCCCTCTGTTTCAGCACCTCTGTTTCAGCCCCTCTGTTTCTCGCCCTCTGTTTCATCCCCTCTGTTTCAGCCCCTCTGTTTCAGCCCCTCTGTTTCAGCCCCTCTGTTTCAGCCCCTCTGTTTCTCGCCCTCTGTTTCTCGCTCTCTGTTTCTCGCCTTCTGTTTCTCGCCCTCTGTTTCAGCCCCTCTGTTTCAGCCCCTCTGTTTCAGCCCCTCTGTTTCAGCCCCTCTGTTTCTCGCCCTTGTTTCTTTCCCTCTGTTTCTCGCCCTCTGTTTCAGCCCCTCTGTTTCAGCCCCTCTGTTTCTCGCCCTTGTTTCTTTCCCTCTGTTTCTCGCCCTCTGTTCCATCCCCTCTGTTTCTCGCCCTCTGTTTCAGCACCTCTGTTTCTCGCCCTCTCTTTCAGCCCCTCTCTTTCTAGCCCTCTGTTGCAGACCCTCTGTTTCAGCCCCTCTGTTTCAGCCCCTCTGTTTCAGCCCCTCTGTTTCTCGCCCTCTGTTTCAGCCCCTCTGTTTCTCGCCCTCTGTTTCAGCCCCTCTGTTTCAGCCCCTCTTTTTCAGCCCCTCTATTTCAGCCCCACTGTTTCAGCACCTCTGTTTCTCGCCCTTTGTTTCACGCCCTCTGTTTCAGCCCCTCTGTTTCTCGCCCTCTGTTTCAGCCCATCTGTTTCTCTCCCTCTGTTTCAGCCCCTCTGTTTCAGTCCCTCTGTTTCAGCCCCTTTGTTTCAGCCCCTCTGTTTCAGCACCTCTGTTTCAGCCCCACTGTTTCAGCCCCTCTGTTTCTCGCCCACTGTTTCAGCCCCTCTGTTTCAGCCCCTCTGTTTCAGTCACTCTGTTTCAGCCCCTCTGTTTCTCGCCCTCTGTTTCTCGCCCTCTGTTTCAGCCCCTCTGTTTCAGCCCGTCTGTTTCAGCCCCTCTGTTTCTCGGCCTCTGTTTCTCGCCCTCTGTTTCTCGCCCTCTGTTTCTCACTCTTTGTTTCTCGCCCTCTGTTTCTCGCCCTCTGTTTCAGCCCCTCTGTTTCAGCCCCTCTGTTTCAGCCCCTCTGTTTCATCCCCTCTGTTTCGGCCCCTCTGTTTCAGCCCCTCTGTTTCTCGCCCTCTGTTTCTCGCCCTCTCTTTCTCGCACTCTGTTTCTCGCTCTCTGTTTCTCGCCCTCTGTTTCTCGCCCTCTGTTTCAGCCCCTCTGTTTCAGCCCCTCTGTTTCAGCCCCTCTGATTCAGCCCCTCTGTTTCTCGCCCTCTGTTTCTCGCCCTCTGTTTCTCGCCCTCTGTTTCTCGCTCTCTGTTTCTCGCCCTCAGTTTCTCGCCCTCTGTTTCAGCCCCTCTGTTTCAGCCCCTCTGTTTCAGCTCCTCTGTTTCAGCCCCTCTGTTTCAGCCCCTCTGTTTCTCGCCCTCTGTTTCTCGCCCTGGGTTTCAGCCCCTCTGTTTCTCGCCCTCTGTTTCAGCCCCTCTGTTTCAGCCCCTCTGTTTCTCGCCCTCTGTTTCTCGCCCCTTGTTTCTCAGCCTCTGTTTCTCGCTCTTTGTTTCTCGCCCTCTGTTTCTCGCCCTCTGTTTCATTCCCCTCTGTTTCTCGCCCTCTGTTTCATCCCCTCTGTTTCAGCCCCTCTGTTTCAGCTCCTCTGTTTCAGCCCCTCTGTTTCAGCCCCTCTGTTTCTCGCCCTCTGTTTCTCGCCCTCGGTTTCAGCCCCTCTGTTTCTCGCCCTCTGTTTCAGCCCCTCTGTTTCAGCACCTCTGTTTCAGCCCCTCTGTTTCTCGCCCTCTGTTTCATCCCCTCTGTTTCAGCCCCTCTGTTTCAGCTCCTCTGTTTCAGCCCATCTGTTTCAGCCCCTCTGTTTCTCGCCCTCTGTTTCTCGCCCTCGGTTTCAGCCCCTCTGTTTCTCGCCCTCTGTTTCAGCCCCTCTGTTTCTCGCCCTCTGTTTCAGCCCCTCTGTTTCAGCCCCTCTGTTTCAGCCCCTCTGTTTCAGCCCCTCTGTTTCTCGCCCTCTGTTTCTCGCCCTTTGTTTCTCGCCCTCTGTTTCTCGCCCTCTGTTTCAGCCCCTCTGTTTAAGCCCCTCTGTTTCTCGCCCTCTGTTTCTCGCCCTCTGTTTCAGCTCGTCTGTTTCAGCCCGTCAGTTTCAGCCCCTCTGATTCTCCCCCTCTGTTTCAGCACCTCTGTTTCTCGCCCTCTCTTTCAGACCCTCTCTTTCTCGCCCACTGTTGCAGACCCTCTGTTTCAGCCCCTCTGTTTCAGCCCCTCTGTTTCAGCCCCTCTGTATCTCGCCCTCTGTTTCAGCCCCTCTGTTTCAGCCCCACTGTTTCAGCCCCTCTGTTTCAGCCCCTCTGTTTCTCGCCATCTGTTTCAGCCCCTCTGTTTCAGCCCCTCTGTTTTTCGCCCTCTGTTTCAGCCCCTCTGTTTCAGCCCCTCTGTTTCAGCCCCTCTGTTTCAGCACCTCTGTTTCTCGCCCTTTGTTTCTCGCCCTCTGTTTCAGCCCCTCTGTTTCTCGCCCTCTGTTTCAGCCCCTCTGTTTCTCGCTCTCTGTTTCAGCCCCTCTGTTTCAGTCCCTCTGATTCAGCCCCTCTGTTTCAGCCCCTCTGTTTCAGCCCCTCTGTTTCACGCCCTCTGTTTCAGCCCCTCTGTTTCAGCCCCTCTGTATCTCGCCCTCTGTTTCAGCCCCTCTGTTTCAGCCCCTCTGTATCAGCCCCTCTGTTTCAGCCCCTCTGTTTCTCGCCCTCTGTTTCTCGCCCTCTGTTTCAGCCCCTCTGTTTCAGCCCCTCTGTTTCAGCCCCTCTGTTTCAGCCCCTCTGTTTCTCGGCCTCTGTTTCACGCTCTCTGTTTCTCGCCTTCTGTTTCTCGCCCTCTGTTTCAGCCCCTCTGTTTCAGCCCCTCTGTTTCAGCCTCTCTCTTTCAGCCCCTCTGTTTCTCGCCCTCTGTTTCTTTCCCTCTGTTTCTCGCCCTCTGTTTCAGCCCCTCTGTTTCAGTCCCTTTGTTTCAGCCCCTCTGTTTCAGCCCCTCTGTTTCAGCCCCTCTGTTTCTCGCCCTCTGTTTCAGCCCCTCTGTTTCAGCCCCTCTGTTTCTCGGCCTCAGTTTCAGCCCCTCTGTTTCAGCCCCTCTGTTTCAGCCCCTCTGTTTCAGCCCCTCTGTTTCTCGCCCTCTCTTTCTCGCCCTCTGTTTCAGCCCCTCTGTTTCAGCCCCTCTGTTTCTCGCCCTCTGTTTCTCGCCCTCTGTTTCTCGCCCTCTGTTTCTCGCTCTCTGTTTCTCGCCCTCTGTTTCTCGCCCTCTGTTTCAGCCCCTCTGTTTCAGCCCCTCTGTTTCAGCCCCTCTGTTTCAGCCCCTCTGTTTATCGCCCTCTGTTTCTCGCCCTCTGTTTCTCGCCCTCTGTTTCTCGCTCTCTGTTTCTCGCCCTCTGTTTCTCGCCCTCTGTTTCAACCCTCTGTTTCAGCCCCTCTGTATCAGCCCCTCTGTTTCTCGCCCTCTGTTTCTCGCCCACTGTTTCTCGCCTCTGTTTCTGCCCCTCTGTTTCAGCTGCTCTGTTTCAGACCCTCTGTTTCAGCCCCTCTGTTTCTCGCCCTCTGTTTCTCGCCCTCTGTTTCTTGCCCTCTTTTTCTCGCTCTCTGTTTCTCGCCCTCTGTTTCTCGCCCTCTGTTTCAGCCCCTCTGTTTCAGCCCCTCTGTTTCTCGCCCACTGTTTCTCGCCCTCTGTTTCTTTCACTAAGTTTCAGCCCCTCTGTTTCAGCCCCTTTGTTTCAGCCCCTCTGTTTCAGCCCCTCTGTTTCTCGCCCACTGTTTCTCGCCATCTGTTTCAGCCCCTCTGTTTCAGCCCCTCTGTTTCAGCCCCTCTGTTTCAGCCCCTCTGTTTCAGCCCCTCTGTTTCTCGCCCTCTGTTTCTCGCCCTCTGTTTCATTCACTAAGTTTCAGCCCCTCTGTTTCAGCCCCTCTGTTTCAGCCCCTCTGTTTCATCCCCTCTGTTTCAGCCCCTCTGTTTCAGCCCCTCTGTTTCTCGCCCTCTGTTTCTCGCCCTCTGTTTCTCGCACTCTGTTTCTCGCTCTCTGTTTCTCGCCCTCTGTTTCTCGCCCTCTGTTTCAGCCCCTCTGTTTCAGCCCCTCTGTTTCAGCCCCTCTGATTCAGCCCCTCTGTTTCTCGCCCTCTGTTTCTCGCCCTCTGTTTCTCGCCCTCTGTTTCTCGCTCTCTGTTTCTCGCCCTCAGTTTCTCGCCCTCTGTTTCAGCCCCTCTGTTTCAGCCCCTCTGTTTCAGCTCCTCTGTTTCAGCCCCTCTGTTTCAGCCCCTCTGTTTCTCGCCCTCTGTTTCTCGCCCTGGGTTTCAGCCCCTCTGTTTCTCGCCCTCTGTTTCAGCCCCTCTGTTTCAGCCCCTCTGTTTCTCGCCCTCTGTTTCTCGCCCCTTGTTTCTCAGCCTCTGTTTCTCGTTCTTTGTTTCTCGCCCTCTGTTTCTCGCCCTCTGTTTCATTCCCCTCTGTTTCTCGCCCTCTGTTTCATCCCCTCTGTTTCAGCCCCTCTGTTTCAGCTCCTCTGTTTCAGCCCCTCTGTTTCAGCCCCTCTGTTTCTCGCCCTCTGTTTCTCGCCCTCGGTTTCAGCCCCTCTGTTTCTCGCCCTCTGTTTCAGCCCCTCTGTTTCAGCACCTCTGTTTCAGCCCCTCTGTTTCTCGCCCTCTGTTTCATCCCCTCTGTTTCAGCCCATCTGTTTCAGCTCCTCTGTTTCAGCCCCTCTGTTTCAGCCCCTCTGTTTCTCGCCCTCTGTTTCTCGCCCTCGGTTTCAGCCCCTCTGTTTCTCGCCCTCTGTTTCAGCCCCTCTGTTTCTCGCCCTCTGTTTCAGCCCCTCTGTTTCAGCCCCTCTGTTTCAGCCCCTCTGTTTCAGCCCCTCTGTTTCTCGCCCTCTGTTTCTCGCCCTTTGTTTCTCGCCCTCTGTTTCTCGCCCTCTGTTTCAGCCCCTCTGTTTAAGCCCCTCTGTTTCTCGCCCTCTGTTTCTCGCCCTCTGTTTCAGCTCGTCTGTTTCAGCCCATCAGTTTCAGCCCCTCTGATTCTCCCCCTCTGTTTCAGCACCTCTGTTTCTCGCCCACTGTTTCTCGCCCTCTGTTTCAGCACCTCTGTTTCAGCCCCTCTGTTTCAGCCCCTCTGTTTCAGCCCCTCTGTTTCAGCCCCTCTGTTTCTCGCCCTCTGTTTCTCGCCCTCTGTTTCTTTCACTAAGTTTCAGCCCCTCTGTTTCAGCCCCTCTGTTTCAGCCCCTTTGTTTCAGCCCCTCTGTTTCAGCCCCTCTGTTTCTCGCCCACTGTTTCTCGCCCTCTATTTCAGCCCCTCTGTTTCAGCCCCTCTGTTTCAGCCCCTCTGTTTCTCGCCCTCTGTTTCTCGCCCTCTGTTTCAGCCCCTCAGTTCCAGCCCCTCTGTTTCTCGCCCTCTGTTTCAGCACCTCTGTTTCTCGCCCTCTCTTTCAGCCCCTCTCTTTCTCGCCCTCTGTTGCAGACCCTCTGTTTCAGCCCCTCTGTTTCAGCCCCTCAGTTTCAGCCCCTCTGTTTCTCGCCCTCTGTTTCAGCCCCTCTGTTTCTCGCCCTCTGTTTCAGCCCCTCTGTTTCAGCCCCTCTGTTTCAGCCCCTCTGTTTCAGCCCCACTGTTTCAGCACCTCTGTTTCTCGCCCTTTGTTTCACGCCCTCTGTTTCAGCCCCTCTGTTTCTCGCCCTCTGTTTCAGCCCCTCTGTTTCTCGCCCTCTGTTTCAGCCCCTCTGTTTCAGTCCCTCTGTTTCAGCCCCTCTGTTTCAGCCCCACTGTTTCAGCCCCTCTGTTTCAGCCCCTCTGTTTCAGCCCCTCTGTTTCTTTACCACTGTTTCAGCCCCTCTGTTTCAGCCCCTCTGTTTCAGCCACTCTGTTTCAGCCCCTCTGTTTCTCGCCCTCTGTTTCTCGCCCTCTGTTTCTCGCCCTCTGTTTCAGCCCCTCTGTTTCAGCCCGTCTGTTTCAGCCCCTCTGTTTCTCGCCCTCTGTTTCTCGCCCTCTGTTTCTCGCTCTTTGTTTCTCGCCCTCTGTTTCTCGCCCTCTGTTTCAGCCCCTCTGTTTCAGCCCCTCTGTTTCAGCCCCTCTGTTTCATCCCCTCTGTTTCAGCCCCTCTGTTTCAGCCCCTCTGTTTCTCGCCCTCTGTTTCTCGCCCTCTGTTTCAGACCCCCGGTTTCAGCCCCTCTGTTTCAGCCCCTCTGTTTCAGCTCCTCTGTTTCAGCCCCTCTGTTTCAGCCCCTCTGTTTCTCGCCCTCTGTTTCTCGCCCTGGGTTTCAGCCCCTCTGTTTCTCGCCCTCTGTTTCAGCCCCTCTGTTTCAGCCCCTCTGTTTCAGCCCCTCTGTTTCTCGCCCTCTGTTAATCGCCCCTTGTTTCTCAGCCTCTGTTTCTCGCTCTTTGTTTCTCGCCCTCTGTTTCTCGCCCTCTGTTTCAGCCCCTCTGTTTCAGCCCCTCTGTTTCAGCCCCTCTGTTTCATCCCCTCTGTTTCAGCCCCTCTCTTTCAGCCCCTCTGTTTCTCGCCCTCTGTTTCTCGCCCTCTGTTTCTCGCCCTCTGTTTCTCGCTCTCTGTTTCTCGCCCACTGTTTCTCGCCCTCTGTTTCAGCCCCTCTGTTTCAGCACCTCTGTTTCAGCCCCTCTGTTTCTCGCCCTCTGTTTCATCCCCTCTGTTTCAGCCCCTCTGTTTCAGCCCCTCTGTTTCAGCCCCTCTGTTTCAGCCCCTCTGTTTCTCGCCCTCTGTTTCTCGCTCTCTGTTTCTCGCCTTCTGTTTCTCGCCCTCTGTTTCAGCCCCTCTGTTTCAGCCCCTCTGTTTCAGCCCCTCTGTTTCAGCCCCTCTGTTTCTCGCCCTTGTTTCTTTCCCTCTGTTTCTCGCCCTCTGTTTCAGCCCCTCTGTTTCAGCCCCTCTGTTTCTCGCCCTTGTTTCTTTCCTTCTGTTTCTCGCCCTCTGTTCCAGCCCCTCTGTTTCTCGCCCTCTGTTTCAGCACCTCTGTTTCTCGCCCTCTCTTTCAGCCCCTCTCTTTCTAGCCCTCTGTTGCAGACCCTCTGTTTCAGCCCCTCTGTTTCAGCCCCTCTGTTTCAGCCCCTCTGTTTCTCGCCCTCTGTTTCAGCCCCTCTGTTTCTCGCCCTCTGTTTCAGCCCCTCTGTTTCAGCCCCTCTTTTTCAGCCCCTCTATTTCAGCCCCACTGTTTCAGCACCTCTGTTTCTCGCCCTTTGTTTCACGCCCTCTGTTTCAGCCCCTCTGTTTCTCGCCCTCTGTTTCAGCCCATCTGTTTCTCTCCCTCTGTTTCAGCCCCTCTGTTTCAGTCCCTCTGTTTCAGCCCCTCTGTTTCAGCCCCTCTGTTTCAGCCCCTCTGTTTCAGCCCCACTGTTTCAGCCCCTCTGTTTCTCGCCCACTGTTTCAGCCCCTCTGTTTCAGCCCCTCTGTTTCAGTCACTCTGTTTCAGCCCCTCTGTTTCTCGCCCTCTGTTTCTCGCCCTCTGTTTCAGCCCCTCTGTTTCAGCCCGTCTGTTTCAGCCCCTCTGTTTCTCGGCCTCTGTTTCTCGCCCTCTGTTTCTCGCCCTCTGTTTCTCACTCTTTGTTTCTCGCCCTCTGTTTCTCGCCCTCTGTTTCAGCCCCTCTGTTTCAGCCCCTCTGTTTCAGCCCCTCTGTTTCATCCCCTCTGTTTCAGCCCCTCTGTTTCAGCCCCTCTGTTTCTCGCCCTCTGTTTCTCGCCCTCTCTTTCTCGCACTCTGTTTCTCGCTCTCTGTTTCTCGCCCTCTGTTTCTCGCCCTCTGTTTCAGGCCCTCTGTTTCAGCCCCTCTGTTTCAGCCCCTCTGATTCAGCCCCTCTGTTTCTCGCCCTCTGTTTCTCGCCCTCTGTTTCTCGCCCTCTGTTTCTCGCTCTCTGTTTCTCGCCCTCAGTTTCTCGCCCTCTGTTTCAGCCCCTCTGTTTCAGCCCCTCTGTTTCAGCTCCTCTGTTTCAGCCCCTCTGTTTCAGCCCCTCTGTTTCTCGCCCTCTGTTTCTCGCCCTGGGTTTCAGCCCCTCTGTTTCTCGCCCTCTGTTTCAGCCCCTCTGTTTCAGCCCCTCTGTTTCTCGCCCTCTGTTTCTCGCCCCTTGTTTCTCAGCCTCTGTTTCTCGCTCTTTGTTTCTCGCCCTCTGTTTCTCGCCCTCTGTTTCATTCCCCTCTGTTTCTCGCCCTCTGTTTCATCCCCTCTGTTTCAGCCCCTCTGTTTCAGCTCCTCTGTTTCAGCCCCTCTGTTTCAGCCCCTCTGTTTCTCGCCCTCTGTTTCTCGCCCTCGGTTTCAGCCCCTCTGTTTCTCGCCCTCTGTTTCAGCCCCTCTGTTTCAGCACCTCTGTTTCAGCCCCTCTGTTTCTCGCCCTCTGTTTCATCCCCTCTGTTTCAGCCCCTCTGTTTCAGCTCCTCTGTTTCAGCCCATCTGTTTCAGCCCCTCTGTTTCTCGCACTCTGTTTCTCGCCCTCGGTTTCAGCCCCTCTGTTTCTCGCCCTCTGTTTCAGCCCCTCTGTTTCTCGCCCTCTGTTTCAGCCCCTCTGTTTCAGCCCCTCTGTTTCAGCCCCTCTGTTTCAGCCCCTCTGTTTCTCGCCCTCTGTTTCTCGCCCTTTGTTTCTCGCCCTCTGTTTCTCGCCCTCTGTTTCAGCCCCTCTGTTTAAGCCCCTCTGTTTCTCGCCCTCTGTTTCTCGCCCTCTGTTTCAGCTCGTCTGTTTCAGCCCGTCAGTTTCAGCCCCTCTGATTCTCCCCCTCTGTTTCAGCACCTCTGTTTCTCGCCCTCTCTTTCATACCCTCTCTTTCTCGCCCACTGTTGCAGACCCTCTGTTTCAGCCCCTCTGTTTCAGCCCCTCTGTTTCAGCCCCTCTGTATCTCGCCCTCTGTTTCAGCCCCTCTGTTTCAGCCCCACTGTTTCAGCCCCTCTGTTTCAGCCCCTCTGTTTCTCGCCATCTGTTTCAGCCCCTCTGTTTCAGCCCCTCTGTTTTTCGCCCTCTGTTTCAGCCCCTCTGTTTCAGCCCCTCTGTTTCAGCCCCTCTGTTTCAGCACCTCTGTTTCTCGCCCTTTGTTTCTCGCCCTCTGTTTCAGCCCCTCTGTTTCTCGCCCTCTGTTTCAGCCCCTCTGTTTCTCGCTCTCTGTTTCAGCCCCTCTGTTTCAGTCCCTCTGATTCAGCCCCTCTGTTTCAGCCCCTCTGTTTCAGCCCCTCTGTTTCACGCCCTCTGTTTCAGCCCCTCTGTTTCAGCCCCTCTGTATCTCGCCCTCTGTTTCAGCCCCTCTGTTTCAGCCCCTCTGTATCAGCCCCTCTGTTTCAGCCCCTCTGTTTCTCGCCCTCTGTTTCTCGCCCTCTGTTTCAGCCCCTCTGTTTCAGCCCCTCTGTTTCAGCCCCTCTGTTTCAGCCCCTCTGTTTCTCGGCCTCTGTTTCTCGCTCTCTGTTTCTCGCCTTCTGTTTCTCGCCCTCTGTTTCAGCCCCTCTGTTTCAGCCCCTCTGTTTCAGCCTCTCTCTTTCAGCCCCTCTGTTTCTCGCCCTCTGTTTCTTTCCCTCTGTTTCTCGCCCTCTGTTTCAGCCCCACTGTTTCAGTCCCTTTGTTTCAGCCCCTCTGTTTCAGCCCCTCTGTTTCAGCCCCTCTGTTTCTCGCCCTCTGTTTCAGCCCCTCTGTTTCAGCCCCTCTGTTTCTCGGCCTCAGTTTCAGCCCCTCTGTTTCAGCCCCTCTGTTTCAGCCCCTCTGTTTCAGCCCCTCTGTTTCTCGCCCTCTCTTTCTCGCCCTCTGTTTCAGCCCCTCTGTTTCAGCCCCTCTGTTTCTCGCCCTCTGTTTCTCGCCCTCTGTTTCTCGCCCTCTGTTTCTCGCTCTCTGTTTCTCGCCCTCTGTTTCTCGCCCTCTGTTTCAGCCCCTCTGTTTCAGCCCCTCTGTTTCAGCCCCTCTGTTTCAGCCCCTCTGTTTATCGCCCTCTGTTTCTCGCCCTCTGTTTCTCGCCCTCTGTTTCTCGCTCTCTGTTTCTCGCCCTCTGTTTCTCGCCCTCTGTTTCAACCCTCTGTTTCAGCCCCTCTGTTTCAGCCCCTCTGTTTCTCGCCCTCTGTTTCTCGCCCACTGTTTCTCGCCTCTGTTTCTGCCCCTCTGTTTCAGCTGCTCTGTTTCAGACCCTCTGTTTCAGCCCCTCTGTTTCTCGCCCTCTGTTTCTCGCCCTCTGTTTCTTGCCCTCTTTTTCTCGCTCTCTGTTTCTCGCCCTCTGTTTCTCGCCCTCTGTTTCAGCCCCTCTGTTTCAGCCCCTCTGTTTCAGCCCCTCTGTTTCTCGCTCTCTGTTTCTCGCCCTCTGTTTCTTTCACTAAGTTTCAGCCCCTCTGTTTCAGCCCCTTTGTTTCAGCCCCTCTGTTTCAGCCCCTCTGTTTCTCGCCCACTGTTTCTCGCCATCTGTTTCAGCCCCTCTGTTTCAGCCCCTCTGTTTCAGCCCCTCTGTTTCAGCCCCTCTGTTTCAGCCCCTCTGTTTCTCGCCCTCTGTTTCTCGCCCTCTGTTTCATTCACTAAGTTTCAGCCCCTCTGTTTCAGCCCCTCTGTTTCAGCCCCTTTGTTTCAGCCCCTCTGTTTCAGCCCCTCTGTTTCTCGCCCACTGTTTCTCGCCCTCTATTTCAGCCCCTCTGTTTCAGCCCCTCTGTTTCAGCCCCTCTGTTTCAGCCCCTCTGTTTCAGCCCCTCTGTTTCTCGCCCTCTGTTTCTCGCCCTCTGTTTCAGCCCCTCAGTTCCAGCCCCTCTGTTTCTCGCCCTCTGTTTCAGCACCTCTGTTTCTCGCCCTCTCTTTCAGCCCCTCTCTTTCTCGCCCTCTGTTGCAGACCCTCTGTTTCAGCCCCTCTGTTTCAGCCCCTCTGTTTCAGCCCCTCTGTTTCTCGCCCTCTGTTTCAGCCCCTCTGTTTCTCGCCCTCTGTTTCAGCCCCTCTGTTTCAGCCCCTCTGTTTCAGCCCCTCTGTTTCAGCCCCACTGTTTCAGCACCTCTGTTTCTCGCCCTTTGTTTCACGCCCTCTGTTTCAGCCCCTCTGTTTCTCGCCCTCTGTTTCAGCCCCTCTGTTTCTCGCCCTCTGTTTCAGCCCCTCTGTTTCAGTCCCTCTGTTTCAGCCCCTCTGTTTCAGCCCCTCTGTTTCAGCCCCTCTGTTTCAGCCCCTCTGTTTCAGCCCCTCTGTTTCTCGCCCTCTGTTTCAGCCCCTCTGTTTCTTGCCCTCTGTTTCAGCCACTCTGTTTCAGCCCCTCTGGTTCTCGCCCTCTGTTTCTCGCCCTCTGTTTCTCGCCCTCTGTTTCAGCCCCTCTGTTTCAGCCCGTCTGTTTCAGCCCCTCTGTTTCTCGCCCTCTGTTTCTCGCCCTCTGTTTCTCGCTCTTTGTTACTCGCCCTCTGTTTCTCGCGCTCTGTTTCAGCCCCTCTGTTTCAGCCCCTCTGTTTCAGCCCCTCTGTTTCATCCCCTCTGTTTCAGCCCCTCTGTTTCAGCCCCTCTGTTTCTCGCCCTCTGTTTCTCGCCCTCTGTTTCAGACCCTCTGTTTCTCGCCCACTGTTTCAGCCCCTCTGTTTCAGCCCCTCTGTTTCAGCCACTCTGTTTCAGCCCCTCTGGTTCTCGCCCTCTGTTTCTCGCCCTCTGTTTCTCGCCCTCTGTTTCAGCCCATCTGTTTCAGCCCGTCTGTTTCAGCCCCTCTGTTTCTCGCCCTCTGGTTCTCGCCCTCTGTTTCTCGCTCTTTGTTTCTCGCCCTCTGTTTCTCGCGCTCTGTTTCAGCCCCTCTGTTTCAGCCCCTCTGTTTCAGCCCCTCTGTTTCAGCCCCACTGTTTCAGCACCTCTGTTTCTCGCCCTTTGTTTCACGCCCTCTGTTTCAGCCCCTCTGTTTCTCGCCCTCTGTTTCAGCCCCTCTGTTTCAGTCCCTCTGTTTCAGCCCCTCTGTTTCAGCCCCTCTGTTTCAGCCCCTCTGTTTCAGCCCCTCTGTTTCTCGCCCACTGTTTCAGCCCCTCTGTTTCAGCCCCTCTGTTTCAGCCACTCTGTTTCAGCCCCTCTGGTTCTCGCCCTCTGTTTCTCGCCCTCTGTTTCTCGCCCTCTGTTTCAGCCCCTCTGTTTCAGCCCGTCTGTTTCAGCCCCTCTGTTTCTCGCCCTCTGTTTCTCGCCCTCTGTTTCTCGCTCTTTGTTTCTCGCCCTCTGTTTCTCGCGCTCTGTTTCAGCCCCTCTGTTTCAGCCCCTCTGTTTCAGCCCCTCTGTTTCATCCCCTCTGTTTCAGCCCCTCTGTTTCAGCCCCTCTGTTTCTCGCCCTCTGTTTCTCGCCCTCTGTTTCAGACCCTCTGTTAGAGCCCCTCTGTTTCAGCCCCTCTGTTTCAGCTCCTCTGTTTCAGCCCCTCTGTTTCAGCCCCTATGTTTCTCGCCCTCTGTTTCTCGCCCTGGGTTTCAGCCCCTCTGTTTCTCGCCCTCTGTTTCAGCCCCTCTGTTTCAGCCCCTCTGTTTCAGCCCCTCTGTTTCTCGCCCTCTGTTTCTCGCCCCTTGTTTCTCAGCCTCTGTTTCACGCTCTTTGTTTCTCGCCCTCTGTTTCTCGCCCTCTGTTTCAGCCCCTCTGTTTCAGCCCCTCTGTTTCAGCCCCTCTGTTTCATCCCCTCTGTTTCAGCCCCTCTCTTTCAGCCCCTCTGTTTCTCGCCCACTGTTTCTCGCCCTCTGTTTCTCGCCCTCTGTTTCTCGCTCTCTGTTTCTCGCCCACTGTTTCTCGCCCTCTGTTTCAGCCCCTCTGTTTCAGCCCCTCAGTTTCAGCCCCTCTGTTTCTCGCCCTCTGTTTCTCGCCCACTGTTTCTCGCCCTCTGTTTCAGCCCCTCTTTTTCAGCACCTCTGTTTCAGCCCCTCTGTTTCTCGCCCTCTGTTTCATCCCCTCTGTTTCAGCCCCTCTGTTTCAGCTCCTCTGTTTCAGCCCCTCTGTATCAGCCCCTCTGTTTCTCGCCCTCTGTTTCTCGCTTTCGGTTTCAGCCCCTCTGTTTCTCGCCCTCTGTTTCAGCCCCTCTGTTTCTCGCCCTCTCTTTCAGCCCCTCTGTTTCAGCCCCTCTGTTTCAGCCCCTCTGTTTCAGCCCCTCTGTTTCTCGCCCTCTGTTTCTCGCCCTTTGTTTCTCGCCCTCTGTTTCTCGCCCTCTGTTTCAGCCCCTCTGTTTAAGCCCCTCTGTTTCTCGCCCTCTGTTTCTCGCCCTCTGTTTCAGCCCGTCTGTTTCAGCCCATCAGTTTCAGCCCCTCTGTTTCTCCCCCTCTGTTTCAGCACCTCTGTTTCTCGCCCTCTCTTTCAGCCCCTCTCTTTCTCGCCCACTGTTGCAGACCCTCTGTTTCAGCCCCTCTGTTTAAGCCCCTCTGTTTCAGCCCCTCTGTATCTCGCCCTCTGTTTCAGCCCCTCTGTTTCAGCCCCACTGTTTCAGCCCCTCTGTTTCAGCCCCTCTGTTTCTCGCCCTCTCTTTCTCGCCCTCTGTTTCAGCCCCTCTGTTTCAGCCCCTCTGTTTCTCGCCCTCTGTTTCTCGCCCTCTGTTTCTCGCCCTCTGTTTCTCGCTCTCTGTTTCTCGCCCTCTGTTTCTCGCCCTCTGTTTCAGCCCCTCTGTTTCAGCCCCTCTGTTTCAGCCCCTCTGTTTCAGCCCCTCTGTTTATCGCCCTCTGTTTCTCGCCCTCTGTTTCTCGCCATCTGTTTCTCGCTCTCTGTTTCTCGCCCTCTGTTTCTCGCCCTCTGTTTCAACCCTCTGTTTCAGCCCCTCTGTTTCAGCCCCTCTGTTTCTCGCCCTCTGTTTCTCGCCCACTGTTTCTCGCCTCTGTTTCTGCCCCTCTGTTTCAGCCCCTCTGTTTCAGACCCTCTGTTTCAGCCCCTCTGTTTCTCGCCCTCTGTTCCTCGTCCTCTGTTTCTTGCCCTCTTTTTCTCGCTCTCTGTTTCTCGCCCTCTGTTTCTCGCCCTCTGTTTCAGCCCCTCTGTTTCAGCCCCTCTGTTTCAGCCCCTCTGTTTCTCGCCCTCTGTTTCTCGCCCTCTGTTTCTTTCACTAAGTTTCAGCCCCTCTGTTTCAGCCCCTTTGTTTCAGCCCCTCTGTTTCAGCCCCTCTGTTTCTCGCCCACTGTTTCTCGCCCTCTGTTTCAGCCCCTCTGTTTCAGCCCCTCTGTTTCAGCCCCTCTGTTTCAGCCCCTCTGTTTCAGCCGCTCTGTTTCTCGCCCTCTGTTTCTCGCCCTCTGTTTCTTTCACTAAGTTTCAGCCCCTCTGTTTCAGCCCCTCTGTTTCAGCCCCTTTGTTTCAGCCCCTCTGTTTCAGCCCCTCTGTTTCTCGCCCACTGTTTCTCGCCCTCTATTTCAGCCCCTCTGTTTCAGCCCCTCTGTTTCAGCCCCTCTGTTTCTCGCCCTCTGTTTCTCGCCCTCTGTTTCAGCCCCTCAGTTCCAGCCCCTCTGTTTCTCGCCCTCTGTTTCAGCACCTCTGTTTCTCGCCCTCTCTTTCAGCCCCTCTCTTTCTCGCCCTCTGTTGCAGACCCTCTGTTTCAGCCCCTCTGTTTCAGCCCCTCAGTTTCAGCCCCTCTGTTTCTCGCCCTCTGTTTCAGCCCCTCTGTTTCTCGCCCTCTGTTTCAGCCCCTCTGTTTCAGCCCCTCTGTTTCAGCCCCTCTGTTTCAGCCCCACTGTTTCAGCACCTCTGTTTCTCGCCCTTTGTTTCACGCCCTCTGTTTCAGCCCCTCTGTTTCTCGCCCTCTGTTTCAGCCCCTCTGTTTCTCGCCCTCTGTTTCAGCCCCTCTGTTTCAGTCCCTCTGTTTCAGCCCCTCTGTTTCAGCCCCTCTGTTTCAGCCCCTCTGTTTCAGCCCCTCTGTTTCAGCCCCTCTGTTTCTCGCCCACTGTTTCAGCCCCTCTGTTTCAGCCCCTCTGTTTCAGCCACTCTGTTTCAGCCCCTCTGTTTCTCGCCCTCTGTTTCTCGCCCTCTGTTTCTCGCCCTCTGTTTCAGCCCCTCTGTTTCAGCCCGTCTGTTTCAGCCCCTCTGTTTCTCGCCCTCTGTTTCTCGCCCTCTGTTTCTCGCTCTTTGTTTCTCGCCCTCTGTTTCTCGCCCTCTGTTTCAGCCCCTCTGTTTCAGCCCCTCTGTTTCAGCCCCTCTGTTTCATCCCCTCTGTTTCAGCCCCTCTGTTTCAGCCCCTCTGTTTCTCGCCCTCTGTTTCTCGCCCTCTGTTTCAGACCCTCTGTTTCAGCCCCTCTGTTTCAGCCCCTCTGTTTCAGCTCCTCTGTTTCAGCCCCTCTGTTTCAGCCCCTCTGTTTCTCGCCCTCTGTTTCTCGCCCTGGGTTTCAGCCCCTCTGTTTCTCGCCCTCTGTTTCAGCCCCTCTGTTTCAGCCCCTCTGTTTCAGCCCCTCTGTTTCTCGCCCTCTGTTAATCGCCCCTTGTTTCTCAGCCTCTGTTTCTCGCTCTTTGTTTCTCGCCCTCTGTTTCTCGCCCTCTGTTTCAGCCCCTCTGTTTCAGCCCCTCTGTTTCAGCCCCTCTGTTTCATCCCCTCTGTTTCAGCCCCTCTCTTTCAGCCCCTCTGTTTCTCGCCCTCTGTTTCTCGCCCTCTGTTTCTCGCCCTCTGTTTCTCGCTCTCTGTTTCTCGCCCACTGTTTCTCGCCCTCTGTTTCAGCCCCTCTGTTTCAGCCGCTCAGTTTCAGCCCCTCTGTTTCTCGCCCTCTGTTTCTCGCCCACTGTTTCTCGCCCTCTGTTTCAGCCCCTCTGTTTCAGCACCTCTGTTTCAGCCCCTCTGTTTCTCTCCCTCTGTTTCATCCCCTCTGTTTCAGCCCCTCTGTTTCAGCTCCTCTGTTTCAGCCCCTCTGTATCAGCCCCTCTGTTTCTCGCCCTCTGTTTCTCGCCCTCGGTTTCAGCCCCTCTGTTTCTCGCCCTCTGTTTCAGCCCCTCTGTTTCTCGCCCTCTCTTTCAGCCCCTCTGTTTCAGCCCCTCTGTTTCAGCCCCTCTGTTTCAGCCCCTCTGTTTCTCGCCCTCTGTTTCTCGCCCTTTGTTTCTCGCCCTCTGTTTCTCGCCCTCTGTTTCAGCCCCTCTGTTTAAGCCGCTCTGTTTCTCGCCCTCTGTTTCAGCCCCTCTGTTTCAGCCCCTCTGTTTCAGCCCATCAGTTTCAGCCCCTCTGTTTCTCGCCCTCTCTTTCTCGCCCTCTGTTTCAGCCCCTCTGTTTCAGCCCCTCTGTTTCAGCCCCTCTGTTTCTCGCCCTCTGTTAATCGCCCCTTGTTTCTCAGCCTCTGTTTCTCGCTCTTTGTTTCTCGCCCTCTGTTTCTCGCCCTCTGTTTCAGCCCCTCTGTTTCAGCCCCTCTGTTTCAGCCCCTCTGTTTCATCCCCTCTGTTTCAGCCCCTCTCTTTCAGCCCCTCTGTTTCTCGCCCTCTGTTTCTCGCCCTCTGTTTCTCGCCCTCTGTTTCTCGCTCTCTGTTTCTCGCCCACGGTTTCTCGCCCTCTGTTTCAGCCCCTCTGTTTCAGCCCCTCAGTTTCAGCCCCTCTGTTTCTCGCCCTCTGTTTCTCGCCCACTGTTTCTCGCCCTCTGTTTCAGCCCCTCTGTTTCAGCACCTCTGTTTCAGCCCCTCTGTTTCTCTCCCTCTGTTTCATCCCCTCTGTTTCAGCCCCTCTGTTTCAGCTCCTCTGTTTCAGCCCCTCTGTATCAGCCCCTCTGTTTCTCGCCCTCTGTTTCTCGCCCTCGGTTTCAGCCCCTCTGTTTCTCGCCCTCTGTTTCAGCCCCTCTGTTTCTCGCCCACTCTTTCAGCCCCTCTGTTTCAGCCCCTCTGTTTCAGCCCCTCTGTTTCAGCCCCTCTGTTTCTCGCCCTCTGTTTCTCGCCCTTTGTTTCTCGCCCTCTGTTTCTCGCCCTCTGTTTCAGCCCCTCTGTTTAAGCCGCTCTGTTTCTCGCCCTCTGTTTCTCGCCCTCTGTTTCAGCCCGTCTGTTTCAGCCCATCAGTTTCAGCCCCTCTGTTTCTCCCCCTCTGTTTCAGCACCTCTGTTTCTCGCCCTCTCTTTCAGCCCCTCTCTTTCTCGCCCACTGTTGCAGAGCCTCTGTTTCAGCCCCTCTGTTTCAGCCCCTCTGTTTCAGCCCCTCTGTATCTCGCCCTCTGTTTCAGCCCCTCTGTTTCGGCCCCACTGTTTCAGCCCCTCTGTTTCAGCCCCTCTGTTTCTCGCCATCTGTTTCAGCCCCTCTGTTTCAGCCCCTCTGTTTCTCGCCCTCTGTTTCAGCCCCTCTGTTTCAGCCCCTCTGTTTCAGCCCCTCTGTTTCAGCACCTCTGTTTCTCGCCCTTTGTTTCTCGCCCTCTGTTTCAGCCCCTCTGTTTCTCGCCCTCTGTTTCAGCCCCTCTGTTTCTCGCCCTCTGTTTCAGCCCCTCTGTTTCAGTCCCTCTGATTCAGCCCCTCTGTTTCAGCCACTCTGTTTCAGCCCCTCTGTTTCACGCCCTCTGTTTCAGCCCCTCTGTTTCAGCCCCTCTGTTTCTCGCCCGCTGTTTCAGCCCCTCTGTTTCAGCCCCTCTGTTTCAGCCCCTCTGTTTCAGCCCCTCTGTTTCTCGCCCTCTCTTTCTCGCTCTCTGTTTCTCGCCTTCTGTTTCTCGCCCTCTGTTTCAGCCCCTCTGTTTCAGCCCCTCTGTTTCAGCCCCTCTGTTTCAGCCCCTCTGTTTCAGCCCCTCTGTTTCTCGCCCTCTGTTTCAGCCCCTCTGTTTGAGCCCCTCTGTTTCTCGCCCTCAGTTTCAGCCCCTCTGTTTCAGCCCCTCTGTTTCAGCCACTCTGTTTCAGCCCCTCTGTTTCTCGCCCTCTCTTTCTCGCCCTCTGTTTCAGCCCCTCTGTTTCAGCCCCTCTGTTTCAGCCCCTCTGTTTCTCGCCCTCTGTTTCTCGCCCTCTGTTTCTCGCCTTCTGTTTCTCGCCCTCTGTTTCAGCCCCTCTGTTTCAGCCCCTCTGTTTCAGCCCCTCTGTTTCAGCCCCTCTGTTTCAGCCCCTCTGTTTCTCGCCCTCTGTTTCAGCCCCTCTGTTTGAGCCCTTCTGTTTCTCGCCCTCAGTTTCAGCCCCTCTGTTTCAGCCCCTCTGTTTCAGCCACTCTGTTTCAGCCCCTCTGTTTCTCGCCCTCTCTTTCTCGCCCTCCGTTTCAGCCCCTCTGTTTCAGCCCCTCTGTTTCAGCCCCTCTGTTTCATCCCCTCTGTTTCAGCCCCTCTCTTTCAGCCCCTCTGTTTCTCGCCCTCTGTTTCTCGCCCTCTGTTTCTCGCCCTCTGTTTCTCGCTCTCTGTTTCTCGCCCACTGTTTCTCGCCCTCTTTTTCAGCCCCTCTGTTTCAGCCCCTCAGTTTCAGCCCCTCTGTTTCTCGCCCTCTGTTTCTCGCCCACTGTTTCTCGCCCTCTGTTTCAGCCCCTCTGTTTCAGCACCTCTGTTTCAGCCCCTCTGTTTCTCTCCCTCTGTTTCATCCCCTCTGTTTCAGCCCCTCTGTTTCAGCTCCTCTGTTTCAGCCCCTCTGTATCAGCCCCTCTGTTTCTCGCCCTCTGTTTCTCGCCCTCGGTTTCAGCCCCTCTGTTTCTCGCCCTCTGTTTCAGCCCCTCTGTTTCTCGCCCTCTCTTTCAGCCCCTCTGTTTCAGCCCCTCTGTTTCAGCCCCTCTGTTTCAGCCCCTCTGTTTCTCGCCCTCTGTTTCTCGCCCTTTGTTTCTCGCCCTCTGTTTCTCGCCCTCTGTTTCAGCCCCTCTGTTTAAGCCGCTCTGTTTCTCGCCCTCTGTTTCTCGCCCTCTGTTTCAGCCCGTCTGTTTCAGCCCATCAGTTTCAGCCCCTCTGTTTCTCCCCCTCTGTTTCAGCACCTCTGTTTCTCGCCCTCTCTTTCAGCCCCTCTCTTTCTCGCACACTGTTGCAGAGCCTCTGTTTCAGCCCCTCTGTTTCAGCCCCTCTGTTTCAGCCCCTCTGTATCTCGCCCTCTGTTTCAGCCCCTCTGTTTCGGCCCCACTGTTTCAGCCCCTCTGTTTCAGCCCCTCTGTTTCTCGCCATCTGTTTCAGCCCCTCTGTTTCAGCCCCTCTGTTTCTCGCCCTCTGTTTCAGCCCCTCTGTTTCAGCCCCTCTGTTTCAGCCCCTCTGTTTCAGCACCTCTGTTTCTCGCCCTTTGTTTCTCGCCCTCTGTTTCAGCCCCTCTGTTTCTCGCCCTCTGTTTCAGCCCCTCTGTTTCTCGCCCTCTGTTTCAGCCCCTCTGTTTCAGTCCCTCTGATTCAGCCCCTCTGTTTCAGCAACTCTGTTTCAGCCCCTCTGTTTCACGCCCTCTGTTTCAGCCCCTCTGTTTCAGCCCCTCTGTTTCTCGCCCGCTGTTTCAGCCCCTCTGTTTCAGCCCCTCTGTTTCAGCCCCTCTGTTTCAGCCCCTCTGTTTCTCGCCCTCTCTTTCTCGCTCTCTGTTTCTCGCCTTCTGTTTCTCGCCCTCTGTTTCAGCCCCTCTGTTTCAGCCCCTCTGTTTCAGCCCCTCTGTTTCAGCCCCTCTGTTTCAGCCCCTCTGTTTCTCGCCCTCTGTTTCAGCCCCTCTGTTTGAGCCCCTCTGTTTCTCGCCCTCAGTTTCAGCCCCTCTGTTTCAGCCCCTCTGTTTCAGCCACTCTGTTTCAGCCCCTCTGTTTCTCGCCCTCTCTTTCTCGCCCTCTGTTTCAGCCCCTCTGTTTCAGCCCCTCTGTTTCAGCCCCTCTGTTTCTCGCCCTCTGTTTCTCGCCCTCTGTTTCTCGCCTTCTGTTTCTCGCCCTCTGTTTCAGCCCCTCTGTTTCAGCCCCTCTGTTTCAGCCCCTCTGTTTCAGCCCCTCTGTTTCAGCCCCTCTGTTTCAGCCCCTCTGTTTCTCGCCCTCTGTTTCAGCCCCTCTGTTTGAGCCCCTCTGTTTCTCGCCCTCAGTTTCAGCCCCTCTGTTTCAGCCCCTCTGTTTCAGCCACTCTGTTTCAGCCCCTCTGTTTCTCGCCCTCTCTTTCTCGCCCTCTGTTTCAGCCCCTCTGTTTCAGCCCCTCTGTTTCAGCCCCTCTGTTTCTCGCCCTCTGTTTCTCGCCCTCTGTTTCTCGCCCTCTGTTTCTCGCTCTCTGTTTCTCGCCCTCTGTTTCTCGCCCTCTGTTTCAGCCCCTCTGTTTCAGCCCCTCTGTTTCAGCCCCTCTGTTTAAGCCCCTCTGTTTCAGCCCCTCTGTTTATCGCCCTCTGTTTCTCGCCCTCTGTTTCTCGCCCTCTGTTTCTCGCTCTCTGTTTCTCGCCCTCTGTTTCTCGCCCTCTGTTTCAACCCTCTGTTTCAGCCCCTCTGTTTCAGCACCTCTGTTTCTCGCCCTCTCTTTCAGCCCCTCTCTTTCTCGCCCACTGTTGCAGAGCCTCTGTTTCAGCCCCTCTGTTTCAGCCCCTCTGTTTCAGCCCCTCTGTATCTCGCCCTCTGTTTCAGCCCCTCTGTTTCGGCCCCACTGTTTCAGCCCCTCTGTTTCAGCCCCTCTGTTTCTCGCCATCTGTTTCAGCCCCTCTGTTTCAGCCCCTCTGTTTCTCGCCCTCTGTTTCAGCCCCTCTGTTTCAGCCCCTCTGTTTCAGCCCCTCTGTTTCAGCACCTCTGTTTCTCGCCCTTTGTTTCTCGCCCTCTGTTTCAGCCCCTCTGTTTCTCGCCCTCTGTTTCAGCCCCTCTGTTTCTCGCCCTCTGTTTCAGCCCCTCTGTTTCAGTCCCTCTGATTCAGCCCCTCTGTTTCAGCCACTCTGTTTCAGCCCCTCTGTTTCACGCCCTCTGTTTCAGCCCCTCTGTTTCAGCCCCTCTGTTTCTCGCCCGCTGTTTCAGCCCCTCTGTTTCAGCCCCTCTGTTTCAGCCCCTCTGTTTCAGCCCCTCTGTTTCTCGCCCTCTCTTTCTCGCTCTCTGTTTCTCGCCTTCTGTTTCTCGCCCTCTGTTTCAGCCCCTCTGTTTCAGCCCCTCTGTTTCAGCCCCTCTGTTTCAGCCCCTCTGTTTCAGCCCCTCTGTTTCTCGCCCTCTGTTTCAGACCCTCTGTTTGAGCCCCTCTGTTTCTCGCCCTCAGTTTCAGCCCCTCTGTTTCAGCCCCTCTGTTTCAGCCACTCTGTTTCAGCCCCTCTGTTTCTCGCCCTCTCTTTCTCGCCCTCTGTTTCAGCCCCTCTGTTTCAGCCCCTCTGTTTCAGCCCCTCTGTTTCTCGCCCTCTGTTTCTCGCCCTCTGTTTCTCGCCCTCTGTTTCTCGCTCTCTGTTTCTCGCCCTCTGTTTCTCGCCCTCTGTTTCAGCCCCTCTGTTTCAGCCCCTCTGTTTCAGCCCCTCTGTTTAAGCCCCTCTGTTTCAGCCCCTCTGTTTATCGCCCTCTGTTTCTCGCCCTCTGTTTCTCGCCCTCTGTTTCTCGCTCTCTGTTTCTCGCCCTCTGTTTCTCGCCCTCTGTTTCAACCCTCTGTTTCAGCCCCTCTGTTTCAGCCCCTCTGTTTCTCGCCCTCTGTTTCTCGCCCACTGTTTCTCGCCTCTGTTTCTGCCCCTCTGCTTCAGCCCCTCTGTTTCAGCCCCTCTGTTTCAGCCCCTCTGTTTCTCGCCCTCTGTTTCTCGCCCTCTGTTTCTTGCCCTCTGTTTCTCGCTCTCTGTTTCTCGCCCTCTGTTTCTCGCCCTCTGTTTCAGCCCCTCTGTTTCAGCCCCTCTGTTTCAGCCCCTCTGTTTCTCGCCCTCTGTTTCTCGCCCTCTGTTTCTCTCCCTCAGTTTCAGCCCCTCTGTTTCAGCCCCTTTGTTTCAGCCCCTCTGTTTCAGCCCCTCTGTTTCTCGCCCACTGTTTCTTGCCCTCTGTTTCAGCCCCTCTGTTTCTCTCCCTCTGTTTCAGCCCCTCTGTTTCAGCCCCTCTGTTTCAGCCCCTCTGTTTCTCGCCCTCTGTTTCTCGCCCTCTCTGTCTCGCCCACTGTTTCACGCCCTCTGTTTCAGCCCCTCTGTTTCAGCCCCTCTGTTTCAGCCCCTCTGTTTCTCGCCCTCTGTTTCTCGCCCTCTGTTTCAGCCCCTCTGTTTCAGCCCCTCGGTTCCAGCCCCTCTGTTTCTCGCCCTCTGTTTCAGCACCTCTGTTTCTCGCCCTCTCTTTCAGCCCCTCTCTTTCTCGCCCTCTGTTGCAGACCCTCTGTTTCAGCCCCTCTGTTTCAGCCCCTCTGTTTCAGCCCCTCTGTTTCTCGCCCTCTGTTTCAGCCCCTCTGTTTCAGCCCCTCTGTTTCAGCCCCTCTGTTTCAGCCCCTCTGTTTCAGCCCCTCTGTTTCTCGCCCTCTGTTTCTCGCCCTCTGTTTCATTCACTAAGTTTCAGCCCCTCTGTTTCAGCCCCTCTGTTTCAGCCCCTTTGTTTCAGCCCCTCTGTTTCAGCCCCTCTGTTTCTCGCCCACTGTTTCTCGCCCTCTATTTCAGCCCCTCTGTTTCAGCCCCTCTGTTTCAGCCCCTCTGTTTCAGCCCCTCTGTTTCAGCCCCTCTGTTTCTCGCCCTCTGTTTCTCGCCCTCTGTTTCAGCCCCTCAGTTCCAGCCCCTCTGTTTCTCGCCCTCTGTTTCAGCACCTCTGTTTCTCGCCCTCTCTTTCAGCCCCTCTCTTTCTCGCCCTCTGTTGCAGACCCTCTGTTTCAGCCCCTCTGTTTCAGCCCCTCTGTTTCAGCCCCTCTGTTTCTCGCCCTCTGTTTCAGCCCCTCTGTTTCTCGCCCTCTGTTTCAGCCCCTCTGTTTCAGCCCCTCTGTTTCAGCCCCTCTGTTTCAGCCCCACTGTTTCAGCACCTCTGTTTCTCGCCCTTTGTTTCACGCCCTATGTTTCAGCCCCTCTGTTTCTCGCCCTCTGTTTCAGCCCCTCTGTTTCTCGCCCTCTGTTTCAGCCCCTCTGTTTCAGTCCCTCTGTTTCAGCCCCTCTGTTTCAGCCCCTCTGTTTCAGCCCCTCTGTTTCAGCCCCTCTGTTTCAGCCCCTCTGTTTCTCGCCCTCTGTTTCAGCCCCTCTGTTTCTTGCCCTCTGTTTCAGCCACTCTGTTTCAGCCCCTCTGGTTCTCGCCCTCTGTTTCTCGCCCTCTGTTTCTCGCCCTCTGTTTCAGCCCCTCTGTTTCAGCCCGTCTGTTTCAGCCCCTCTGTTTCTCGCCCTCTGTTTCTCGCCCTCTGTTTCTCGCTCTTTGTTACTCGCCCTCTGTTTCTCGCGCTCTGTTTCAGCCCCTCTGTTTCAGCCCCTCTGTTTCAGCCCCTCTGTTTCATCCCCTCTGTTTCAGCCCCTCTGTTTCAGCCCCTCTGTTTCTCGCCCTCTGTTTCTCGCCCTCTGTTTCAGACCCTCTGTTTCTCGCCCACTGTTTCAGCCCCTCTGTTTCAGCCCCTCTGTTTCAGCCACTCTGTTTCAGCCCCTCTGGTTCTCGCCCTCTGTTTCTCGCCCTCTGTTTCTCGCCCTCTGTTTCAGCCCCTCTGTTTCAGCCCGTCTGTTTCAGCCCCTCTGTTTCTCGCCCTCTGGTTCTCGCCCTCTGTTTCTCGCTCTTTGTTTCTCGCCCTCTGTTTCTCGCGCTCTGTTTCAGCCCCTCTGTTTCAGCCCCTCTGTTTCAGCCCCTCTGTTTCAGCCCCACTGTTTCAGCACCTCTGTTTCTCGCCCTTTGTTTCACGCCCTCTGTTTCAGCCCCTCTGTTTCTCGCCCTCTGTTTCAGCCCCTCTGTTTCTCGCCCTCTGTTTCAGCCCCTCTGTTTCAGCCCCTCTGTTTCAGCCCCTCTGTTTCAGCCCCTCTGTTTCTCGCCCACTGTTTCAGCCCCTCTGTTTCAGCCCCTCTGTTTCAGCCACTCTGTTTCAGCCCCTCTGGTTCTCGCCCTCTGTTTCTCGCCCTCTGTTTCTCGCCCTCTGTTTCAGCCCCTCTGTTTCAGCCCGTCTGTTTCAGCCCCTCTGTTTCTCGCCCTCTGTTTCTCGCCCTCTGTTTCTCGCTCTTTGTTTCTCGCCCTCTGTTTCTCGCGCTCTGTTTCAGCCCCTCTGTTTCAGCCCCTCTGTTTCAGCCCCTCTGTTTCATCCCCTCTGTTTCAGCCCCTCTGTTTCAGCCCCTCTGTTTCTCGCCCTCTGTTTCTCGCCCTCTGTTTCAGACCCTCTGTTAGAGCCCCTCTGTTTCAGCCCCTCTGTTTCAGCTCCTCTGTTTCAGCCCCTCTGTTTCAGCCCCTATGTTTCTCGCCCTCTGTTTCTCGCCCTGGGTTTCAGCCCCTCTGTTTCTCGCCCTCTGTTTCAGCCCCTCTGTTTCAGCCCCTCTGTTTCAGCCCCTCTGTTTCTCGCCCTCTGTTTCTCGCCCCTTGTTTCTCAGCCTCTGTTTCACGCTCTTTGTTTCTCGCCCTCTGTTTCTCGCCCTCTGTTTCAGCCCCTCTGTTTCAGCCCCTCTGTTTCAGCCCCTCTGTTTCATCCCCTCTGTTTCAGCCCCTCTCTTTCAGCCCCTCTGTTTCTCGCCCACTGTTTCTCGCCCTCTGTTTCTCGCCCTCTGTTTCTCGCTCTCTGTTTCTCGCCCACTGTTTCTCGCCCTCTGTTTCAGCCCCTCTGTTTCAGCCCCTCAGTTTCAGCCCCTCTGTTTCTCGCCCTCTGTTTCTCGCCCACTGTTTCTCGCCCTCTGTTTCAGCCCCTCTTTTTCAGCACCTCTGTTTCAGCCCCTCTGTTTCTCGCCCTCTGTTTCATCCCCTCTGTTTCAGCCCCTCTGTTTCAGCTCCTCTGTTTCAGCCCCTCTGTATCAGCCCCTCTGTTTCTCGCCCTCTGTTTCTCGCTTTCGGTTTCAGCCCCTCTGTTTCTCGCCCTCTGTTTCAGCCCCTCTGTTTCTCGCCCTCTCTTTCAGCCCCTCTGTTTCAGCCCCTCTGTTTCAGCCCCTCTGTTTCAGCCCCTCTGTTTCTCGCCCTCTGTTTCTCGCCCTTTGTTTCTCGCCCTCTGTTTCTCGCCCTCTGTTTCAGCCCCTCTGTTTAAGCCCCTCTGTTTCTCGCCCTCTGTTTCTCGCCCTCTGTTTCAGCCCGTCTGTTTCAGCCCATCAGTTTCAGCCCCTCTGTTTCTCCCCCTCTGTTTCAGCACCTCTGTTTCTCGCCCTCTCTTTCAGCCCCTCTCTTTCTCGCCCACTGTTGCAGACCCTCTGTTTCAGCCCCTCTGTTTAAGCCCCTCTGTTTCAGCCCCTCTGTATCTCGCCCTCTGTTTCAGCCCCTCTGTTTCAGCCCCACTGTTTCAGCCCCTCTGTTTCAGCCCCTCTGTTTCTCGCCCTCTCTTTCTCGCCCTCTGTTTCAGCCCCTCTGTTTCAGCCCCTCTGTTTCTCGCCCTCTGTTTCTCGCCCTCTGTTTCTCGCCCTCTGTTTCTCGCTCTCTGTTTCTCGCCCTCTGTTTCTCGCCCTCTGTTTCAGCCCCTCTGTTTCAGCCCCTCTGTTTCAGCCCCTCTGTTTCAGCCCCTCTGTTTATCGCCCTCTGTTTCTCGCCCTCTGTTTCTCGCCATCTGTTTCTCGCTCTCTGTTTCTCGCCCTCTGTTTCTCGCCCTCTGTTTCAACCCTCTGTTTCAGCCCCTCTGTTTCAGCCCCTCTGTTTCTCGCCCTGTTTCTCGCCCACTGTTTCTCGCCTCTGTTTCTGCCCCTCTGTTTCAGCCCCTCTGTTTCAGACCCTCTGTTTCAGCCCCTCTGTTTCTCGCCCTCTGTTCCTCGTCCTCTGTTTCTTGCCCTCTTTTTCTCGCTCTCTGTTTCTCGCCCTCTGTTTCTCGCCCTCTGTTTCAGCCCCTCTGTTTCAGCCCCTCTGTTTCAGCCCCTCTGTTTCTCGCCCTCTGTTTCTCGCCCTCTGTTTCTTTCACTAAGTTTCAGCCCCTCTGTTTCAGCCCCTTTGTTTCAGCCCCTCTGTTTCAGCCCCTCTGTTTCTCGCCCACTGTTTCTCGCCCTCTGTTTCAGCCCCTCTGTTTCAGCCCCTCTGTTTCAGCCCCTCTGTTTCAGCCCCTCTGTTTCAGCCGCTCTGTTTCTCGCCCTCTGTTTCTCGCCCTCTGTTTCTTTCACTAAGTTTCAGCCCCTCTGTTTCAGCCCCTCTGTTTCAGCCCCTTTGTTTCAGCCCCTCTGTTTCAGCCCCTCTGTTTCTCACCCACTGTTTCTCGCCCTCTATTTCAGCCCCTCTGTTTCAGCCCCTCTGTTTCAGCCCCTCTGTTTCTCGCCCTCTGTTTCTCGCCCTCTGTTTCAGCCCCTCAGTTCCAGCCCCTCTGTTTCTCGCCCTCTGTTTCAGCACCTCTGTTTCTCGCCCTCTCTTTCAGCCCCTCTCTTTCTCGCCCTCTGTTGCAGACCCTCTGTTTCAGCCCCTCTGTTTCAGCCCCTCAGTTTCAGCCCCTCTGTTTCTCGCCCTCTGTTTCAGCCCCTCTGTTTCTCGCCCTCTGTTTCAGCCCCTCTGTTTCAGCCCCTCTGTTTCAGCCCCTCTGTTTCAGCCCCACTGTTTCAGCACCTCTGTTTCTCGCCCTTTGTTTCACGCCCTCTGTTTCAGCCCCTCTGTTTCTCGCCCTCTGTTTCAGCCCCTCTGTTTCTCGCCCTCTGTTTCAGCCCCTCTGTTTCAGTCCCTCTGTTTCAGCCCCTCTGTTTCAGCCCCTCTGTTTCAGCCCCTCTGTTTCAGCCCCTCTGTTTCAGCCCCTCTGTTTCTCGCCCACTGTTTCAGCCCCTCTGTTTCAGCCCCTCTGTTTCAGCCACTCTGTTGCAGCCCCTCTGTTTCTCGCCCTCTGTTTCTCGCCCTCTGTTTCTCGCCCTCTGTTTCAGCCCCTCTGTTTCAGCCCGTCTGTTTCAGCCCCTCTGTTTCTCGCCCTCTGTTTCTCGCCCTCTGTTTCTCGCTCTTTGTTTCTCGCCCTCTGTTTCTCGCCCTCTGTTTCAGCCCCTCTGTTTCAGCCCCTCTGTTTCAGCCCCTCTGTTTCATCCCCTCTGTTTCAGCCCCTCTGTTTCTCGCCCTCTGTTTCTCGCCCTCTGTTTCAGACCCTCTGTTTCAGCCCCTCTGTTTCAGCCCCTCTGTTTCAGCTCCTCTGTTTCAGCCCCTCTGTTTCAGCCCCTCTGTTTCTCGCCCTCTGTTTCTCGCCCTGGGTTTCAGCCCCTCTGTTTCTCGCCCTCTGTTTCAGCCCCTCTGTTTCAGCCCCTCTGTTTCAGCCCCTCTGTTTCTCGCCCTCTGTTAATCGCCCCTTGTTTCTCAGCCTCTGTTTCTCGCTCTTTGTTTCTCGCCCTCTGTTTCTCGCCCTCTGTTTCAGCCCCTCTGTTTCAGCCCCTCTGTTTCAGCCCCTCTGTTTCATCCCCTCTGTTTCAGCCCCTCTCTTTCAGCCCCTCTGTTTCTCGCCCTCTGTTTCTCGCCCTCTGTTTCTCGCCCTCTGTTTCTCGCTCTCTGTTTCTCGCCCACTGTTTCTCGCCCTCTGTTTCAGCCCCTCTGTTTCAGCCCCTCAGTTTCAGCCCCTCTGTTTCTCGCCCTCTGTTTCTCGCCCACTGTTTCTCGCCCTCTGTTTCAGCCCCTCTGTTTCAGCACCTCTGTTTCAGCCCCTCTGTTTCTCTCCCTCTGTTTCATCCCCTCTGTTTCAGCCCCTCTGTTTCAGCTCCTCTGTTTCAGCCCCTCTGTATCAGCCCCTCTGTTTCTCGCCCTCTGTTTCTCGCCCTCGGTTTCAGCCCCTCTGTTTCTCGCCCTCTGTTTCAGCCCCTCTGTTTCTCGCCCTCTCTTTCAGCCCCTCTGTTTCAGCCCCTCTGTTTCAGCGCCTCTGTTTCAGCCCCTCTGTTTCTCGCCCTCTGTTTCTCGCCCTTTGTTTCTCGCCCTCTGTTTCTCGCCCTCTGTTTCAGCCCCTCTGTTTAAGCCGCTCTGTTTCTCGCCCTCTGTTTCTCGCCCTCTGTTTCAGCCCGTCTGTTTCAGCCCATCAGTTTCAGCCCCTCTGTTTCTCGCCCTCTCTTTCTCGCCCTCTGTTTCAGCCCCTCTGTTTCAGCCCCTCTGTTTCAGCCCCTCTGTTTCTCGCCCTCTGTTAATCGCCCCTTGTTTCTCAGCCTCTGTTTCTCGCTCTTTGTTTCTCGCCCTCTGTTTCTCGCCCTCTGTTTCAGCCCCTCTTTTTCAGCCCCTCTGTTTCAGCCCCTCTGTTTCATCCCCTCTGTTTCAGCCCCTCTCTTTCAGCCCCTCTGTTTCTCGCCCTCTGTTTCTCGCCCTCTGTTTCTCGCCCTCTGTTTCTCGCTCTCTGTTTCTCGCCCACTGTTTCTCGCCCTCTGTTTCAGCCCCTCTGTTTCAGCCCCTCAGTTTCAGCCCCTCTGTTTCTCGCCCTCTGTTTCTCGCCCACTGTTTCTCGCCCTCTGTTTCAGCCCCTCTGTTTCAGCACCTCTGTTTCAGCCCCTCTGTTTCTCTCCCTCTGTTTCATCCCCTCTGTTTCAGCCCCTCTGTTTCAGCTCCTCTGTTTCAGCCCCTCTGTATCAGCCCCTCTGTTTCTCGCCCTCTGTTTCTCGCCCTCGGTTTCAGCCCCTCTGTTTCTCGCCCTCTGTTTCAGCCCCTCTGTTTCTCGCCCACTCTTTCAGCCCCTCTGTTTCAGCCCCTCTGTTTCAGCCCCTCTGTTTCAGCCCCTCTGTTTCTCGCCCTCTGTTTCTCGCCCTTTGTTTCTCGCCCTCTGTTTCTCGCCCTCTGTTTCAGCCCCTCTGTTTAAGCCGCTCTGTTTCTCGCCCTCTGTTTCTCGCCCTCTGTTTCAGCCCGTCTGTTTCAGCCCATCAGTTTCAGCCCCTCTGTTTCTCCCCCTCTGTTTCAGCACCTCTGTTTCTCGCCCTCTCTTTCAGCCCCTCTCTTTCTCGCCCACTGTTGCAGAGCCTCTGTTTCAGCCCCTCTGTTTCAGCCCCTCTGTTTCAGCCCCTCTGTATCTCGCCCTCTGTTTCAGCCCCTCTGTTTCGGCCCCACTGTTTCAGCCCCTCTGTTTCAGCCCCTCTGTTTCTCGCCATCTGTTTCAGCCCCTCTGTTTCAGCCCCTCTGTTTCTCGCCCTCTGTTTCAGCCCCTCTGTTTCAGCCCCTCTGTTTCAGCCCCTCTGTTTCAGCACCTCTGTTTCTCGCCCTTTGTTTCTCGCCCTCTGTTTCAGCCCCTCTGTTTCTCGCCCTCTGTTTCAGCCCCTCTGTTTCTCGCCCTCTGTTTCAGCCCCTCTGTTTCAGTCCCTCTGATTCAGCCCCTCTGTTTCAGCCACTCTGTTTCAGCCCCTCTGTTTCACGCCCTCTGTTTCAGCCCCTCTGTTTCAGCCCCTCTGTTTCTCGCCCGCTGTTTCAGCCCCTCTGTTTCAGCCCCTCTGTTTCAGCCCCTCTGTTTCAGCCCCTCTGTTTCAGCCCCTCTGTTTCTCGCCCTCTGTTTCAGCCCCTCTGTTTCAGTCCCTCTGATTCAGCCCCTCTGTTTCAGCCACTCTGTTTCAGCCCCTCTGTTTCACGCCCTCTGTTTCAGCCCCTCTGTTTCAGCCCCTCTGTTTCTCGCCCGCTGTTTCAGCCCCTCTGTTTCAGCCCCTCTGTTTCAGCCCCTCTGTTTCAGCCCCTCTGTTTCTCGCCCTCTCTTTCTCGCTCTCTGTTTCTCGCCTTCTGTTTCTCGCCCTCTGTTTCAGCCCCTCTGTTTCAGCCCCTCTGTTTCAGCCCCTCTGTTTCAGCCCCTCTGTTTCAGCCCCTCTGTTTCTCGCCCTCTGTTTCAGCCCCTCTGTTTGAGCCCCTCTGTTTCTCGCCCTCAGTTTCAGCCCCTCTGTTTCAGCCCCTCTGTTTCAGCCACTCTGTTTCAGCCCCTCTGTTTCTCGCCCTCTCTTTCTCGCCCTCTGTTTCAGAGCCTCTGTTTCAGCCCCTCTGTTTCAGCCCCTCTGTTTCTCGCCCTCTGTTTCTCGCCCTCTGTTTCTCGCCCTCTGTTTCTCGCTCTCTGTTTCTCGCCCTCTGTTTCTCGCCCTCTGTTTCAGCCCCTCTGTTTCAGCCCCTCTGTTTCAGCCCCTCTGTTTAAGCCCCTCTGTTTCAGCCCCTCTGTTTATCGCCCTCTGTTTCTCGCCCTCTGTTTCTCGCCCTCTGTTTCTCGCTCTCTGTTTCTCGCCCTCTGTTTCTCGCCCTCTGTTTCAACCCTCTGTTTCAGCCCCTCTGTTTCAGCCCCTCTGTTTCTCGCCCTCTGTTTCTCGCCCACTGTTTCTCGCCTCTGTTTCTGCCCCTCTGCTTCAGCCCCTCTGTTTCAGCCCCTCTGTTTCAGCCCCTCTGTTTCTCGCCCTCTGTTTCTCGCCCTCTGTTTCTTGCCCTCTGTTTCTCGCTCTCTGTTTCTCGCCCTCTGTTTCTCGCCCTCTGTTTCAGCCCCTCTGTTTCAGCCCCTCTGTTTCAGCCCCTCTGTTTCTCGCCCTCTGTTTCTCGCCCTCTGTTTCTCTCCCTCAGTTTCAGCCCCTCTGTTTCAGCCCCTTTGTTTCAGCCCCTCTGTTTCAGCCCCTCTGTTTCTCGCCCACTGTTTCTTGCCCTCTGTTTCAGCCCCTCTGTTTCTCTCCCTCTGTTTCAGCCCCTCTGTTTCAGCCCCTCTGTTTCAGCCCCTCTGTTTCTCGCCCTCTGTTTCTCGCCCTCTCTGTCTCGCCCACTGTTTCACGCCCTCTGTTTCAGCCCCTCTGTTTCAGCCCCTCTGTTTCAGCCCCTCTGTTTCTCGCCCTCTGTTTCTCGCCCTCTGTTTCAGCCCCTCTGTTTCAGCCCCTCGGTTCCAGCCCCTCTGTTTCTCGCCCTCTGTTTCAGCACCTCTGTTTCTCGCCCTCTCTTTCAGCCCCTCTCTTTCTCGCCCTCTGTTGCAGACCCTCTGTTTCAGCCCCTCTGTTTCAGCCCCTCTGTTTCAGCCCCTCTGTTTCTCGCCCTCTGTTTCAGCCCCTCTGTTTCAGCCCCTCTGTTTCAGCCCCTCTGTTTCATCCCCTCTGTTTCAGCCCCTCTGTTTCAGCCCCTCTGTTTCTCGCCCTCTGTTTCTCGCCCTCTGTTTCTCGCACTCTGTTTCTCGCTCTCTGTTTCTCGCCCTCTGTTTCTCGCCCTCTGTTTCAGCCCCTCTGTTTCAGCCCCTCTGTTTCAGCCCCTCTGTTTCAGCCCCTCTGTTTCTCGATCTCTGTTTCTCGCCCTCTGTTTCTCGCCCTCTGTTTCTCTCTCTCTGTTTCTCGCCCTCAGTTTCTCGCCCTCTGTTTCAGCCCCTCTGTTTCAGCCCCTATGTTTCAGCTCCTCTGTTTCAGCCCCTCTGTTTCAGCCCCTCTGTTTCTCGCCCTCTATTTCTCGCCCTGGGTTTAAGCCCCTCTGTTTCTCGCCCTCTGTTTCAGCCCCTCTGTTTCAGCCCCTCTGTTTCTCGCCCTCTGTTTCTCGCCCCTTGTTTCTCAGCCTCTGTTTCTCGCTCTTTGTTTCTCGCCCTCTGTTTCTCGCCCTCTGTTTCATTCCCCTCTGTTTCTCGCCCTCTGTTTCATCCGCTCTGTTTCAGCCCCTCTGTTTCAGCTCCTCTGTTTCAGCCCCTCTGTTTCAGCCCCTCTGTTTCTCGCCCTCTGTTTCTCGCCCTCGGTTTCAGCCCCTCTGTTTCTCGCCCTCTGTTTCAGCCCCTCTGTTTCAGCACCTCTGTTTCAGCCCCTCTGTTTCTCGCCCTCTGTTTCATCCCCTCTGTTTCAGCCCCTCTGTTTCAGCTCCTCTGTTTCAGCCCCTCTGTTTCAGCCCCTCTGTTTCTCGCCCTCTGTTTCTCGCCCTCGGTTTCAGCCCCTCTGTTTCTCGCCCTCTGTTTCAGCCCCTTTGTTTCTCGCCCTCTGTTTCAGCCCCTCTGTTTCAGCCCCTCTGTTTCAGCCCCTCTGTTTCAGCCCCTCTGTTTCTCGCCCTCTGTTTCTCGCCCTTTGTTTCTCGCCCTCTGTTTCTCGCCCTCTGTTTCAGCCCCTCTGTTTAAGCCCCTCTGTTTCTCGCCCTCTGTTTCTCGCCCTCTGTTTCAGCTCGTCTGTTTCAGCCCATCAGTTTCAGCCCCTCTGTTTCTCCCCCTCTGTTTCAGCACCTCTGTTTCTCGCCCTCTCTTTCAGCCCCTCTCTTTCTCGCCCACTGTTGCAGACCCTCTGTTTCAGCCCCTCTGTTTCAGCCCCTCTGTTTCAGCCCCTCTGTATCTCGCCCTCTGTTTCAGCCCCTCTGTTTCAGCCCCACTGTTTCAGCCCCTCTGTTTCAGCCCCTCTGTTTCTCGCCATCTGTTTCAGCCCCTCTGTTTCAGCCCCTCTGTTTCTCGCCCTCTGTTTCAGCCCCTCTGTTTCAGCCCCTCTGTTTCAGCCCCTCTGTTTCAGCACCTCTGTTTCTCGCCCTTTGTTTCTCGCCCTCTGTTTCAGCCCCTCTGTTTCTCGCCCTCTGTTTCAGCCCCTCTGTTTCTCGCTCTCTGTTTCAGCCCCTCTGTTTCAGTCCCTCTGATTCAGCCCCTCTGTTTCAGCCCCTCTGTTTCAGCCCCTCTGTTTCACGCCCTCTGTTTCAGCCCCTCTGTTTCAGCCCCTCTGTATCTCGCCCTCTGTTTCAGCCCCTCTGTTTCAGCCCCTCTGTATCAGCCCCTCTGTTTCAGCCCCTCTGTTTCTCGCCCTCTGTTTCTCGCCCTCTGTTTCAGCCCCTCTGTTTCAGCCCCTCTGTTTCAGCCCCTCTGTTTCAGCCCCTCTGTTTCTCGGCCTCTGTTTCTCGCTCTCTGTTTCTCGCCTTCTGTTTCTCTCCCTCTGTTTCAGCCCCTCTGTTTCAGCCCCTCTGTTTCAGCCCCTCTGTTTCAGCCCCTCTGTTTCTCGCCCTCTGTTTCTTTCCCTCTGTTTCTCGTCCTCTGTTTCAGCCCCTCTGTTTCAGTCCCTTTGTTTCAGCCCTTCTGTTTCAGCCCCTCTGTTTCAGCCCCTCTGTTTCTAGCCCTCTGTTTCAGCCCCTCTGTTTCAGCCCCTCTGTTTCTCGGCCTCAGTTTCAGCCCCTCTGTTTCAGCCCCTCTGTTTCAGCCACTCTGTTTCAGCCCCTCTGTTTCTCGCCCTCTCTTTCTCGCCCTCTGTTTCAGCCCCTCTGTTTCAGCCCCTCTGTTTCTCGCCCTCTGTTTCTCGCCCTCTGTTTCTCGCCCTCTGTTTCTCGCTCTCTGTTTCTCGCCCTCTGTTTCTCGCCCTCTGTTTCAGCCCCTCTGTTTCAGCCCCTCTGTTTCAGCCCCTCTGTTTCAGCCCCTCTGTTTATCGCCCTCTGTTTCTCGCCCTCTGTTTCTCGCCCTCTGTTTCTCGCTCTCTGTTTCTCGCCCTCTGTTTCTCGCCCTCTGTTTCAACCCTCTGTTTCAGCCCCTCTGTTTCAGCCCCTCTGTTTCTCGCCCTCTGTTTCTCGCCCACTGTTTCTCGCCTCTGTTTCTGCCCCTCTGTTTCAGCTGCTCTGTTTCAGACCCTCTGTTTCAGCCCCTCTGTTTCTCGCCCTCTGTTTCTCGCCCTCTGTTTCTTGCCCTCTTTTTCTCGCTCTCTGTTTCTCGCCCTCTGTTAATCGCCCTCTGTTTCAGCCCCTCTGTTTCAGCCCCTCTGTTTCAGCCCCTCTGTTTCTCGCCCTCTGTTTCTCGCCCTCTGTTTCTTTCACTAAGTTTCAGCCCCTCTGTTTCAGCCCCTTTGTTTCAGCCCCTCTGTTTCAGCCCCTCTGTTTCTCGCCCACTGTTTCTCGCCATCTGTTTCAGCCCCTCTGTTTCAGCCCCTCTGTTTCAGCCCCTCTGTTTCAGCCCCTCTGTTTCAGCCCCTCTGTTTCTCGCCCTCTGTTTCTCGCCCTCTGTTTCTTTCACTAAGTTTCAGCCCCTCTGTTTCAGCCCCTCTGTTTCAGCCCCTTTGTTTCAGCCCCTCTGTTTCAGCCCCTCTGTTTCTCGCCCACTGTTTCTCGCCCTCTATTTCAGCCCCTCTGTTTCAGCCCCTCTGTTTCAGCCCCTCTGTTTCAGCCCCTCTGTTTCAGCCCCTCTGTTTCTCGCCCTCTGTTTCTCGCCCTCTGTTTCTCGCCCTCTGTTTCTCGCTCTCTGTTTCTCGCCCTCAGTTTCTTGCCCTCTGTTTCAGCCCCTCTGTTTCAGCCTCTCTGTTTCAGCTCCTCTGTTTCAGCCCCTCTGTTTCAGCCCCTCTGTTTCTCGCCCTCTGTTTCTCGCCGTGTGTTTCAGCCCCTCTGTTTCTCGCCCTCTGTTTCAGCCCCTCTGTTTCAGCCCCTCTGTTTCTCGCCCTCTGTTTCTCGCCCCTTGTTTCTCAGCCTCTGTTTCTCGCTCTTTGTTTCTCGCCCTCTGTTTCTCGCCCTCTGTTTCATTCCCCTCTGTTTCTCGCCCTCTGTTTCATCCCCTCTGTTTCAGCCCCTCTGTTTCAGCTCCTCTGTTTCAGCCCCTCTGTTTCAGTCCCTCTGTTTCTCGCCCTCTGTTTCTCGCCCTCGGTTTCAGACCCTCTGTTTCTCGCCCTCTGTTTCAGCCCCTCTGTTTCAGCACCTCTGTTTCAGCCCCTCTGTTTCTCGCCCTCTGTTTCATCCCCTCTGTTTCAGCCCCTCTGTTTCAGCTCCTCTGTTTCAGCCCCTCTGTTTCAGCCCCTCTGTTTCTCGCCCTCTGTTTCTCGCCCTCGGTTTCAGCCCCTCTGTTTCTCGCCCTCTGTTTCAGCCCCTCTGTTTCTCGCCCTCTGTTTCAGCCCCTCTGTTTCAGCCCCTCTGTTTCAGCCCCTCTGTTTCAGCCCTTCTGTTTCTCGCCCTCTGTTTCTCGCCCTTTGTTTCTCGCCCTCTGTTTCTCGCCCTCTGTTTCAGCCCCTCTGTTTAAGCCCCTCTGTTTCTCGCCCTCTGTTTCTCGCCCTCTGTTTCAGCTCGTCTGTTTCAGCCCATCAGTTTCAGCCCCTCTGTTTCTCCCCCTCTGTTTCAGCACCTCTGTTTCTCGCCCTCTCTTTCAGCCCCTCTCTTTCTCGCCCACTGTTGCAGACCCTCTGTTTCAGCCCCTCTGTTTCAGCCCCTCTGTTTCAGCCCCTCTGTATCTCGCCCTCTGTTTCAGCCCCTCTGTTTCAGCCCCACTGTTTCAGCCCCTCTGTTTCAGCCCCTCTGTTTCTCGCCATCTGTTTCAGCCCCTCTGTTTCAGCCCCTCTGTTTCTCGCCGTCTGTTTCAGCCCCTCTGTTTCAGCCCCTCTGTTTCAGCCCCTCTGTTTCAGCACCTCTGTTTCTCGCCCTTTGTTTCTCGCCCTCTGTTTCAGCCCCTCTGTTTCTCGCCCTCTGTTTCAGCCCCTCTGTTTCTCGCTCTCTGTTTCAGCCCCTCTGTTTCAGTCCCTCTGATTCAGCCCCCCTGTTTCAGCCCCTCTGTTTCAGCCCCTCTGTTTCACGCCCTCTGTTTCAGCCCCTCTGTTTCAGCCCCTCTGTATCTCGCCCTCTGTTTCAGCCCCTCTGTTTCAGCCCCTCTGTATCAGCCCCTCTGTTTCAGCCCCTCTGTTTCTCGCCCTCTGTTTCTCGCCCTCTGTTTCAGCCCCTCTGTTTCAGCCCCTCTGTTTCAGCCCCTCTGTTTCTCGGCCTCTGTTTCTCGCTCTCTGTTTCTCGCCTTCTGTTTCTCGCCCTCTGTTTCAGCCCCTCTGTTTCAGCCCCTCTGTTTCAGCCCCTCTGTTTCAGCCCCTCTGTTTCTCGCCCTCTGTTTCTTTCCCTCTGTTTCTCGCCCTCTGTTTCAGCCCCTCTGTTTCAGTCCCTTTGTTTCAGCCCATCTGTTTCAGCCCCTCTGTTTCAGCCCCTCTGTTTCTCGCCCTCTGTTTCAGCCCCTCTGTTTCAGCCCCTCTGTTTCTCGGCCTCAGTTTCAGCCTCTCTGTTTCAGCCCCTCTGTATCAGCCACTCTGTTTCAGCCCCTCTGTTTCTCGCCCTCTCTTTCTCGCCCTCTGTTTCAGCCCCTCTGTTTCACCCCTCTGTTTCTCGCCCTCTGAGTCTCGCCCTCTGTTTCTCGCTCTCTGTTTCTCGCCCTCTGTTTCTCGCCCTCTGTTTCAGCCCCTCTGTTTCAGCCCCTCTGTTTCAGCCCCTCTGTTTCAGCCCCTCTGTTTATCGCCCTCTGTTTCTCGCCCTCTGTTTCTCGCCCTCTGTTTCTCGCTCTCTGTTTCTCGCCCTCTGTTTCTCGCCCTCTGTTTCAACCCTCTGTTTCAGCCCCTCTGTTTCAGCCCCTCTGTTTCTCGCCCTCTGTTTCTCGCCCACTGTTTCTCGCCTCTGTTTCTGCCCCTCTGTTTCAGCTGCTCTGTTTCAGACCCTCTGTTTCAGCCCCTCTGTTTCTCGCCCTCTGTTTCTCGCCCTCTGTTTCTTGCCCTCTTTTTCTCGCTCTCTGTTTCTCGCCCTCTGTTTCTCGCCCTCTGTTTCAGCCCCTCTGTTTCAGCCCCTCTGTTTCAGCCCCTCTGTTTCTCGCCCTCTGTTTCTTTCACTAAGTTTCAGCCCCTCTGTTTCAGCCCCTTTGTTTCATCCCCTCTGTTTCAGCCCCTCTGTTTCTCGCCCACTGTTTCTCGCCCTCTGTTTCTCGCCCTCTGTTTCAGCCCCTCTGTTTCAGCCCCTCTGTTTCAGCCCCTCTGTTTCTCGCCCTCTGTTTCTCGCCCTCTGTTTCTTTCACTAAGTTTCAGCCCCTCTGTTTCAGCCCCTTTGTTTCAGCCCCTCTGTTTCAGCCCCTCTGTTTCTCGCCCACTGTTTCTCGCCATCTGTTTCAGCCCCTCTGTTTCAGCCCCTCTGTTTCAGCCCCTCTGTTTCTCGCCCTCTGTTTCTCGCCCTCTGTTTCATTCACTAAGTTTCAGCCCCTCTGTTTCAGCCCCTCTGTTTCAGCCCCTTTGTTTCAGCCCCTCTGTTTCAGCCCCTCTGTTTCTCGCCCACTGTTTCTCGCCCTCTATTTCAGCCCCTCTGTTTCAGCCCCTCTGTTTCAGCCCCTCTGTTTCAGCCCCTCTGTTTCAGCCCCTCTGTTTCAGCCCCTCTGTTTCTCGCCCTCTGTTTCTCGCCCTCTGTTTCAGCCCCTCAGTTCCAGCCCCTCTGTTTCTCGCCCTCTGTTTCAGCACCTCTGTTTCTCGCCCTCTCTTTCAGCCCCTCTCTTTCTCGCCCTCTGTTGCAGACCCTCTGTTTCAGCCCCTCTGTTTCAGCCCCTCTGTTTCAGCCCCTCTGTTTCTCGCCCTCTGTTTCAGCCCCTCTGTTTCTCGCCCTCTGTTTCAGCCCCTCTGTTTCAGCCCCTCTGTTTCAGCCCCACTGTTTCAGCCCCACTGTTTCAGCACCTCTGTTTCTCGCCCTTTGTTTCACGCCCTCTGTTTCAGCCCCTCTGTTTCTCGCCCTCTGTTTCAGCCCCTCTGTTTCTCGCCCTCTGTTTCAGCCCCTCTGTTTCAGCCCCTCTGTTTCAGCCCCTCTGTTTCAGCCCCTCTGTTTCAGCCCCTCTGTTTCAGCCCCTCTGTTTCTCGCCCACTGTTTCAGCCCCTCTGTTTCAGCCCCTCTGTTTCAGCCACTCTGTTTCAGCCCCTCTGGTTCTCGCCCTCTGTTTCTCGCCCTCTGTTTCTCGCCCTCTGTTTCAGCCCCTCTGTTTCAGCCCGTCTGTTTCAGCCCCTCTGTTTCTCGCCCTCTGTTTCTCGCCCTCTGTTTCTCGCTCTTTGTTTCTCGCCCTCTGTTTCTCGCGCTCTGTTTCAGCCCCTCTGTTTCAGCCCCTCTGTTTCAGCCCCTCTGTTTCATCCCCTCTGTTTCAGCCCCTCTGTTTCAGCCCCTCTGTTTCTCGCCCTCTGTTTCTCGCCCTCTGTTTCAGACCCTCTGTTTCAGCCCCTCTGTTTCAGCCCCTCTGTTTCAGCTCCTCTGTTTCAGCCCCTCTGTTTCAGCCCCTCTGTTTCTCGCCCTCTGTTTCTCGCCCTCTCTTTCAGCCCCTCTCTTTCTCGCCCACTGTTGCAGACCCTCTGTTTCAGCCCCTCTGTTTCAGCCCCTCTGTTTCAGCCCCTCTGTATCTCGCCCTCTGTTTCAGCCCCTCTGTTTCAGCCCCACTGTTTCAGCCCCTCTGTTTCAGCCCCTCTGTTTCTCGACCTCTCTTTGTCGCCCTCTGTTTCAGCCCCTCTGTTTCAGCCCCTCTGTTTCTCGCCCTCTGTTTCTCGCCCTCTGTTTCTCGCCCTCTGTTTCTCGCTCTCTGTTTCTCGCCCTCTGTTTCTCGCCCTCTGTTTCAGCCCCTCTGTTTCAGCCCCTCTGTTAAAGCCCCTCTGTTTCAGCCCCTCTGTTTATCGCCCTCTGTTTCTCGCCCTCTGTTTCTCGCCCTCTGTTTCTCGCTCTCTGTTTCTCGCCCTCTGTTTCTCGCCCTCTGTTTCAACCCTCTGTTTCAGCCCCTCTGTTTCAGCCCCTCTGTTTCTCGCCCTCTGTTTCTCGCCCACTGTTTCTCGCCTCTGTTTCTGCCCCTCTGTTTCAGCCCCTCTGTTTCAGACCCTCTGTTTCAGCCCCTCTGTTTCTCGCCCTCTGTTTCTCGCCCTCTGTTTCTCGCCCTCTGTTTCAGCTCGTCTGTTTCAGCCCATCAGTTTCAGCCCCTCTGTTTCTCCCCCTCTGTTTCAGCACCTCTGTTTCTCGCCCTCTCTTTCAGCCCCTCTCTTTCTCGCCCACTGTTGCAGACCCTCTGTTTCAGCCCCTCTGTTTCAGCCCCTCTGTTTCAGCCCCTCTGTATCTCGCCCTCTGTTTCAGCCCCTCTGTTTCAGCCCCACTGTTTCAGCCCCTCTGTTTCAGCCCCTCTGTTTCTCGCCATCTGTTTCAGCCCCTCTGTTTCAGCCCCTCTGTTTCTCGCCGTCTGTTTCAGCCCCTCTGTTTCAGCCCCTCTGTTTCAGCCCCTCTGTTTCAGCACCTCTGTTTCTCGCCCTTTGTTTCTCGCCCTCTGTTTCAGCCCCTCTGTTTCTCGCCCTCTGTTTCAGCCCCTCTGTTTCTCGCTCTCTGTTTCAGCCCCTCTGTTTCAGCCCCTCTGTTTCAGCCCCTTTGTTTCAGCCCCTCTGTTTCAGCCCCTCTGTTTCTCGCCCACTGTTTCTCGCCATCTGTTTCAGCCCCTCTGTTTCAGCCCCTCTGTTTCAGCCCCTCTGTTTCAGCCCCTCTGTTTCTCGCCCTCTGTTTCTCGCCCTCTGTTTCTTTCACTAAGTTTCAGCCCCTCTGTTTCAGCCCCTCTGTTTCAGCCCCTTTGTTTCAGCCCCTCTGTTTCAGCCCCTCTGTTTCTCGCCCACTGTTTCTCGCCCTCTATTTCAGCCCCTCTGTTTCAGCCCCTCTGTTTCAGCCCCTCTGTTTCAGCCCCTCTGTTTCAGCCCCTCTGTTTCTCGCCCTCTGTTTCTCGCCCTCTGTTTCTCGCCCTCTGTTTCTCGCTCTCTGTTTCTCGCCCTCAGTTTCTTGCCCTCTGTTTCAGCCCCTCTGTTTCAGCCCCTCTGTTTCAGCTCCTCTGTTTCAGCCCCTCTGTTTCAGCCCCTCTGTTTCTCGCCCTCTGTTTCTCGCCGTGTGTTTCAGCCCCTCTGTTTCTCGCCCTCTGTTTCAGCCCCTCTGTTTCAGCCCCTCTGTTTCTCGCCCTCTGTTTCTCGCCCCTTGTTTCTCAGCCTCTGTTTCTCGCTCTTTGTTTCTCGCCCTCTGTTTCTCGCCCTCTGTTTCATTCCCCTCTGTTTCTCGCCCTCTGTTTCATCCCCTCTGTTTCAGCCCCTCTGTTTCAGCTCCTCTGTTTCAGCCCCTCTGTTTCAGTCCCTCTGTTTCTCGCCCTCTGTTTCTCGCCCTCGGTTTCAGACCCTCTGTTTCTCGCCCTCTGTTTCAGCCCCTCTGTTTCAGCACCTCTGTTTCAGCCCCTCTGTTTCTCGCCCTCTGTTTCATCCCCTCTGTTTCAGCCCCTCTGTTTCAGCTCCTCTGTTTCAGCCCCTCTGTTTCAGCCCCTCTGTTTCTCGCCCTCTGTTTCTCGCCCTCGGTTTCAGCCCCTCTGTTTCTCGCCCTCTGTTTCAGCCCCTCTGTTTCTCGCCCTCTGTTTCAGCCCCTCTGTTTCAGCCCCTCTGTTTCAGCCCCTCTGTTTCAGCCCCTCTGTTTCTCGCCCTCTGTTTCTCGCCCTTTGTTTCTCGCCCTCTGTTTCTCGCCCTCTGTTTCAGCCCCTCTGTTTAAGCCCCTCTGTTTCTCGCCCTCTGTTTCTCGCCCTCTGTTTCAGCTCGTCTGTTTCAGCCCATCAGTTTCAGCCCCTCTGTTTCTCCCCCTCTGTTTCAGCACCTCTGTTTCTCGCCCTCTCTTTCAGCCCCTCTCTTTCTCGCCCACTGTTGCAGACCCTCTGTTTCAGCCCCTCTGTTTCAGCCCCTCTGTTTCAGCCCCTCTGTATCTCGCCCTCTGTTTCAGCCCCTCTGTTTCAGCCCCACTGTTTCAGCCCCTCTGTTTCAGCCCCTCTGTTTCTCGCCATCTGTTTCAGCCCCTCTGTTTCAGCCCCTCTGTTTCTCGCCGTCTGTTTCAGCCCCTCTGTTTCAGCCCCTCTGTTTCAGCCCCTCTGTTTCAGCACCTCTGTTTCTCGCCCTTTGTTTCTCGCCCTCTGTTTCAGCCCCTCTGTTTCTCGCCCTCTGTTTCAGCCCCTCTGTTTCTCGCTCTCTGTTTCAGCCCCTCTGTTTCAGTCCCTCTGATTCAGCCCCCCTGTTTCAGCCCCTCTGTTTCAGCCCCTCTGTTTCACGCCCTCTGTTTCAGCCCCTCTGTTTCAGCCCCTCTGTATCTCGCCCTCTGTTTCAGCCCCTCTGTTTCAGCCCCTCTGTATCAGCCCCTCTGTTTCAACCCCTCTGTTTCTCGCCCTCTGTTTCTCGCCCTCTGTTTCAGCCCCTCTGTTTCAGCCCCTCTGTTTCAGCCCCTCTGTTTCAGCCCCTCTGTTTCTCGGCCTCTGTTTCTCGCTCTCTGTTTCTCGCCTTCTGTTTCTCGCCCTCTGTTTCAGCCCCTCTGTTTCAGCCCCTCTGTTTCAGCCCCTCTGTTTCAGCCCCTCTGTTTCTCGCCCTCTGTTCCTTTCCCTCTGTTTCTCGCCCTCTGTTTCAGCCCCTCTGTTTCAGTCCCTTTGTTTCAGCCCATCTGTTTCAGCCCCTCTGTTTCAGCCCCTCTGTTTCTCGCCCTCTGTTTCAGCCCCTCTGTTTCTCGGCCTCAGTTTCAGCCTCTCTGTTTCAGCCCCTCTGTTTCAGCCACTCTGTTTCAGCCCCTCTGTTTCTCGCCCTCTCTTTCTCGCCCTCTGTTTCAGCCCCTCTGTTTCACCCCTCTGTTTCTCGCCCTCTGAGTCTCGCCCTCTGTTTCTCGCTCTCTGTTTCTCGCCCTCTGTTTCTCGCCCTCTGTTTCAGCCCCTCTGTTTCAGCCCCTCTGTTTCAGCCCCTCTGTTTCAGCCCCTCTGTTTATCGCCCTCTGTTTCTCGCCCTCTGTTTCTCGCCCTCTGTTTCTCGCTCTCTGTTTCTCGCCCTCTGTTTCTCGCCCTCTGTTTCAACCCTCTGTTTCAGCCCCTCTGTATCAGCCCCTCTGTTTCTCGCCCTCTGTTTCTCGCCCACTGTTTCTCGCCTCTGTTTCTGCCCCTCTGTTTCAGCTGCTCTGTTTCAGACCCTCTGTTTCAGCCCCTCTGTTTCTCGCCCTCTGTTTCTCGCCCTCTGTTTCTTGCCCTCTTTTTCTCGCTCTCTGTTTCTCGCCCTCTGTTTCTCGCCCTCTGTTTCAGCCCCTCTGTTTCAGCCCCTCTGTTTCAGCCCCTCTGTTTCTCGCCCTCTGTTTCTTTCACTAAGTTTCAGCCCCTCTGTTTCAGCCCCTTTGTTTCAGCCCCTCTGTTTCAGCCCCTCTGTTTCTCGCCCACTGTTTCTCGCCCTCTGTTTCTCGCCCTCTGTTTCAGCCCCTCTGTTTCAGCCCCTCTGTTTCAGCCCCTCTGTTTCTCGCCCTCTGTTTCTCGCCCTCTGTTTCTTTCACTAAGTTTCAGCCCCTCTGTTTCAGCCCCTTTGTTTCAGCCCCTCTGTTTCAGCCCCTCTGTTTCTCGCCCACTGTTTCTCGCCATCTGTTTCAGCCCCTCTGTTTCAGCCCCTCTGTTTCAGCCCCTCTGTTTCTCGCCCTCTGTTTCTCGCCCTCTGTTTCATTCACTAAGTTTCAGCCCCTCTGTTTCAGCCCCTCTGTTTCAGCCCCTTTGTTTCAGCCCCTCTGTTTCAGCCCCTCTGTTTCTCGCCCACTGTTTCTCGCCCTCTATTTCAGCCCCTCTGTTTCAGCCCCTCTGTTTCAGCCCCTCTGTTTCAGCCCCTCTGTTTCAGCCCCTCTGTTTCAGCCCCTCTGTTTCTCGCCCTCTGTTTCTCGCCCTCTGTTTCAGCCCCTCAGTTCCAGCCCCTCTGTTTCTCGCCCTCTGTTTCAGCACCTCTGTTTCTCGCCCTCTCTTTCAGCCCCTCTCTTTCTCGCCCTCTGTTGCAGACCCTCTGTTTCAGCCCCTCTGTTTCAGCCCCTCTGTTTCAGCCCCTCTGTTTCTCGCCCTCTGTTTCAGCCCCTCTGTTTCTCGCCCTCTGTTTCAGCCCCTCTGTTTCAGCCCCTCTGTTTCAGCCCCACTGTTTCAGCCCCACTGTTTCAGCACCTCTGTTTCTCGCCCTTTGTTTCACGCCCTCTGTTTCAGCCCCTCTGTTTCTCGCCCTCTGTTTCAGCCCCTCTGTTTCTCGCCCTCTGTTTCAGCCCCTCTGTTTCAGCCCCTCTGTTTCAGCCCCTCTGTTTCAGCCCCTCTGTTTCAGCCCCTCTGTTTCAGCCCCTCTGTTTCTCGCCCACTGTTTCAGCCCCTCTGTTTCAGCCCCTCTGTTTCAGCCACTCTGTTTCAGCCCCTCTGGTTCTCGCCCTCTGTTTCTCGCCCTCTGTTTCTCGCCCTCTGTTTCAGCCCCTCTGTTTCAGCCCGTCTGTTTCAGCCCCTCTGTTTCTCGCCCTCTGTTTCTCGCCCTCTGTTTCTCGCTCTTTGTTTCTCGCCCTCTGTTTCTCGCGCTCTGTTTCAGCCCCTCTGTTTCAGCCCCTCTGTTTCAGCCCCTCTGTTTCATCCCCTCTGTTTCAGCCCCTCTGTTTCAGCCCCTCTGTTTCTCGCCCTCTGTTTCTCGCCCTCTGTTTCAGACCCTCTGTTTCAGCCCCTCTGTTTCAGCCCCTCTGTTTCAGCTCCTCTGTTTCAGCCCCTCTGTTTCAGCCCCTCTGTTTCTCGCCCTCTGTTTCTCGCCCTCTCTTTCAGCCCCTCTCTTTCTCGCCCACTGTTGCAGACCCTCTGTTTCAGCCCCTCTGTTTCAGCCCCTCTGTTTCAGCCCCTCTGTATCTCGCCCTCTGTTTCAGCCCCTCTGTTTCAGCCCCACTGTTTCAGCCCCTCTGTTTCAGCCCCTCTGTTTCTCGACCTCTCTTTGTCGCCCTCTGTTTCAGCCCCTCTGTTTCAGCCCCTCTGTTTCTCGCCCTCTGTTTCTCGCCCTCTGTTTCTCGCCCTCTGTTTCTCGCTCTCTGTTTCTCGCCCTCTGTTTCTCGCCCTCTGTTTCAGCCCCTCTGTTTCAGCCCCTCTGTTAAAGCCCCTCTGTTTCAGCCCCTCTGTTTATCGCCCTCTGTTTCTCGCCCTCTGTTTCTCGCCCTCTGTTTCTCGCTCTCTGTTTCTCGCCCTCTGTTTCTCGCCCTCTGTTTCAACCCTCTGTTTCAGCCCCTCTGTTTCAGCCCCTCTGTTTCTCGCCCTCTGTTTCTCGCCCACTGTTTCTCGCCTCTGTTTCTGCCCCTCTGTTTCAGCCCCTCTGTTTCAGACCCTCTGTTTCAGCCCCTCTGTTTCTCGCCCTCTGTTTCTCGCCCTCTGTTTCTCGCCCTCTGTTTCAGCTCGTCTGTTTCAGCCCATCAGTTTCAGCCCCTCTGTTTCTCCCCCTCTGTTTCAGCACCTCTGTTTCTCGCCCTCTCTTTCAGCCCCTCTCTTTCTCGCCCACTGTTGCAGACCCTCTGTTTCAGCCCCTCTGTTTCAGCCCCTCTGTTTCAGCCCCTCTGTATCTCGCCCTCTGTTTCAGCCCCTCTGTTTCAGCCCCACTGTTTCAGCCCCTCTGTTTCAGCCCCTCTGTTTCTCGCCATCTGTTTCAGCCCCTCTGTTTCAGCCCCTCTGTTTCTCGCCGTCTGTTTCAGCCCCTCTGTTTCAGCCCCTCTGTTTCAGCCCCTCTGTTTCAGCACCTCTGTTTCTCGCCCTTTGTTTCTCGCCCTCTGTTTCAGCCCCTCTGTTTCTCGCCCTCTGTTTCAGCCCCTCTGTTTCTCGCTCTCTGTTTCAGCCCCTCTGTTTCAGTCCCTCTGATTCAGCCCCTCTGTTTCAGCCCCTCTGTTTCAGCCCCTCTGTTTCACGCCCTCTGTTTCAGCCCCTCTGTTTCAGCCCCTCTGTATCTCGCCCTCTGTTTCAGCCCCTCTGTTTCAGCCCCTCTGTATCAGCCCCTCTGTTTCAGCCCCTCTGTTTCTCGCCCTCTGTTTCTCGCCCTCTGTTTCAGCCCCTCTGTTTCAGCCCCTCTGTTTCAGCCCCTCTGTTTCAGCCCCTCTGTTTCTCGGCCTCTGTTTCTCGCTCTCTGTTTCTCGCCTTCTGTTTCTCGCCCTCTGTTTCAGCCCCTCTGTTTCAGCCCCTCTGTTTCAGCCCCTCTGTTTCAGCCCCTCTGTTTCTCGCCCTCTGTTTCTTTCCCTCTGTTTCTCGCCCTCTGTTTCAGCCCCTCTGTTTCAGTCCCTTTGTTTCAGCCCATCTGTTTCAGCCCCTCTGTTTCAGCCCCTCTGTTTCTCGCCCTCTGTTTCAGCCCCTCTGTTTCAGCCCCTCTGTTTCTCGGCCTCAGTTTCAGCCTCTCTGTTTCAGCCCCTCTGTTTCAGCCACTCTGTTTCAGCCCCTCTGTTTCTCGCCCTCTCTTTCTCGCCCTCTGTTTCAGCCCCTCTGTTTCAGCCCCTCTGTTTCTCGCCCTCTGAGTCTCGCCCTCTGTTTCTCGCTCTCTGTTTCTCGCCCTCTGTTTCTCGCCCTCTGTTTCAGCCCCTCTGTTTCAGCCCCTCTGTTTCAGCCCCTCTGTTTCAGCCCCTCTGTTTATCGCCCTCTGTTTCTCGCCCTCTGTTTCTCGCCCTCTGTTTCTCGCTCTCTGTTTCTCGCCCTCTGTTTCTCGCCCTCTGTTTCAACCCTCTGTTTCAGCCCCTCTTTTTCAGCCCCTCTGTTTCTCGCCCTCTGTTTCTCGCCCACTGTTTCTCGCCTCTGTTTCTGCCCCTCTGTTTCAGCTGCTCTGTTTCAGACCCTCTGTTTCAGCCCCTCTGTTTCTCGCCCTCTGTTTCTCGCCCTCTGTTTCTTGCCCTCTTTTTCTCGCTCTCTGTTTCTCGCCCTCTGTTTCTCGCCCTCTGTTTCAGCCCCTCTGTTTCAGCCCCTCTGTTTCAGCCCCTCTGTTTCTCGCCCTCTGTTTCTTTCACTAAGTTTCAGCCCCTCTGTTTCAGCCCCTTTGTTTCAGCCCCTCTGTTTCAGCCCCTCTGTTTCTCGCCCACTGTTTCTCGCCCTCTGTTTCTCGCCCTCTGTTTCAGCCCCTCTGTTTCAGCCCCTCTGTTTCAGCCCCTCTGTTTCTCGCCCTCTGTTTCTCGCCCTCTGTTTCTTTCACTAAGTTTCAGCCCCTCTGTTTCAGCCCCTTTGTTTCAGCCCCTCTGTTTCAGCCCCTCTGTTTCTCGCCCACTGTTTCTCGCCATCTGTTTCAGCCCCTCTGTTTCAGCCCCTCTGTTTCAGCCCCTCTGTTTCTCGCCCTCTGTTTCTCGCCCTCTGTTTCATTCACTAAGTTTCAGCCCCTCTGTTTCAGCCCCTCTGTTTCAGCCCCTTTGTTTCAGCCCCTCTGTTTCAGCCCCTCTGTTTCTCGCCCACTGTTTCTCGCCCTCTATTTCAGCCCCTCTGTTTCAGCCCCTCTGTTTCAGCCCCTCTGTTTCAGCCCCTCTGTTTCAGCCCCTCTGTTTCAGCCCCTCTGTTTCTCGCCCTCTGTTTCTCGCCCTCTGTTTCAGCCCCTCAGTTCCAGCCCCTCTGTTTCTCGCCCTCTGTTTCAGCACCTCTGTTTCTCGCCCTCTCTTTCAGCCCCTCTCTTTCTCGCCCTCTGTTGCAGACCCTCTGTTTCAGCCCCTCTGTTTCAGCCCCTCTGTTTCAGCCCCTCTGTTTCTCGCCCTCTGTTTCAGCCCCTCTGTTTCTCGCCCTCTGTTTCAGCCCCTCTGTTTCAGCCCCTCTGTTTCAGCCCCACTGTTTCAGCCCCACTGTTTCAGCACCTCTGTTTCTCGCCCTTTGTTTCACGCCCTCTGTTTCAGCCCCTCTGTTTCTCGCCCTCTGTTTCAGCCCCTCTGTTTCTCGCCCTCTGTTTCAGCCCCTCTGTTTCAGCCCCTCTGTTTCAGCCCCTCTGTTTCAGCCCCTCTGTTTCAGCCCCTCTGTTTCAGCCCCTCTGTTTCTCGCCCACTGTTTCAGCCCCTCTGTTTCAGCCCCTCTGTTTCAGCCACTCTGTTTCAGCCCCTCTGGTTCTCGCCCTCTGTTTCTCGCCCTCTGTTTCTCGCCCTCTGTTTCAGCCCCTCTGTTTCAGCCCGTCTGTTTCAGCCCCTCTGTTTCTCGCCCTCTGTTTCTCGCCCTCTGTTTCTCGCTCTTTGTTTCTCGCCCTCTGTTTCTCGCGCTCTGTTTCAGCCCCTCTGTTTCAGCCCCTCTGTTTCAGCCCCTCTGTTTCATCCCCTCTGTTTCAGCCCCTCTGTTTCAGCCCCTCTGTTTCTCGCCCTCTGTTTCTCGCCCTCTGTTTCAGACCCTCTGTTTCAGCCCCTCTGTTTCAGCCCCTCTGTTTCAGCTCCTCTGTTTCAGCCCCTCTGTTTCAGCCCCTCTGTTTCTCGCCCTCTGTTTCTCGCCCTCTCTTTCAGCCCCTCTCTTTCTCGCCCACTGTTGCAGACCCTCTGTTTCAGCCCCTCTGTTTCAGCCCCTCTGTTTCAGCCCCTCTGTATCTCGCCCTCTGTTTCAGCCCCTCTGTTTCAGCCCCACTGTTTCAGCCCCTCTGTTTCAGCCCCTCTGTTTCTCGACCTCTCTTTGTCGCCCTCTGTTTCAGCCCCTCTGTTTCAGCCCCTCTGTTTCTCGCCCTCTGTTTCTCGCCCTCTGTTTCTCGCCCTCTGTTTCAAGCTCTCTGTTTCTCGCCCTCTGTTTCTCGCCCTCTGTTTCAGCCCCTCTGTTTCAGCCCCTCTGTTAAAGCCCCTCTGTTTCAGCCCCTCTGTTTATCGCCCTCTGTTTCTCGCCCTCTGTTTCTCGCCCTCTGTTTCTCGCTCTCTGTTTCTCGCCCTCTGTTTCTCGCCCTCTGTTTCAACCCTCTGTTTCAGCCCCTCTGTTTCAGCCCCTCTGTTTCTCGCCCTCTGTTTCTCGCCCACTGTTTCTCGCCTCTGTTTCTGCCCCTCTGTTTCAGCCCCTCTGTTTCAGACCCTCTGTTTCAGCCCCTCTGTTTCTCGCCCTCTGTTTCTCGCCCACTGTTTCTTGCCCTCTTTTTCTCGCTCTCTGTTTCTCGCCCTCTGTTTCTCGCCCTCTGTTTCAGCCCCTCTGTTTCAGCCCCTCTGTTTCAGCCCCTCTGTTTCTCGCCCTCTGTTTCTCGCCCTCTGTTTCTTTCACTAAGTTTCAGCCCCTCTGTTTCAGCCCCTTTGTTTCAGCCCCTCTGTTTCAGCCCCTCTGTTTCTCGCCCACTGTTTCTCGCCCTCTGTTTCAGCCCCTCTGTTTCAGCCCCTCTGTTTCAGCCCCTCTGTTTCAGCCCCTCTGTTTCAGCCCCTCTGTTTCTCGCCCTCTGTTTCTCGCCCTCTGTTTCTTTCACTAAGTTTCAGCCCCTCTGTTTCAGCCCCTCTGTTTCAGCCCCTTTGTTTCAGCCCCTCTGTTTCAGCCCCTCTGTTTCTCGCCCACTGTTTCTCGCCCTCTATTTCAGCCCCTCTGTTTCAGCCCCTCTGTTTCAGCCCCTCTGTTTCTCGCCCTCTGTTTCTCGCCCTCTGTTTCAGCCCCTCAGTTCCAGCCCCTCTGTTTCTCGCCCTCTGTTTCAGCACCTCTGTTTCTCGCCCTCTCTTTCAGCCCCTCTCTTTCTCGCCCTCTGTTGCAGACCCTCTGTTTCAGCCCCTCTGTTTCAGCCCCTCTGTTTCAGCCCCTCTGTTTCTCGCCCTCTGTTTCAGCCCCTCTGTTTCTCGCCCTCTGTTTCAGCCCCTCTGTTTCAGCCCCTCTGTTTCAGCCCCTCTGTTTCAGCCCCACTGTTTCAGCACCTCTGTTTCTCGCCCTTTGTTTCACGCCCTCTGTTTCAGCCCCTCTGTTTCTCGCCCTCTGTTTCAGCCCCTCTGTTTCTCGCCCTCTGTTTCAGCCCCTCTGTTTCAGTCCCTCTGTTTCAGCCCCTCTGTTTCAGACCCTCTGTTTCAGCCCCTCTGTTTCAGCCCCTCTGTTTCTCGCCCACTGTTTCAGCCCCTCTGTTTCAGCCCCTCTGTTTCAGCCACTCTGTTTCAGCCCCTCTGTTTCTCGCCCTCTGTTTCTCGCCCTCTGTTTCTCGCCCTCTGTTTCAGCCCCTCTGTTTCAGCCCGTCTGTTTCAGCCCCTCTGTTTCTCGCCCTCTGTTTCTCGCCCTCTGTTTCTCGCTCTTTGTTTCTCGCCCTCTGTTTCTTGCCCTCTGTTTCAGCCCCTCTGTTTCAGCCCCTCTGTTTCAGCCCCTCTGTTTCATCCCCTCTGTTTCATCCCCTCTGTTTCAGCCCCTCTGTTTCAGCCCCTCTGTTTCAACCCTCTGTTTCAGCCCCTCTGTTTCAGCCCCTCTGTTTCTCGCCCTCTGTTTCTCGCCCACTGTTTCTCGCCTCTGTTTCTGCCCCTCTGTTTCAGCCCCTCTGTTTCAGACCCTCTGTTTCAGCCCCTCTGTTTCTCGCCCTCTGTTTCTCGCCCACTGTTTCTTGCCCTCTTTTTCTCGCTCTCTGTTTCTCGCCCTCTGTTTCTCGCCCTCTGTTTCAGACCCTCTGTTTCAGCCCCTCTGTTTCAGCCCCTCTGTTTCTCGCCCTCTGTTTCTCGCCCTCTGTTTCTTTCACTAAGTTTCAGCCCCTCTGTTTCAGCCCCTTTGTTTCAGCCCCTCTGTTTCAGCCCCTCTGTTTCTCGCCCACTGTTTCTCGCCCTCTGTTTCAGCCCCTCTGTTTCAGCCCCTCTGTTTCAGCCCCTCTGTTTCAGCCCCTCTGTTTCAGCCCCTCTGTTTCTCGCCCTCTGTTTCTCGCCCTCTGTTTCTTTCACTAAGTTTCAGCCCCTCTGTTTCAGCCCCTCTGTTTCAGCCCCTTTGTTTCAGCCCCTCTGTTTCAGCCCCTCTGTTTCTCGCCCACTGTTTCTCGCCCTCTATTTCAGCCCCTCTGTTTCAGCCCCTCTGTTTCAGCCCCTCTGTTTCTCGCCCTCTGTTTCTCGCCCTCTCTTTCAGCCCCTCAGTTCCAGCCCCTCTGTTTCTCGCCCTCTGTTTCAGCACCTCTGTTTCTCGCCCTCTCTTTCAGCCCCTCTCTTTCTCGCCCTCTGTTGCAGACCCTCTGTTTCAGCCCCTCTGTTTCAGCCCCTCTGTTTCATCCCCTCTGTTTCTCGCCCTCTGTTTCAGCCCCTCTGTTTCTCGCCCTCTGTTTCAGCCCCTCTGTTTCAGCCCCTCTGTTTCAGCCCCTCTGTTTCAGCCCCACTGTTTCAGCACCTCTGTTTCTCGCCCTTTGTTTCACGCCCTCTGTTTCAGCCCCTCTGTTTCTCGCCCTCTGTTTCAGCCCCTCTGTTTCTCGCCCTCTGTTTCAGCCCCTCTGTTTCAGTCCCTCTGTTTCAGCCCCTCTGTTTCAGACCCTCTGTTTCAGCCCCTCTGTTTCAGCCCCTCTGTTTCTCGCCCACTGTTTCAGCCCCTCTGTTTCAGCCCCTCTGTTTCAGCCACTCTGTTTCAGCCCCTCTGTTTCTCGCCCTCTGTTTCTCGCCCTCTGTTTCTCGCCCTCTGTTTCAGCCCCTCTGTTTCAGCCCGTCTGTTTCAGCCCCTCTGTTTCTCGCCCTCTGTTTCTCGCCCTCTGTTTCTCGCTCTTTGTTTCTCGCCCTCTGTTTCTCGCCCTCTGTTTCAGCCCCTCTGTTTCAGCCCCTCTGTTTCAGCCCCTCTGTTTCATCCCCTCTGTTTCAGCCCCTCTGTTTTAGCCCCTCTGTTTCTCGCCCTCTGTTTCTCGCCCTCTGTTTCAGACCCTCTGTTTCAGCCCCTCTGTTTCAGCCCCTCTGTTTCAGCTCCTCTGTTTCAGCCCCTCTGTTTCAGCCCCTCTGTTTCTCGCCCTCTGTTTCTCGCCCTGGGTTTCAGCCCCTCTGTTTCTCGCCCTCTGTTTCAGCCCCTCTGTTTCAGCCCCTCTGTTTCAGCCCCTCTGTTTCTCGCCCTTTGTTAATCGCCCCTTGTTTCTCAGCCTCTGTTTCTCGCTCTTTGTTTCTCGCCCTCTGTTTCTCGCCCTCTGTTTCAGCCCCTCTGTTTCAGCCCCTCTGTTTCAGCCCCTCTGTTTCATCCCCTCTGTTTCAGCCCCTCTCTTTCAGCCCCTCTGTTTCTCGCCCTCTGTTTCTCGCCCTCTGTTTCTCGCCCTCTGTTTCTCGCTCTCTGTTTCTCGCCCACTGTTTCTCGACCTCTGTTTCAGCCCCTCTGTTTCAGCCCCTCAGTTTCAGCCCCTCTGTTTCTCGCCCTCTGTTTCTCGCCCACTGTTTCTCGCCCTCTGTTTCAGCCCCTCTGTTTCTGCACCTCTGTTTCAGCCCCTCTGTTTCTCGCCCTCTGTTTCATCCCCTCTGTTTCAGCCCCTCTGTTTCAGCTCCTCTGTTTCAGCCCCTCTGTATCAGCCCCTCTGTTTCTCGCCCTCTGTTTCTCGCCCTCGGTTTCAGCCCCTCTGTTTCTCGCCCTCAGTTTCAGCCCCTCTGTTTCTTGCCCTCTCTTTCAGCCCCTCTGTTTCAGCCCATCTGTTTCAGCCCCTCTGTTTCAGCCCCTCTGTTTCTCGCCCTCTGTTTCTCGCCCTTTGTTTCTCGCCCTCTGTTTCTCGCCCTCTGTTTCAGCCCCTCTGTTTAAGCCCCTCTGTTTCTCGCCCTCTGTTTCTCGCCCTCTGTTTCAGCCCGTCTGTTTCAGCCCATCAGTTTCAGCCCCTCTGTTTCTCCCCCTCTGTTTCAGCACCTCTGTTTCTCGCCCTCTCTTTCAGCCCCTCTCTTTCTCGCCCACTGTTGCAGAGCCTCTGTTTCAGCCCCTCTGTTTCAGCCCCTCTGTTTCAGCCCCTCTGTATCTCGCCCTCTGTTTCAGCCCCTCTGTTTCAGCCCCACTGTTTCAGCCCCTCTGTTTCAGCCCCTCTGTTTCTCGCCATCTGTTTCAGCCCCTCTGTTTCAGCCCCTCTGTTTCTCGCCCTCTGTTTCAGCCCCTCTGTTTCAGCCCCTCTGTTTCAGCCCCTCTGTTTCAGCACCTCTGTTTCTCGCCCTTTGTTTCTCGCCCTCTGTTTCAGCCCCTCTGTTTCTCGCCCTCTGTTTCAGCCCCTCTGTTTCTCGCCCTCTGTTTCAGCCCCTCTGTTTCAGTCCCTCTGATTCAGCCCCTCTGTTTCAGCCACTCTGTTTCAGCCCCTCTGTTTCACGCCCTCTGTTTCAGCCCCTCTGTTTCAGCCCCTCTGTTTCTCGCCCGCTGTTTCAGCCCCTCTGTTTCAGCCCCTCTGTTTCAGCCCCTCTGTTTCAGCCCCTCTGTTTCTCGCCCTCTCTTTCTCGCTCTCTGTTTCTCGCCTTCTGTTTCTCGCCCTCTGTTTCAGCCCCTCTGTTTCAGCCCCTCTGTTTCAGCCCCTCTGTTTCAGCCCCTCTGTTTCAGCCCCTCTGTTTCTCGCCCTCTGTTTCAGCCCCTCTGTTTCAGCCCCTCTGTTTCTCGCCCTCAGTTTCAGCCCCTCTGTTTCAGCCCCTCTGTTTCAGCCACTCTGTTTCAGCCCCTCTGTTTCTCGCCCTCTCTTTCTCGCCCTCTGTTTCAGCCCCTCTGTTTCAGCCCCTCTGTTTCAGCCCCTCTGTTTCTCGCCCTCTGTTTCTCACCCTCTGTTTCTCGCCCTCTGTTTCTCGCTCTCTGTTTCTCGCCCTCTGTTTCTCGCCCTCTGTTTCAGCCCCTCTGTTTCAGCCCCTCTGTTTCAGCCCCTCTGTTTAAGCCCCTCTGTTTCAGCCCCTCTGTTTATCGCCCTCTGTTTCTCGCCCTCTGTTTCTCGCCCTCTGTTTCTCGCTCTCTGTTTCTCGCCCTCTGTTTCTCGCCCTCTGTTTCAACCCTCTGTTTCAGCCCCTCTGTTTCAGCCCCTCTGTTTCTCGCCCTCTGTTTCTCGCCCACTGTTTCTCGCCTCTGTTTCTGCCCCTCTGCTTCAGCCCCTCTGTTTCAGCCCCTCTGTTTCAGCCCCTCTGTTTCTCGCCCTCTGTTTCTCGCCCTCTGTTTCTTGCCCTCTGTTTCTCGCTCTCTGTTTCTCGCCCTCTGTTTCTCGCCCTCTGTTTCAGCCCCTCTGTTTCAGCCCCTCTGTTTCAGCCCCTCTGTTTCTCGCCCTCTGTTTCTCGCCCTCTGTTTCTCTCCCTCAGTTTCAGCCCCTCTGTTTCAGCCCCTTTGTTTCAGCCCCTCTGTTTCAGCCCCTCTGTTTCTCGCCCACTGTTTCTTGCCCTCTGTTTCAGCCCCTCTGTTTCAGCCCCTCTGTTTCAGCCCCTCTGTTTCAGCCCCTCTGTTTCTCGCCCTCTGTTTCTCGCCCTCTGTGTCTCGCCCACTGTTTCACGCCCTCTGTTTCAGCCCCTCTGTTTCAGCCCCTCTGTTTCAGCCCCTCTGTTTCTCGCCCTCTGTTTCTCGCCCTCTGTTTCAGCCCCTCTGTTTCAGCCCCTCGGTTCCAGCCCCTCTGTTTCTCGCCCTCTGTTTCAGCACCTCTGTTTCTCGCCCTCTCTTTCAGCCCCTCTCTTTCTCGCCCTCTGTTGCAGACCCTCTGTTTCAGCCCCTCTGTTTCAGCCCCTCTGTTTCTCGCCCTCTGTTTCAGCCCCTCTGTTTCTCGGCCTCTGTTTCAGCCCCTCTGTTTCAGCCCCTCTGTTTCAGCCCCTCTGTTTCAGCCCCTCTGTTTCAGCACCTCTGTTTCTCGCCCTTTGTTTCACGCCCTCTGTTTCAGCCCCTCTGTTTCTCGCCCTCTGTTTCAGCCCCTCTGTTTCTCGCCCTCTGTTTCAGCCCCTCTGTTTCAGTCCCTCTGTTTCAGCCCCTCTGTTTCAGCCCCTCTGTTTCAGCCACTCTGTTTCTCGCCCACTGTTTCAGCCCCTCTGTTTCAGACCCTCTGTTTCAGCCACTCTGTTTCAGCCCCTCTGTTTCTCGCCCTCTGTTTCTCGCCCTCTGTTACTCGCCCTCTGTTTCAGCCCCTCTGTTTCAGCCCGTCTGTTTCAGCCCCTCTGTTTCTCGCCCTCTGTTTCTCGCCCTCTGTTTCTCGCCCTCTGTTTCTCGCTCTTTGTTTCTTGCCCTCTGTTTCTCGCCCTCTGTTTCAGCCCCTCTGTTTCAGCCCCTCTGTTTCAGCCCCTCTGTTTCATCCCCTCTGTTTCAGCCCCTCTGTTTCAGCCCCTCTGTTTCTCGCCCTCTGTTTCTCGCCCTCTGTTTCTCGCTCTCTGTTTCTCGCCCTCTGTTTCTCGCCCTCTGTTTCAGCCCCTCTGTTTCAGCCCCTCTGTTTCAGCCCCTCTGTTTCTCGCCCTCTGTTTCTCGCCCACTGTTTCTCGCCCTCTGTTTCAGCCCCTCTGTTTCAGCACCTCTGTTTCAGCCCCTCTGTTTCTCGCCCTCTGTTTCATCCCCTCTGTTTCAGCCCCTCTGTTTCAGCACCTCTGTTTCAGCCCCTCTGTTTCAGCCCCTCTGTTTATCGCCCTCTGTTTCTCGCCCTCGGTTTCAGCCCCTCTGTTTCTCGCCCTCAGTTTCAGCCCCTCTGTTTCAGCCCCTGTGTTTCAGCCCCTCTGTTTCTCGCCCTCTGTTTCTCGCCCCTTGTTTCTCGCCCTCTGTTTCTCGCTCTTTGTTTCTCGCCCTCTGTTTCTCGCCCTCTGTTTCAGCCCCTCTGTTTCAGCCACTCTGTTTCAGCCCCTCTGTTTCAGCCCGTCTGTTTCTCGCCCTCTGTTTCTCGCCCTCTGTTTCTCGCCCTCTGTTTCTCGCTCTTTGTTTCTCGCCCTCTGTTTCTCGCCCTCTGTTTCAGCCCCTCTGTTTCAGCCCCTCTGTTTCAGCCCCTCTGTTTCATCCCCTCTGTTTCAGCCCCTCTGTTTCAGCCCCTCTGTTTCTCGCCCTCTGTTTCTCGCCCTCTGTTTCTCGCCCTCTGTTTCTCGCTCTCTGTTTCTCGCCCTCTGTTTCTCGCCCTCTGTTTCAGCCCCTCTGTTTCAGCCCCTCTGTTTCAGCCCCTCTGTTTCTCGCCCTCTGTTTCTCGCCCACTGTTTCTCGCCCTCTGTTTCAGCCCCTCTGTTTCAGCACCTCTGTTTAAGCCCCTCTGTTTCTCGCCCTCTGTTTCATCCCCTCTGTTTCAGCCCCTCTGTTTCAGCTCCTCTGTTTCAGCCCCTCTGTTTCAGCCCCTCTGTTTCTCGCCCTCTGTTTCTCGCCCTCGGTTTCAGCCCCTCTGTTTCTCGCCCTCTGTTTCAGCCCCTCTGTTTCTCGCCCTCTGTTTCAGCCCCTCTGTTTCAGCCCCTCTGTTTCAGCCCGTCAGTTTCAGCCCCTCTGTTTCTCGCCCTCTGTTTCTCTCCCTTTGTTTCTCGCCCTCTGTTTCTCGCCCTCTGTTTCAGCCCCTCTGTTTAAGCCCCTCTGTTTCTCGCCCTCTGTTTCTCGCCCTCTGTTTCAGCCCGTCTGTTTCAGCCAATCAGTTACAGCCCCTCTGTTTCTCCCCCTCTGTTTCAGCACCTCTGTTTCTCGCCCTCTCTTTCAGCCCCTCTCTTTCTCGCCCACTGTTGCAGACCCTCTGTTTCAGCCCCTCTGTTTCAGCCCCTTTGTTTCAGCCCCTCTGTATCTCGCCCTCTGTTTCAGCCCCTCTGTTTCAGCCCCACTGTTTCAGCCCCTCTGTTTCAGCCCCTCTGTTTCTCGCCATCTGTTTCAGCCCCTCTGTTTCAGCCCCTCTGTTTCTCGCCCTCTGTTTCAGCCCCTCTGTTTCAGCCCCTCTGTTTCTCGCACTCTGTTTCAGCCCCTCTGTTTTCGCCCTCTGTTTCAGCCCCTCTGTTTCAGTCCCTCTGATTCAGCCCCTCTGTTTCAGCCCCTCTGTTTCAGCCCCTCTGTTTCACGCCCTCTGTTTCAGCCCCTCTGTTTCAGCCCCTCTGTATCTCGCCCTGTGTTTCAGCCCCTCTGTTTCAGCCCCTCTGTATCAGCCCCTCTGTTTCAGCCCCTCTGTTTCTTGCCCTCTGTTTCTCGCCCTCTGTTTCAGCCCCTCTGTTTCAGCCCCTCTGTTTCAGCCCCTCTGTTTCAGCCCCTCTGTTTCTCGCCCTCTGTTTCTCGCTCTCTGTTTCTCGCCTTCTGTTTCTCGCCCTCTATTTCAGCCGCTCTGTTTCAGCCCCTCTGTTTCAGCCCCTCTGTTTCAGCCCCTCTGTTTCTCGCCCTTGTTTCTTTCCCTCTGTTTCTCGCCCTCTGTTTCAGCCCCTCTGCTTCAGTCCCTTTGTTTCATCCCCTCTGTTTCAGCCCCTCTGTTTCAGCCCCTCTGTTTCTCGCCCACTGTTTCAGCCCCTCTGTTTCAGCCCCTCTGTTTCTCGCACTCAGTTTCAGCCCCTCTGTTTCAGCCCCTCTGTTTCAGCCACTCTGTTTCAGCCCCTCTGTTTCTCGCCCTCTCTTTCTCGCCCTCTGTTTCAGCCCCTCTGTTTCAGCCCCTCTGTTTCTCGCCCTCTGTTTCTCGCCCTCTGTTTCTCGCCCTCTGTTTCTCGCTCTCTGTTTCTCGCCCTCTGTTTCTCGCCCTCTGTTTCAGCCCCTCTGTTTCAGCCCCTCTGTTTCAGCCCCTCTGTTTCAGCCCCTCTGTTTATCGCCCTCTGTTTCTCGCCCTCTGTTTCTCGCCCTCTGTTTCTCGCTCTCTGTTTCTCACCCTCTGTTTCTCGCCCTCTGTTTCAACCCTCTGTTTCAGCCCCTCTGTTTCAGCCCCTCTGTTTCTCGCCCTCTGTTTCTCGCCCACTGTTTCTCGCCTCTGTTTCTGCCCCACTCTTTCAGCCCCTCTGTTTCAGACCCTCTGTTTCAGCCCCTCTGTTTCTCGCCCTCTGTTTCTCGCCCTCTGTTTCTTGCCCTCTGTTTCTCGCTCTCTGTTTGTCGCCCTCTGTTTCTCGCCCTCTGTTTCAGCCCCTCTGTTTCAGCCCCTCTGTTTCAGCCCCTCTGTTTCTCGCCCTCTGTTTCTCGCCCTCGGTTTCTCTCCCTCAGTTTCAGCCCCTCTGTTCCAGCCCCTTTGTTTCAGCCCCTCTGTTTCAGCCCCTCTGTTTCTCGCCCACTGTTTCTCGCCCTCTGTTTCAGCCCCTCTGTTTCAGCCCCTCAGTTCCAGCCCCTCTGTTTCTCGCCCACTGTTTCAGCACCTCTGTTTCTCGCCCACTGTTTCTCGCCCTCTGTTTCAGCCCCTCTGTTTCAGCCCCTCTGTTTCAGCCCCTCTGTTTCAGCCCCTCTGTTTCAGCCCCTCTGTTTCTCGCCCTCTGTTTCTCGCCCTCTGTTTCACGCCCTCTGTTTCAGCCCCTCTGTTTCAGCCCCTCTGTTTCAGCCCCTCTGTTTCTCGCCCTCTGTTTCTCGCCCTCTGTTTCAGCCCCTCTGTTTCAGCCCCTCAGTTCCAGCACCTCTGTTTCTCGCCCTCTCTTTCAGCCCCTCTCTTTCTCGCCCTCTGTTTCAGCCCCTCTGTTTCAGCCCCTCTGTTTCAGCCCCTCTGTTTCAGCCCCTCTGTTTCTCGCCCTCTGTTTCAGCCCCTCTGTTTCTCGCCCTCTGTTTCAGCCCCTCTGTTTCAGCCCCTCTGTTTCAGCCCCTCTGTTTCAGCCCCACTGTTTCAGCCCCTCTGTTTCTCGCCCTCTGTTTCAGCCCCTCTGTTTCTCGCCCTCTGTTTCAGCCCCTCTGTTTCAGTCCCTCTGTTTCAGCCCCTCTGTTTCAGCCCCTCTGTTTCAGCCCCTCTGTTTCTCACCCACTGTTTCAGCCCCTCTGTTTCAGCCCCTCTGTTTCAGCCACTCTGTTTCAGCCCCTCTGTTTCTCGCCCTCTGTTTCTCGCCCTCTGTTTCTCGCCCTCTGTTTCTCGCCCTCTGTTTCAGCCCCTCTGTTTCAGCCCCTCTGTTTCAGCCCCTCTGTTTCATCCCCTCTGTTTCAGCCCCTCTGTTTCAGCCCCTCTGTTTCTCGCCCTCTGTTTCTCGCCCTCTGTTTCTCGCTCTCTGTTTCTCGCCCTCTGTTTCTCGCCCTCTGTTTCAGCCCCTCTGTTTCAGCCCCTCTGTTTCAGCCCCTCTGTTTCTCGCCCTCTGTTTCACGCCCACTGTTTCTCGCCCTCTGTTTCAGCCCCTCTGTTTCAGCCCCTCTGTTTCAGCTCCTCTGTTTCAGCCCCTCTGTTTCAGCCCCTCTGTTTCTCGCCCTCTGTTTCTCGCCCTGGGTTTCAGCGCCTCTCTTTCTCGCCCTCTGTTTCAGCCCCTCTGTTTCAGCCCCTCTGTTTCAGCCCCTCTGTTTCTCGCCCTCTGTTTCTCGCCCCTTGTTTCTCAGCCTCTGTTTCTCGCTCTTTGTTTCTCGCCCTCTGTTTCTCGCCCTCTGTTTCAGCCCCTCTGTTTCAGCCCCTCTGTTTCAGCCCCTCTGTTTCATCCCCTCTGTTTCAGCCCCTCTGTTTCAGCCCCTCTGTTTCTCGCCCTCTGTTTCTCGCCCTCTGTTTCTCGACCTCTGTTTCTCGCTCTCTGTTTCTCGCCCACTGTTTCTCGCCCTCTGTTTCAGCCCCTCTGTTTCAGCCCCTCTGTTTCAGCCCCTCTGTTTCTCGCCCTCTGTTTCTCGCCCACTGTTTCTCGCCCTCTGTTTCAGCCCCTCTGTTTCAGCACCTCTATTTCAGCCCCTCTGTTTCTCGCCCTCTGTTTCATCCCCTCTGTTTCAGCCCCTCTGTTTCAGCTCCTCTGTTTCAGCCGCTCTGTTTCACCCCCTCTGTTTCTCGCCCTCTGTTTCTCGCCCTCGGTTTCAAACCCTCTGTTTCTCGCCCTCTGTTTCAGCCCCTCTGTTTCTCGCCCTCTGTTTCATCCCCTCTGTTTCAGACCCTCTGTTTCAGACTCTCTGTTTCAGCCCCTCAGTATCAGCCCCTCTCTTTCAGCCACTCTGTTTCTCGCCCTCTGTTTCTCGCCCTCTGTTTCAGCCCCTCTGTTTCAGCCCCTCTGTTTCAGCCCATCTGTTTCAGCAATTCTGTTTCAGCCCCTCTGTTTCAGCCCCTCTGTTTCAGCCCCTCTGTTTCTCGCCCTCTGTTTCCATTTCTCTGTTTCTCGCCCTCTGTTTCAGCCCCTCTGTTTCTCGCCCACTGTTTCAGCCACTCTGTTTCTCGCCATCTGTTTCAGCCCCTCTGTTTCAGCCCCTCTGTTTGTCGCCCTCTGTTTCTCGCCCTCTGTTTCTCGCCCTCTGTTTCTCGCTCTTTGTTTCTTGCCCTCTGTTTCTCGCCCTCTGTTTCAGCCCCTCTGTTTCAGCCCCTCTGTTTCAGCCCCTCTGTTTCATCCCCTCTGTTTCAGCCCCTCTGTTTCAGCCCCTCTGTTTCTCGCCCTCTGTTTCTCGCCCTCTGTTTCTCGCCCTCTGTTTCTCGCTCTCTGTTTCTCGCCCTCTGTTTCTCGCCCTCTGTTTCAGCCCCTCTGTTTCAGCCCCTCTGTTTCAGCCCCTCTGTTTCTCGCCCTCTGTTTCTCGCCCACTGTTTCTCGCCCTCTGTTTCAGCCCCTCTGTTTCAGCACCTCTGTTTCAGCCCCTCTGTTTCTCGCCCTCTGTTTCATCCCCTCTGTTTCAGCCCCTCTGTTTCAGCTCCTCTGTTTCAGCCCCTCTGTTTCAGCCCCTCTGTTTATCGCCCTCTGTTTATCGCCCTCGGTTTCAGCCCCTCTGTTTCTCGCCCTCAGTTTCAGCCCCTCTGTTTCAGCCCCTCTTTTTCAGCCCCTCTGTTTCTCGCCCTCTGTTTCTCGCCCCTTGTTTCTCGCCCTCTGTTTCTCGCTCTTTGTTTCTCGCCCTCTGTTTCTCGCCCTCTGTTTCAGCCCCTCTGTTTCAGCCCCTCTGTTTCAGCCCCTCTGTTTCAGCCAGTCTGTTTCTCGCCCTCTGTTTCTCGCCCTCTGTTTCTCGCCCTCTGTTTCTCGCTCTCTGTTTCTCGCCCTCTGTTTCTCGCCCTCTGTTTCTCGCCCACTGTTTCTCGCCCTCTGTTTCAGCCCCTCTGTTTCAGCACCTCTGTTTAAGCCCCTCTGTTTCTCGCCCTCTGTTTCATCCCCTCTGTTTCAGCCCCTCTGTTTCAGCTCCTCTGTTTCAGCCCCTCTGTTTCAGCCCCTCTGTTTCTCGCCCTCTGTTTCTCGCCCTCGGTTTCAGCCCCTCTGTTTCTCGCCCTCTGTTTCAGCCCCTCTGTTTCTCGCCCTCTGTTTCAGCCCCTCTGTTTCAGCCCCTCTGTTTCAGCCCGTCAGTTTCAGCCCCTCTGTTTCTCGCCCTCTGTTTCTCTCCCTTTGTTTCTCGCCCTCTGTTTCTCGCCCTCTGTTTCAGCCCCTCTGTTTAAGCCCCTCTGTTTCTCGCCCTCTGTTTCTCGCCCTCTGTTTCAGCCCGTCTGTTTCAGCCCATCAGTTACAGCCCCTCTGTTTCTCCCCCTCTGTTTCAGCACCTCTGTTTCTCGCCCTCTCTTTCAGCCCCTCTCTTTCTCGCCCACTGTTGCAGACCCTCTGTTTCAGCCCCTCTGTTTCAGCCCCTTTGTTTCAGCCCCTCTGTATCTCGCCCTCTGTTTCAGCCCCTCTGTTTCAGCCCCACTGTTTCAGCCCCTCTGTTTCAGCCCCTCTGTTTCTCGCCATCTGTTTCAGCCCCTCTGTTTCAGCCCCTCTGTTTCTCGCCCTCTGTTTCAGCCCCTCTGTTTCAGCCCCTCTGTTTCTCGCACTCTGTTTCAGCCCCTCTGTTTTCGCCCTCTGTTTCAGCCCCTCTGTTTCAGTCCCTCTGATTCAGCCCCTCTGTTTCAGCCCCTCTGTTTCAGCCCCTCTGTTTCACGCCCTCTGTTTCAGCCCCTCTGTTTCAGCCCCTCTGTATCTCGCCCTGTGTTTCAGCCCCTCTGTTTCAGCCCCTCTGTATCAGCCCCTCTGTTTCAGCCCCTCTGTTTCTCGCCCTCTGTTTCTCGCCCTCTGTTTCAGCCCCTCTGTTTCAGCCCCTCTGTTTCAGCCCCTATGTTTCAGCCCCTCTGTTTCTCGCCCTCTGTTTCTCGCTCTCTGTTTCTCGCCTTCTGTTTCTCGCCCTCTATTTCAGCCCCTCTGTTTCAGCCCCTCTGTTTCAGCCCCTCTGTTTCAGCCCCTCTGTTTCTCGCCCTTGTTTCTTTCCCTCTGTTTCTCGCCCTCTGTTTCAGCCCCTCTGCTTCAGTCCCTTTGTTTCATCCCCTCTGTTTCAGCCCCTCTGTTTCAGCCCCTCTGTTTCTCGCCCACTGTTTCAGCCCCTCTGTTTCAGCCCCTCTGTTTCTCGCACTCAGTTTCAGCCCCTCTGTTTCAGCCCCTCTGTTTCAGCCACTCTGTTTCAGCCCCTCTGTTTCTCGCCCTCTCTTTCTCGCCCTCTGTTTCAGCCCCTCTGTTTCAGCCCCTCTGTTTCTCGCCCTCTGTTTCTCGCCCTCTGTTTCTCGCCCTCTGTTTCTCGCTCTCTGTTTCTCGCCCTCTGTTTCTCGCCCTCTGTTTCAGCCCCTCTGTTTCAGCCCCTCTGTTTCAGCCCCTCTGTTTCAGCCCCTCTGTTTATCGCCCTCTGTTTCTCGCCCTCTGTTTCTCGCCCTCTGTTTCTCGCTCTCTGTTTCTCACCCTCTGTTTCTCGCCCTCTGTTTCAACCCTCTGTTTCAGCCCCTCTGTTTCAGCCCCTCTGTTTCTCGCCCTCTGTTTCTCGCCCACTGTTTCTCGCCTCTGTTTCTGCCCCACTCTTTCAGCCCCTCTGTTTCAGACCCTCTGTTTCAGCCCCTCTGTTTCTCGCCCTCTGTTTCTCGCCCTCTGTTTCTTGCCCTCTGTTTCTCGCTCTCTGTTTGTCGCCCTCTGTTTCTCGCCCTCTGTTTCAGCCCCTCTGTTTCAGCCCCTCTGTTTCAGCCCCTCTGTTTCTCGCCCTCTGTTTCTCGCCCTCTGTTTCTCTCCCTCAGTTTCAGCCCCTCTGTTCCAGCCCCTTTGTTTCAGCCCCTCTGTTTCAGCCCCTCTGTTTCTCGCCCACTGTTTCTCGCCCTCTGTTTCAGCCCCTCTGTTTCAGCCCCTCAGTTCCAGCCCCTCTGTTTCTCGCCCACTGTTTCAGCACCTCTGTTTCTCGCCCACTGTTTCTCGCCCTCTGTTTCAGCCCCTCTGTTTCAGCCCCTCTGTTTCAGCCCCTCTGTTTCAGCCCCTCTGTTTCAGCCCCTCTGTTTCTCGCCCTCTGTTTCTCGCCCTCTGTTTCACGCCCTCTGTTTCAGCCCCTCTGTTTCAGCCCCTCTGTTTCAGCCCCTCTGTTTCTCGCCCTCTGTTTCTCGCCCTCTGTTTCAGCCCCTCTGTTTCAGCCCCTCAGTTCCAGCACCTCTGTTTCTCGCCCTCTCTTTCAGCCCCTCTCTTTCTCGCCCTCTGTTTCAGCCCCTCTGTTTCAGCCCCTCTGTTTCAGCCCCTCTGTTTCAGCCCATCTGTTTCTCGCCCTCTGTTTCAGCCCCTCTGTTTCTCGCCCTCTGTTTCAGCCCCTCTGTTTCAGCCCCTCTGTTTCAGCCCCTCTGTTTCAGCCCCACTGTTTCAGCACCTCTGTTTCTCGCCCTTTGTTTCACGCTCTCTGTTTCAGCCCCTCTGTTTCTCGCCCTCTGTTTCAGCCCCTCTGTTTCTCGCCCTCTGTTTCAGCCCCTCTGTTTCAGTCCCTCTGTTTCAGCCCCTCTGTTTCAGCCCCTCTGTTTCAGCCCCTCTGTTTCTCACCCACTGTTTCAGCCCCTCTGTTTCAGCCCCTCTGTTTCAGCCACTCTGTTTCAGCCCCTCTGTTTCTCGCCCTCTGTTTCTCGCCCTCTGTTTCTCGCCCTCTGTTTCTCGCCCTCTGTTTCAGCCCCTCTGTTTCAGCCCCTCTGTTTCAGCCCCTCTGTTTCATCCCCTCTGTTTCAGCCCCTCTGTTTCAGCCCCTCTGTTTCTCGCCCTCTGTTTCTCGCCCTCTGTTTCTCGCTCTCTGTTTCTCGCCCTCTGTTTCTCGCCCTCTGTTTCAGCCCCTCTGTTTCAGCCCCTCTGTTTCAGCCCCTCTGTTTCTCGCCCTCTGTTTCACGCCCACTGTTTCTCGCCCTCTGTTTCAGCCCCTCTGTTTCAGCCCCTCTGTTTCAGCTCCTCTGTTTCAGCCCCTCTGTTTCAGCCCCTCTGTTTCTCGCCCTCTGTTTCTCGCCCTGGGTTTCAGCGCCTCTCTTTCTCGCCCTCTGTTTCAGCCCCTCTGTTTCAGCCCCTCTGTTTCAGCCCCTCTGTTTCTCGCCCTCTGTTTCTCGCCCCTTGTTTCTCAGCCTCTGTTTCTCGCTCTTTGTTTCTCGCCCTCTGTTTCTCGCCCTCTGTTTCAGCCCCTCTGTTTCAGCCCCTCTGTTTCAGCCCCTCTGTTTCATCCCCTCTGTTTCAGCCCCTCTGTTTCAGCCCCTCTGTTTCTCGCCCTCTGTTTCTCGCCCTCTGTTTCTCGACCTCTGTTTCTCGCTCTCTGTTTCTCGCCCACTGTTTCAGCCCATCTGTTTCAGCCCTTCTGTTTCAGCCCCTCTGTTTCAGCCCCTCTGTTTCAGCCCCTCTGTTTCTCGCCCTCTGTTTCCATTTCTCTGTTTCTCGCCCTCTGTTTCAGCCCCTCTGTTTCTCGCCCACTGTTTCAGCCACTCTGTTTCTCGCCATCTGTTTCAGCCCCTCTGTTTCAGCCCCTCTGTTTGTCGCCCTCTGTTTCTCGCCCTCTGTTTCTCGCCCTCTGTTTCTCGCTCTTTGTTTCTTGCCCTCTGTTTCTCGCCCTCTGTTTCAGCCCCTCTGTTTCAGCCCCTCTGTTTCAGCCCCTCTGTTTCATCCCCTCTGTTTCAGCCCCTCTGTTTCAGCCCCTCTGTTTCTCGCCCTCTGTTTCTCGCCCTCTGTTTCTCGCCCTCTGTTTCTCGCTCTCTGTTTCTCGCCCTCTGTTTCTCGCCCTCTGTTTCAGCCCCTCTGTTTCAGCCCCTCTGTTTCAGCCCCTCTGTTTCTCGCCCTCTGTTTCTCGCCCACTGTTTCTCGCCCTCTGTTTCAGCCCCTCTGTTTCAGCACCTCTGTTTCAGCCCCTCTGTTTCTCGCCCTCTGTTTCATCCCCTCTGTTTCAGCCCCTCTGTTTCAGCTCCTCTGTTTCAGCCCCTCTGTTTCAGCCCCTCTGTTTATCGCCCTCTGTTTATCGCCCTCGGTTTCAGCCCCTCTGTTTCTCGCCCTCAGTTTCAGCCCCTCTGTTTCAGCCCCTCTTTTTCAGCCCCTCTGTTTCTCGCCCTCTGTTTCTCGCCCCTTGTTTCTCGCCCTCTGTTTCTCGCTCTTTGTTTCTCGCCCTCTGTTTCTCGCCCTCTGTTTCAGCCCCTCTGTTTCAGCCCCTCTGTTTCAGCCCCTCTGTTTCAGCCAGTCTGTTTCTCGCCCTCTGTTTCTCGCCCTCTGTTTCTCGCCCTCTGTTTCTCGCTCTTTGTTTCTCGCCCTCTGTTTCTCGCCCTCTGTTTCAGCCCCTCTGTTTCAGCCCCTCTGTTTCAGCCCCTCTGTTTCATCCCCTCTGTTTCAGCCCCTCTGTTTCAGCCCCTCTGTTTCTCGCCCTCTGTTTCTCGCCCTCTGTTTCTCGCCCTCTGTTTCTCGCTCTCTGTTTCTCGCCCTCTGTTTCTCGCCCTCTGTTTCAGCCCCTCTGTTTCAGCCCCTCTGTTTCAGCCCCTCTGTTTCTCGCCCTCTGTTTCTCGCCCACTGTTTCTCGCCCTCTGTTTCAGCCCCTCTGTTTCAGCACCTCTGTTTCAGCCCCTCTGTTTCTCGCCGTCTGTTTCATCCCCTCTGTTTCAGCCCCTCTGTTTCAGCTCCTCTGTTTCAGCCCCTCTGTTTCAGCCCCTCTGTTTCTCGCCCTCTGTTTCTCGCCCTCGGTTTCAGCCCCTCTGTTTCTCGCCCTCTGTTTCAGCCCCTCTGTTTCTCGCCCTCTGTTTCAGCCCCTCTGTTTCAGCCCCTCTGTTTCAGCCCGTCAGTTTCAGCCCCTCTGTTTCTCGCCCTCTGTTTCTCTCCCTTTGTTTCTCGCCCTCTGTTTCTCGCCCTCTGTTTCAGCCCCTCTGTTTAAGCCCCTCTGTTTCTCGCCCTCTGTTTCTCGCCCTCTGTTTCAGCCCGTCTGTTTCAGCCCATCAGTTTCAGCCCCTCTGTTTCTCCCCCTCTGTTTCAGCACCTCTGTTTCTCGCCCTCTCTTTCAGCCCCTCTCTGTCTCGCCCACTGTTGCAGACCCTCTGTTTCAGCCCCTCTGTTTCAGCCCCTTTGTTTCAGCCCCTCTGTATCTCGCCCTCTGTTTCAGCCCCTCTGTTTCAGCCCCACTGTTTCAGCCCCTCTGTTTCAGCCCCTCTGTTTCTCGCCATCTGTTTCAGCCCCTCTGTTTCAGCCCCTCTGTTTCTCGCCCTCTGTTTCAGCCCCTCTGTTTCAGCCCCTCTGTTTCTCGCACTCTGTTTCAGCCCCTCTGTTTCTCGCCCTCTGTTTCAGCACCTCTGTTTCAGTCCCTCTGATTCAGCCCCTCTGTTTCAGCCCCTCTGTTTCAGCCCCTCTGTTTCACGCCCTCTGTTTCAGCCCCTCTGTTTCAGCCCCTCTGTATCTCGCCCTGTGTTTCAGCCCCTCTGTTTCAGCCCCTCTGTATCAGCCCCTCTGTTTCAGCCCCTCTGTTTCTCGCCCTCTGTTTTTCGCCCTCTGTTTCAGCCCCTCTGTTTCAGCCCCTCTGTTTCAGCCCCTCTGTTTCAGCCCCTCTGTTTCTCGCCCTCTGTTTCTCGCTCTCTGTTTCTCGCCTTCTGTTTCTCGCCCTCTGTTTCAGCCCCTCTGTTTCAGCCCCTCTGTTTCAGCCCCTCTGTTTCAGCCCCTCTGTTTCTCGCCCTTGTTTCTTTCCCTCTGTTTCTCGCCCTCTGTTTCAGCCCCTCTGTTTCAGTCCCTTTGTTTCATCCCCTCTGTTCCAGCCCCTCTGTTTCAGCCCCTCTGTTTCTCGCCCACTGTTTCAGCCCCTCTGTTTCAGCCCCTCTGTTTCTCGGCCTCAGTTTCAGCCCCTCTGTTTCAGCCCCTCTGTTTCAGCCACTCTGTTTCAGCCCCTCTGTTTCTCGCCCTCTCTTTCTCGCCCTCTGTTTCAGCCCCTCTGTTTCAGCCCCTCTGTTTCTCGCCCTCTGTTTCTCGCCCTCTGTTTCTCGCCCTCTGTTTCTCGCTCTCTGTTTCTCGCCCTCTGTTTCTCGCCCTCTGTTTCAGCCCCTCTGTTTCAGCCCCTCTGTTTCAGCCCCTCTGTTTCAGCCCCTCTGTTTCAGCCCCTCTATTTATCGCCCTCTGTTTCTCGCCCTCTGTTTCTCGCCCTCTGTTTCTCGCTCTCTGTTTCTCACCCTCTGTTTCTCGCCCTCTGTTTCAACCCTCTGTTTCAGCCCCTCTGTTTCAGCCCCTCTGTTTCTCGCCCTCTGTTTCTCGCCCACTGTTTCTCGCCTCTGTTTCTGCCCCACTCTTTCAGCCCCTCTGTTTCAGACCCTCTGTTTCAGCCCCTCTGTTTCTCGCCCTCTGTTTCTCGCCCTCTGTTTCTTGCCCTCTGTTTCTCGCTCTCTGTTTCTCGCCCTCTGTTTCTCGCCCTCTGTTTCAGCCCCTCTGTTTCAGCCCCTCTGTTTCAGCCCCTCTGTTTCTCGCCCTCTGTTTCTCGCCCTCTGTTTCTCGCCCTCAGTTTCAGCCCCTCTGTTCCAGCCCCTTTGTTTCAACCCCTCTGTTTCAGCCCCTCTGTTTCTCGCCCACTGTTTCTCGCCCTCTGTTTCAGCCCCTCTGTTTCAGCCCCTCAGTTCCAGCCCCTCTGTTTCTCGCCCTCTGTTTCAGCACCTCTGTTTCTCGCCCACTGTTTCTCGCCCTCTGTTTCAGCCCCTCTGTTTCAGCCCCTCTGTTTCAGCCCCTCTGTTTCAGCCCCTCTGTTTTCAGCCCTCTGTTTCAGCCACTCTGTTTCTCGCCCTCTGTTTCTCGCCCTCTGTTTCTCGCCCTCTGTTTCACGCCCTCTGTTTCAGCCCCTCTGTTTCAGCCCCTCTGTTTCTGCCCCTCTGTTTCTCGCCCTCTGTTTCTCGCCCTCTGTTTCAGCCCCTCTGTTTCAGCCCCTCAGTTCCAGCCCCTCTGTTTCTCGCCCTCTGTTTCAGCACCTCTGTTTCTCGCCCTCTCTTTCAGCCCCTCTCTTTCTCGCCCTCTGTTTCAGCCCCTCTGTTTCAGCCCCTTTGTTTCAGCCCCTCTGTTTCTCGCCCTCTGTTTCAGCCCCTCTGTTTCTCGCCCTCTGTTTCAGCCCCTCTGTTTCAGCCCCTCTGTTTCAGCCCCTCTGTTTCAGCCCCACTGTTTCAGCACCTCTGTTTCTCGCCCTTTGTTTCACGCCCTCTGTTTCAGCCCCTCTGTTTCTCGCCCTCTGTTTCAGCCCCTCTGTTTCTCGCCCTCTGTTTCAGCCCCTCTGTTTCAGTCCCTCTGTTTCAGCCCCTCTGTTTCAGCCCCTATGTTTCAGCCCCTCTGTTTCAGCCCCTCTGTTTCTCACCCACTGTTTCAACCCCTCTGTTTCAGCCCCTCTGTTTCAGCCACTCTGTTTCAGCCCCTCTGTTTCTCGCCCTCTGTTTCTCGCCCTCTGTTTCTCGCCCTCTGTTTCTCGCTCTTTGTTTCTCGCCCTCTGTTTCTCGCCCTCTGTTTCAGCCCCTCTGTTTCAGCCCCTCTGTTTCAGCCCCTCTGTTTCATCCCCTCTGTTTCAGCCCCTCTGTTTCAGCCCCTCTGTTTCTCGCCCTCTGTTTCTCGCCCTCTGTTTCTCGCTCTCTGTTTCTCGCCCTCTGTTTCTCGCCCTCTGTTTCAGCCCCTCTATTTCAGCCCCTCTGTTTCAGCCCCTCTGTTTCTCGCCCTCTGTTTCACGCCCACTGTTTCTCGCCCTCTGTTTCAGCCCCTCTGTTTCAGCACATCTGTTTCAGCTCCTCTGTTTCAGCCCCTCTGTTTCAGCCCCTCTGTTTCTCGCCCTCTGTATCTCGCCCTGGGTTTCAGCGCCTCTCTTTCTCGCCCTCTGTTTCAGCCCCTCTGTTTCAGCCCCTCTGTTTCAGCCCCTCTGTTTCTCGCCCTCTGTTTCTCGCCCCTTGTTTCTCAGCCTTGGTTTCTCGCTCTTTGTTTCTCGCCCTCTGTTTCTCGCCCTCTGTTTCAGCCCCTCTGTTTCAGCCCCTCTGTTTCAGCCCCTCTGTTTCATCCCCTCTGTTTCAGCCCCTCTGTTTCAGCCCCTCTGTTTCTCGCCCTCTGTTTCTCGCCCTCTGTTTCTCGACCTCTGTTTCTCGCTCTCTGTTTCTCGCCCACTGTTTCTCGCCCTCTGTTTCAGCCCCTCTGTTTCAGCCCCTCTGTTTCAGCCCCTCTGTTTCTCGCCCTCTGTTTCTCGCCCACTGTTTCTCGCCCTCTGTTTCAGCCCCTCTGTTTCAGCACCTCTATTTCAGCCCCTCTGTTTCTCGCCCTCTGTTTCATCCCCTCTGTTTCAGCCCCTCTGTTTCAGCTCCTCTGTTTCAGCCGCTCTGTTTCAGCCCCTCTGTTTCTCGCCCTCTGTTTCTCGCCCTCGGTTTCAAACCCTCTGTTTCTCGCCCTCTGTTTCAGCCCCTCTGTTTCTCGCCCTCTGTTTCATCCCCTCTGTTTCAGACCCTCTGTTTCAGACTCTCTGTTTCAGCCCCTCAGTATCAGCCCCTCTCTTTCAGCCCCTCTGTTTCTCGCCCTCTGTTTCTCGCCCTCTGTTTCAGCCCCTCTGTTTCAGCCCCTCTGTTTCAGCCCATCTGTTTCAGCCCTTCTGTTTCAGCCCCTCTGTTTCAGCCCCTCTGTTTCAGCCCCTCTGTTTCTCGCCCTCTGTTTCCATTTCTCTGTTTCTCGCCCTCTGTTTCAGCCCCTCTGTTTCTCGCCCACTGTTTCAGCCACTCTGTTTCTCGCCATCTGTTTCAGCCCCTCTGTTTCAGCCCCTCTGTTTGTCGCCCTCTGTTTCAGCCCCTCTGTTTCAGCCCCTCTGTTTCAGCCCCTCTGTTTCAGCCCCTCTGTTTCAGCCCCTCTGTTTCTCGCCCTCTGTTTCTCGCCCTCTGTTTCAGCTCCTCTGTTTCAGCCCCTCTGTTTCAGCCCCTCTGTTTCTCGCCCTCTGTTTCTCGCCCTCTGTTTCTCGCCCTCTGTTTCTCGCCCTCTGTTTCTCGATGTCTGTTTCTCGCCCTCTGTTTCTCGCCCTCTGTTTCAGCCCCTCTGTTTCAGCCCCTCTGTTTCAGCCCCTCTGTTTCAGCCCCTCTGTTTCAGCCCCTCTGTTTCTCGCCCTCTGTTTCTAGCCCTCTGTTTCTCGCCCTCTGTTTCTCGCTCTCTGTTTCTCGCCCTCTGTTTCTCGCCCTCTGTTTCAGCCCCTCTGTTTCAGCCCCTCTGTTACAGCCCCTCTGTTTCTCGCCCTCTGTTTCTCGTCGACTGTTTCTCGCCCTCTGTTTCAGCCCCTCTGTTTCAGCCCCTCTGTTTCAGCCCCTCTGTTTCAGCCCCTCTGTTTGTCGCCCTCTCTTTCTCGCCCTCTGTTTCTTGCCCTCTGTTTCTCGCTCTCTGTTTCTCACCCTCTGTTTCTCGCCCTCTTTTTCAGCCCCTCTGTTTCAGCCCCTCTGTTTCAGCCCCTCTGTTTCTCGCCCTCTGTTTCAGCCCCTCTGTTTCTCGCCCTCTGTTTCTCGCCCACTGTTTCTCGCCCTCTGTTTCAGCCCCTCTGTTTCAGCCCCTCTGTTTCAGCCCCTCTGTTTCTCGCCCTCTGTTTCTCGCCCACTGTTTCTCGCCCTCTGTTTCAGCCCCTCTGTTTCAGCCCCTTTGTTTCAGCCCCTCTGTTTCTCGCCCTCTGTTTCTCGCCCACTGTTTCTCGCCCTCTGTTTCTCGCCCACTGTTTCTCGCCCTCTGTTTCAGCCCCTCTGTTTCAGCCCCTCTGTTTCAGCCCCTCTGTTTCTCGCCCACTGTTTCTCGCCCTCTGTTTCAGCCCCTCTGTATCAGCCCCTTTGTTTCAGCCCCTCTGTTTCTCGCCCTCTGTTTCTCGCCCTCTGTTTCTCGCCATCAGTTTCAGCCCCTCTGTTTCAGCCCCTTTGTTTCAGCCCCTCTGTTTCTGCCCCTCTGTTTCTCGCCCACTGTTTCTCGCCCTCTGTTTCAACCCCTCTGTTTCAACCCCTCTGTTTCAGCCCCTCTGTTTCAGCCCCTCTATTTCAGCCCCTCTGTTTCTCGCCCTCTGTTTCTCGCCCTTTGTTTCTCGCCCTCTGTTTCTCGCCCTCTGTTTCAGCCCCTCTGTTTAAGCCCCTCTGTTTCTCGCCATCTGTTTCTCGGCCGCTGTTTCAGCCCCTCTGTTTCAGCCCCTCAGTTTCAGCCCCTCTGTTTCTCCCCCTCTGTTTCAGCACCTCTGTTTCTCGCCCTCTCTTTCAGCCCCTCTCTTTCTCGCCCACTGTTGCAGACCCTCTGTTTCAGCCCCTCTGTTTCAGCCCCTCTGTTTCTGCCCCTCTGTATCTCGCCCTCTGTTTCAGCCCCTCTGTTTCAGCCCCTCTGTTTCAGCCCCTCTGTTTCAGCCCCTCTGTTTCTCGCCATCTGTTTCAGCCCCTCTGTTTCAGCCCCTCTGTTTCTCGCCCTCTGTTTCAGCCCCTCTGTTTCAGCCCCTCTGTTTCAGCCCCTCTGTTTCAGCACCTCTGTTTCTCGCCCTTTGTTTCTCGCCCTCTGTTTCAGCCCCTCTGTTTCTCGCCCTCTGTTACAGCCCCTCTGTTTCTCGCCCTCTGTTTCAGCCCCTCTGTTTCAGTCCCTCTGTTTCAGCCCCTCTGTTTCAGCCCCTCTGTTTCAGCCCCTCTGTTTCAGCCCCTCTGTTTCTCGCCCTCTGTTTCAGCCCCTCTGTATCAGCCCCTCTGTTTCAGCCCCTCTGTTTCAGCCCCTCTGTTTCTCGCCCTCTGTTTCTCGCTCTCTGTTTCTCGCCCTCTGTTTCTCGCTCTCTGTTTCTCGCCCTCTGTTTCAGCCCCTCTGTTTTAGCGACTCTGTTTCAGCCCCTCTGTTTCAGCCCCTCTGTTTCTCGCCATCTGTTTCAGCCCCTCTGTTTCTCGCCCTCTGTTTCAGCCCCTCTGTTTATGCCCCTCTGTTTCTCGCCATCTGTTTCTCGCCCTCTGTTTCAGCCCCACTGTTTCAGCCCCTCAGTTTCAGCCCCTCTGTTTCTCCCCCTCTGTTTCAGCACCTCTGTTTCTCGCCCTCTCTTTCAGCCCCTCTCTTTCTCGCCCACTGTTGCAGACCCTCTGTTTCAGCCCCTCTGTTTCAGCCCCTCAGTTTCAGCCCCTCTGTATCTCGCCCTCTGTTTCAGCCCCTCTGTTTCAGCCCCTCTGTTTCAGCCCCTCTGTTTCAGCCCCTCTGTTTCTCGCCATCTGTTTCAGCCCCTCTGTTTCAGCCCCTCTGAATCTCGCCCTCTGTTTCAGCACCTCTGTTTCAGCCCCTCTGTTTCAGCCCCTCTGTTTCAGCACCTCTGTTTCTCGCCCTTTGTTTCTCGCCCTCTGTTTCAGCCCCTCTGTTTCTCGCCCTCTGTTACAGCCCCTCTGTTTCTCGCCCTCTGTTTCAGCCCCTCTGTTTCAGTCCCTCTGTTTCAGCCCCTCTGTTTCAGCACCTCTGTTTCAGCCCCTCTGTTTCTCGCCCTCTGTTTCAGCCCCTCTGTTTCAGCCCCTCTGTTTCTCGCACTCTGTTTCAGCCCCTCTGTTTCAGCCCCTCTGTATCAGCCCCTCTGTTTCAGCCCCTCTGTTTCAGCCCCTCTGTTTCTCGCCCTCTGTTTCTCGCCCTCTGTTTTTCGCCCTCTGTTTCTCGCTCTCTGTTTCTCGCCCTCTGTTTCTCGACCTCTGTTTCAGCGCCTCTGTTTCAGCCCCTCTGCTTCAGCCCCTCTGTTTCAGCCCCTCTGTTTCTCGCCATCTGTTTCAGCCCCTCTGTTTCTTGCCCTCTGTTTCAGCCCCTCTGTTTCAGCCCCTCTGTATCGGCACCTCTGTTTCAGCCCCTCTGTTTCTCGCCCTCTGTTTATCGCCCTCTGTATTTCGCCCTCTGTTTCTCGCCCACTGTTTCAGCCCCTCTGTTTCAGCCCCTCTGTTTCAGCCCATCTGTTTCAGCCCCTCTGTTTCAGCCCCACTGTTTCAGCCCCCCTGTTTCAGCCCCTCTGTTTCTCGCCCTCTGTTTCTCTTTCTCTGTTTCTCCCCCTCTGTTTCAGCCCCTCTGTTTCTCGCCCACTGTTTCAGCCCCTCTGTTTCTCGCCCTCTGTTTCAGCTTCTCTGTTTCAGCCCCTCTGTTTCAGCCCCTCTGTTTCAGCCCCTCTGTTTCTCGCCCTCTGTTTCTCGCCCTCTGTTTCAGCCCCTCTGTTTCAGCCCCTCTGTTCCAGCCCCTCTGTTTCTCGCCCTCTGTTTCTCGCCCTCTGTTTCTCGCCCTATGTTTCTCGATCTCTGTTTCTCGCCCTCTGTTTCTCGCCCTCGGTTTCAGCCCCTCAGTTTCTCGCCCTCTGTTTCAGCCCCTCTGTTTCTCGCCCTCTGTTTCAGCCCCTCTGTTTCAGCCCCTCTGTTTCAGCCCCTCTTTTAAAGCCCTTCTGTTTAAGCCCCTCTGTTTCTGCCCCTCTGTTTCTCGCCCTCTGTTTCAGCCCCTCTGTTTCTCGCCCTCTGTTTCAGACCGTCTGTTTCACCCCCTCAGTATCAGCCCCTCTCTTTCAGCCCCTCTGTTTCTCGCCCTCTGTTTCTCGCCCTCTGTTTCTCCTCCTCTGTTTCTCGCCCACTGTTTCAGACCCTCTGTTTCAGCCCCTCTGTTTCAGCCCATCTGTTTCAGCCCCTCTGTTTCAGCCCCTCTGTTTCAGCCCCTCTGTTTCAGCCCCTCTGTTTCTCGCCCTCTGTTTCTATTTCTCTGTTTCTCGCCCTCTGTTTCGGCCCATCTGTTTCTCGCCCACTGTTTCAGCCCCTCTGTTTCTCGCCATCTGTTTCAGCCCCTCTGTTTCAGCCCCTCTGTTTCTCGCCCTCTGTTTCAGCCCCTCTGTTTCAGCCCCTCTGTTTCAGCCCCTCTGTTTCTCGCCCACTGTTTCAGCCCCTCTGTTTCTCGCCATCTGTTTCAGCCCCTCTGTTTCAGCCCCTCTGTTTCTCGCCCTCTGTTACAGCCCCTCTGTTTCAGCCCCTCTGTTTCAGCCCCTCTGTTTCAGCCCCTCTGTTTCTCGCCCTCTGTTTCTCGCTCTCTGTTTCTCGCCCTCTGTTTCTCGCTCTCTGTTTCTCGCCCTCTGTTTCTCGCCCTCTGTTTCTCGCCCTCAGTTTCAGCCCCTCTGTTTCAGCCCCTTTGTTTCAGCCCCTCTGTTTCAGCCCCTCTGTTTCTCGCCCATTGTTTCTCGCCCTCTGTTTCAGCCCCTCTGTTTCAGCCCCTCTGTTTCAGCCCCTCTGTTTCAGCCCCTCTGTTTCAGCCCCTCTGTTTCTCGCCCTCTGTTTCTCGCCCTCTGTTTCACGCCCTCTGTTTCAGCCCCTCTGTTTCAGCCCCTCTGTTTCAGCCCCTCTGTTTCTCGCCCTCTGTTTCTCGCCCTCTGTTTCAGCCCCTCTGTTTCAGCCCCTCAGTTCCAGCCCCTCTGTTTCTCGCCCTCTGTTTCAGCACTTCTGTTACTCGCCCTCTCTTTCAGCCCCTCTCTTTCTCGCCCTCTGTTTCAGCCCCTCTGTTTCAGCCCCTCTGTTTCAGCCCCTCTGTTTCAGCCCCTCTGTTTCAGCCCCTCTGTTTCTCGCCCTCTGTTTCAGCCCCTCTGTTTCTCGCCCTCTGTTTCAGCCCCTCTGTTTCAGCCCCTCTGTTTCAGCCCCTCTGTTTCAGCCCCACTGTTTCAGGACCTCTGTTTCTCGCCCTTTGTTTCACGCCCTCTGTTTCAGCCCCTCTGTTTCTCGCCCTCTGTTTCAGCCCCTCTGTTTCTCGCCCTCTGTTTCAGCCCCTCTGTTTCAGTCCCTCTGTTTCAGCCCCTCTGTTTCATCCCCTCTGTTTCAGCCCCTCTGTTTCAGCCCCTCTGTTTCAGCCCCTCTGTTTCTCGCCCACTGTTTCAGCCCCTCTGTTTCAGCCCCTCTGTTTCAGCCACTCTGTTTCAGCTCCTCTGTTTCTCGCCCTCTGTTTCTCGCCCTCTGTTTCTCGCCCTCTGTTTCTCGCTCTTTGTTTCTCGCCCTCTGTTTCTCGCCCTCTGTTTCAGCCCCTCTGTTTCAGCCCCTCTGTTTCAGCCCCTCTGTTTCATCCCCTCTGTTTCAGCCCATCTGTTTCAGCCCCTCTGTTTCTCGCCCTCTGTTTCTCGCCCTCTGTTTCTCGCCCTCTGTTTCTCGCTCTCTGTTTCTCGCCCTCTGTTTCTCGCCCTCTGGTCCAGCCCCTCTGTTTCAGCCCCTCTGTTTCAGCCCCTCTGTTTCTCGCCCTCTGTTTCACGCCCACTGTTTCTCGCCCTCTGTTTCAGCCCCTCTGTTTCAGCCCCTCTGTTTCAGCTCCTCTGTTTCAGCCCCTCTGTTTCAGCCCCTCTGTTTCTCGCCCTCTGTTTCTCGCCCTGGGTTTCAGCCCCTCTGTTTCTCGCCCTCTGTTTCAGCCCCTCTGTTTCAGCCCCTCTGTTTCAGCCCCTCTGTTTCTCGCCCTCTGTTTCTCGCCCCTTGTTTCTCAGCCTCTGTTTCTCGCTCTTTGTTTCTCGCCCTCTGTTTCTCGCCCTCTGTTTCAGCCCCTCTGTTTCAGCCCCTCTGTTTCAGCCCCTCTGTTTCATCCCCTCTGTTTCAGCCCCTCTGTTTCAGCCCCTCTGTTTCTCGCCCTCTGTTTCTCGCCCTCTGTTTCTCGCCCTCTGTTTCTCGCTCTCTGTTTCTCGCCCACTGTTTCTCGCCCTCTGTTTCAGCCCCTCTGTTTCAGCCCCTCTGTTTCAGCCCCTCTGTTTCTCGCCCTCTGTTTCTCGCCCACTGTTTCTCGCCCTCTGTTTCAGCCCCTCTGTTTCAGCAACTCTGTTTCAGCCCCTCTGTTTCTCGCCCTCTGTTTCATCCCATCTGTTTCAGCCCCTCTGTTTCAGCTCCTCTGTTTCAGCCCCTCTGTTTCAGCCCCTCTGTTTCAGCCCCTCTGTTTCAGCCCCTCTGTTTCTCGCCATCTGTTTCAGCCCCTCTGTTTCTCGCCCTCTGTTTCAGCCCCTCTGTTTATGCCCCTCTGTTTCTCGCCATCTGTTTCTCGCCCTCTGTTTCAGCCCCACTGTTTCAGCCCCTAGGTTTCAGCCCCTCTGTTTCTCCCCCTCTGTTTCAGCACCTCTGTTTCTCGCCCTCTCTTTCAGCCCCTCTCTTTCTCGCCCACTGTTGCAGACCCTCTGTTTCAGCCCCTCTGTTTCAGCCCCTCTGTTTCAGCCCCTCTGTATCTCGCCCTCTGTTTCAGCCCCTCTGTTTCAGCCCCTCTGTTTCAGCCCCTCTGTTTCAGCCCCTCTGTTTCTCGCCATCTGTTTCAGCCCCTCTGTTTCAGCCCCTCTGAATCTCGCCCTCTGTTTCAGCACCTCTGTTTCAGCCCCTCTGTTTCAGCCCCTCTGTTTCAGCACCTCTGTTTCTCGCCCTTTGTTTCTCGCCCTCTGTTTCAGCCCCTCTGTTTCTCGCCCTCTGTTACAGCCCCTCTGTTTCTCGCCCTCTGTTTCAGCCCCTCTGTTTCAGTCCCTCTGTTTCAGCCCCTCTGTTTCAGCACCTCTGTTTCAGCCCCTCTGTTTCTCGCCCTCTGTTTCAGCCCCTCTGTTTCAGCCCCTCTGTTTCTCGCACTCTGTTTCAGCCCCTCTGTTTCAGCCCCTCTGTATCAGCCCCTCTGTTTCAGCCCCTCTGTTTCAGCCCCTCTGTTTCTCGCCCTCTGTTTCTCGCCCTCTGTTTTTCGCCCTCTGTTTCTCGCTCTCTGTTTCTCGCCCTCTGTTTCTCGACCTCTGTTTCAGCGCCTCTGTTTCAGCCCCTCTGCTTCAGCCCCTCTGTTTCAGCCCCTCTGTTTCTCGCCATCTGTTTCAGCCCCTCTGTTTCTCGCCCTCTGTTTCAGCCCCTCTGTTTCAGCCCCTTTGTATCGGCACCTCTGTTTCAGCCCCTCTGTTTCTCGCCCTCTGTTTATCGCCCTCTGTATTTCGCCCTCTGTTTCTCGCCCACTGTTTCAGCCCCTCTGTTTCAGCCCCTCTGTTTCAGCCCATCTGTTTCAGCCCCTCTGTTTCAGCCCCTCTGTTTCAGCCCCCCTGTTTCAGCCCCTCTGTTTCTCGCCCTCTGTTTCTCTTTCTCTGTTTCTCCCCCTCTGTTTCAGCCCCTCTGTTTCTCGCCCACTGTTTCAGCCCCTCTGTTTCTCGCCATCTGTTTCAGCCCCTCTGTTTCAGCCCCTCTGTTTCTCGCCCTCTGTTTCAGCTTCTCTGTTTCAGCCCCTCTGTTTCAGCCCCTCTGTTTCAGCCCCTCTGTTTCTCGCCCTCTGTTTCTCGCCCTCTGTTTCAGCCCCTCTGTTTCAGCCCCTCTGTTCCAGCCCCTCTGTTTCTCGCCCTCTGTTTCTCGCCCTCTGTTTCTCGCCCTCTGTTTCTCGATCTCTGTTTCTCGCCCTCTGTTTCTCGCCCTCGGTTTCAGCCCCTCTGTTTCTCGCCCTCTGTTTCAGCCCCTCTGTTTCTCGCCCTCTGTTTCAGCCCCTCTGTTTCAGCCCCTCTGTTTCAGCCCCTCTTTTAAAGCCCTTCTGTTTAAGCCCCTCTGTTTCTGCCCCTCTGTTTCTCGCCCTCTGTTTCAGCCCCTCTGTTTCTCGCCCTCTGTTTCAGACCGTCTGTTTCAGCCCCTCAGTATCAGCCCCTCTCTTTCAGCCCCTCTGTTTCTCGCCCTCTGTTTCTCGCCCTCTGTTTCTCCTCCTCTGTTTCTCGCCCACTGTTTCAGACCCTCTGTTTCAGCCCCTCTGTTTCAGCCCATCTGTTTCAGCCCCTCTGTTTCAGCCCCTCTGTTTCAGCCCCTCTGTTTCAGCCCCTCTGTTTCTCGCCCTCTGTTTCTATTTCTCTGTTTCTCGCCCTCTGTTTCGGCCCCTCTGTTTCTCGCCCACTGTTTCAGCCCCTCTGTTTCTCGCCATCTGTTTCAGCCCCTCTGTTTCAGCCCCTCTGTTTCTCGCCCTCTGTTTCAGCCCCTCTGTTTCAGCCCCTCTGTTTCAGCCCCTCTGTTTCTCGCCCACTGTTTCAGCCCCTCTGTTTCTCGCCATCTGTTTCAGCCCCTCTGTTTCAGCCCCTCTGTTTCTCGCCCTCTGTTACAGCCCCTCTGTTTCAGCCCCTCTGTTTCAGCCCCTCTGTTTCAGCCCCTCTGTTTCTCGCCCTCTGTTTCTCGCTCTCTGTTTCTCGCCCTCTGTTTCTCGCTCTCTGTTTCTCGCCCTCTGTTTCTCGCCCTCTGTTTCTCGCCCTCAGTTTCAGCCCCTCTGTTTCAGCCCCTTTGTTTCAGCCCCTCTGTTTCAGCCCCTCTGTTTCTCGCCCATTGTTTCTCGCCCTCTGTTTCAGCCCCTCTGTTTCAGCCCCTCTGTTTCAGCCCCTCTGTTTCAGCCCCTCTGTTTCAGCCCCTCTGTTTCTCGCCCTCTGTTTCTCGCCCTCTGTTTCACGCCCTCTGTTTCAGCCCCTCTGTTTCAGCCCCTCTGTTTCAGCCCCTCTGTTTCTCGCCCTCTGTTTCTCGCCCTCTGTTTCAGCCCCTCTGTTTCAGCCCCTCAGTTCCAGCCCCTCTGTTTCTCGCCCTCTGTTTCTGCACTTCTGTTACTCGCCCTCTCTTTCAGCCCCTCTCTTTCTCGCCCTCTGTTTCAGCCCCTCTGTTTCAGCCCCTCTGTTTCAGCCCCTCTGTTTCAGCCCCTCTGTTTCAGCCCCTCTGTTTCTCGCCCTCTGTTTCAGCCCCTCTGTTTCTCGCCCTCTGTTTCAGCCCCTCTGTTTCAGCCCCTCTGTTTCAGCCCCTCTGTTTCAGCCCCACTGTTTCAGGACCTCTGTTTCTCGCCCTTTGTTTCACGCCCTCTGTTTCAGCCCCTCTGTTTCTCGCCCTCTGTTTCAGCCCCTCTGTTTCTCGCCCTCTGTTTCAGCCCCTCTGTTTCAGTCCCTCTGTTTCAGCCCCTCTGTTTCATCCCCTCTGTTTCAGCCCCTCTGTTTCAGCCCCTCTGTTTCAGCCCCTCTGTTTCTCGCCCACTGTTTCAGCCCCTCTGTTTCAGCCCCTCTGTTTCAGCCACTCTGTTTCAGCTCCTCTGTTTCTCGCCCTCTGTTTCTCGCCCTCTGTTTCTCGCCCTCTGTTTCTCGCTCTTTGTTTCTCGCCCTCTGTTTCTCGCCCTCTGTTTCAGCCCCTCTGTTTCAGCCCCTCTGTTTCAGCCCCTCTGTTTCATCCCCTCTGTTTCAGCCCATCTGTTTCAGCCCCTCTGTTTCTCGCCCTCTGTTTCTCGCCCTCTGTTTCTCGCCCTCTGTTTCTCGCTCTCTGTTTCTCGCCCTCTGTTTCTCGCCCTCTGGTCCAGCCCCTCTGTTTCAGCCCCTCTGTTTCAGCCCCTCTGTTTCTCGCCCTCTGTTTCACGCCCACTGTTTCTCGCCCTCTGTTTCAGCCCCTCTGTTTCAGCCCCTCTGTTTCAGCTCCTCTGTTTCAGCCCCTCTGTTTCAGCCCCTCTGTTTCTCGCCCTCTGTTTCTCGCCCTGGGTTTCAGCCCCTCTGTTTCTCGCCCTCTGTTTCAGCCCCTCTGTTTCAGCCCCTCTGTTTCAGCCCCTCTGTTTCTCGCCCTCTGTTTCTCGCCCCTTGTTTCTCAGCCTCTGTTTCTCGCTCTTTGTTTCTCGCCCTCTGTTTCTCGCCCTCTGTTTCAGCCCCTCTGTTTCAGCCCCTCTGTTTCAGCCCCTCTGTTTCACCCCCTCTGTTTCAGCCCCTCTGTTTCAGCCCCTCTGTTTCTCGCCCTCTGTTTCTCGCCCTCTGTTTCTCGCCCTCTGTTTCTCGCTCTCTGTTTCTCGCCCACTGTTTCTCGCCCTCTGTTTCAGCCCCTCTGTTTCTCGCCCTCTGTTTCAGCCCCTCTGTTTCTCGCCCTCTGTTTCTCGCCCACTGTTTCTCGCCCTCTGTTTCAGCCCCTCTGTTTCAGCACCTCTGTTTCAGCCCCTCTGTTTCTCGCCCTCTGTTTCATCCCATCTGTTTCAGCCCCTCTGTTTCAGCTCCTCTGTTTCAGCCCCTCTGTTTCAGCCCCTCTGTTTCTCGCCCTCTGTTTCTCGCCCTCGGTTTCAGACCCTCTGTTACTCGCCCTCTGTTTCAGCCCCTCTGTTTCTCGCCCTCTGTTTCATCCCCTCAGTTTCAGACCCTCTGTTTCAGACTCTTTATTTCAGCCCCTCAGTATCAGCCCCTCTCTTTCAGCCCCTCTGTTTCTCGCCCTCTGTTTCTATTTCTCTGTTTCTCGCCCTCTGTTTCAGCCCCTCTGTTTCTCGCCCACTGTTTCAGCCTCTCTGTTTCTCGCCATCTGTTTCAGCCCCTCTGTTTCAGCCCCTCTGTTTCTCGCCCTCTGTTTCAGCCCCTCTGTTTCAGCCCCTCTGTTTCATCCCCTCTGTTTCAGCCCCTCTGTTTCTCGCCCTCTGTTTCTCGCCCTCTGTTTCAGCCCCTCTGTTTCAGCCCCTCTGTTTCAGCCCCCCTGTTTCTCGCCCTCTGTTTCTCGCCCTCTGTTTCTCGCCCTCTGTTTCTCGCCCTCTGTTTCTCGATCTCTGTTTCTCGCCCTCTGTTTCTCGCCCTCTGTTTCAGCCCCTCTGTTTCAGCCCCTCTGTTTCAGCCCCTCTGTTTCAGCCCCTCTGTTTCAGCCCCTCTGTTTCTCGCCCTCTGTTTCTCGCCCTCTGTTTCTCGCCCTCTGTTTCTCGCTCTCTGTTTCTCGCCCTCTGTTTCTCGCCCTCTTTTTCAGCCCCTCTGTTTCAGCCCCTCTGTTTCAGCCCCTCTGTTTCTCGCCCTCTGTTTCAGCCCCTCTGTTTCTCGCCCTCTGTTTCTCGCCCACTGTTTCTCGCCCTCTGATTCAGCCCCTCTGTTTCAGCCCCTCTGTTTCAGCCCCTCTGTTTCACGCCCTCTGTTTCAGCCCCTCTGTGTCAGCCCCTCTGTTTCTCGCCCTCTGTTTCAGCCCCTCTGTTTCAGCCCCTCTGTATCAGCACCTCTGTTTCAGCCCCTCTGTTTCTCGCCCTCTGTTTCTCGCCCTCAGTTTCAGCCCCTCTGTTTCAGCCCCTCTGTTTCAGCCCCTCTGATTCAGCCCCTATGTTTCTCGCCCTCTGTTTCTCGCTCTCTGTTTCTCGCCCTCTGTTTCTCGCCCTCTGTTTCAGCCCCTCTGTTTCAGCCCCTCTGTTTCAGCCCCTCTGTTTCAGCCCCTCTGTTTCTCGCCCTCTGTTTCAGCCCCTCTGTTTCAGTCCCTTTGTTTCAGCCCCTCTGTTTCAGCCCCTCTGTTTCAGCCCCTCTGTTTCTCGCCCTCTGTTTCAGCCCCTCTGTTTCAGCCTCTCTGTTTCTCGCCCTCACTTTCAGCCCCTCTGTTTCAGCCCCTCTGTTTCAGCCACTCTGTTTCAGCCCCTCTCTTTCTCGCCCTCTCTTTCTCGCCCTCTGTTTCAGCCCCTCTGTTTCAACCCCTCTGTTTCAGCCCGTCTGTTTCAGCCCCTCTGTTTCAGCCCATCTGTTTCTCGCCCTCTGTTTCTCGCCCTCTGTTTCAGCCCCTCTGTTTCAGACCCTCTGATTCAGCCCCTCTGTTTCAGCCCCTCTGTTTCAGCCCCTCTGTTTCACGCCCTCTGTTTCAGCCCCTCTGTTTCAGCCCCTCTGTATCTCGCCCTCTGTTTCAGCCCCTCTGTATCAGCCCCTCTGTTTCAGCCCCTCTGTTTCTCGCCCTCTGTTTCTCGCCCTCTGTTTCAGCCCCTCTGTTTCAACCCCTCTGTTTCAGCCCCTCTGTTTCTCGCCCTCTGTTTCTCGCTCTCTGTTTCTCGCCTTCTGTTTCTCGCCCTCTGTTTCAGCCCCTCTGTTTCAGCCCCTCTGTTTCAGCCCCTCTGTTTCAGCCCCTCTGTTTCTCGCCCTCTGTTTCTTTCCCTCTGTTTCTCGCCCTCTGTTTCAGCCCCTCTGTTTCAGTCCCTTTGTTTCAGCCCCTCTGTTTCAGCCCCTCTGTTTCAGCCCCTCTGTTTCTCGCCCTCTGTTTCAGCCCCTCTGTTTCAGCCCCTCTGTTTCTCGCCCTCAGTTTCAGCCCCTCTGTTTCAGCCCCTCTGTTTCAGCCACTCTGTTTCAGCCCCTCTGTTTCTCGCCCTCTCTTTCTCGCCCTCTGTTTCAGCCCCTCTGTTTCAGCCCCTCTGTTTCTCGCCCTCTGTTTCAGCACCTCTGTTTCTCGCCCTCTGTTTCTCGCTCTCTGTTTCTCGCCCTCTGTTTCTCGCCCTCTGTTTCAGCCCCTCTGTTTCAGCCCCTCTGTTTCAGCCCCTCTGTTTCAGCCCCTCTGTTTCAGCCCCTCTGTTTATCGCCCTCTGTTTCTCGCCCTCTGTTTCTCGCCCTCTGTTTCTCGCTCTCTGTTTCTCGCCCTTTTTTTCTCGCCCTCTGTTTCAACCCTTATATTCAGCCCCTCTGTTTCAGCCCCTCTGTTTCTCGCCCTCTGTTTCTCGCCCACTGTTTCTCGCCTCTGTTTCTGCCCCTCTGTTTCAGCCCCTCTGTTTTAGACCCTCTGTTTCAGCCCCTCTGTTTCTCGCCCTCTGTTTCTCGCCCTCTGTTTCTTGCCCTCTGTTTCTCGCTCTCTGTTTCTCGCCCTCTGTTTCTCGCCCTCTGTTTCAGCCCCTCTGTTTCAGCCCCTCTGTTTCAGCCCCTGTGTTTCTCGCCCTCTGTTTCTCGCCCTCTGTTTCTCGCCCTCAGTTTCAGCCCCTCTGTTTCAGCCCCTTTGTTTCAGCCCCTCTGTTTCAGCCCCTCTGTTTCTCGCCCACTGTTTCTCGCCTTCTGTTTCAGCCCCTCTGTTTCAGCCCCTCTGTTTCAGCCCCTCTGTTTCAGCCCCTCTGTTTCAGCCCCTCTGTTTCAGCCCCTCTGTTTCTCGCCCTCTGTTTCTCGCCCTCTGTTTCTCGACCTCTGTTTCACGCCCTCTGTTTCAGCCCCTCTGTTTCAGCCCCTCTGTTTCAGCCCCTCTGTTTCTCGCCCTCTGTTTCTCGCCCTCTGTTTCAGCCCCTCTGTTTCAGCCCCTCAGTTCCAGCCCCTCTGTTTCTCGCCCTCTGTTTCAGCACCTCTGTTTCTCGCCCTCTCTTTCAGCCCCTCTCTTTCTCGCCCTCTGTTGCAGACCCTCTGTTTCAGCCCCTCTGTTTCAGCCCCTCTGTTTCAGCCCCTCTGTTTCTCGCCCTCTGTTTCAGCCCCTCTGTTTCTCGCCCTCTGTTTCAGCCCCTCTGTTTCAGCCCCTCTGTTTCAGCCCCACTGTTTCAGCACCTCTGTTTCTCGCCCTTTGTTTCACGCCCCCTGTTTCAGCCCCTCTGTTTCTCGCCCTCTGTTTCAGCCCCTCTGTTTCTCGCCCTCTGTTTCAGCCCCTCTGTTTCAGTCCCTCTGTTTCAGCCCCTCTGTTTCAGCCCCTCTGTTTCAGCCCCTCTGTTTCTCGCCCTCTGTTTCACGCCCACTGTTTCTCGCCCTCTGTTTCAGCCCCTCTGTTTCAGCCCCTCTGTTTCAGCTCCTCTGTTTCAGCCCCTCTGTTTCAGCCCCTCTGTTTCTCGCCCTCTGTTTCTCGCCCTGGGTTTCAGCCCCTCTGTTTCTCGCCCTCTGTTTCAGCCCCTCTGTTTCAGCCCCTCTGTTTCTCGCCCTCTGTTTCTCGCCCCTTGTTTCTCAGCCTCTGTTTCTCGCTCTTTGTTTCTCGCCCTCTGTTTCTCGCCCACTGTTTCAGCCCCTCTGTTTCAGCCCCTCAGTTCCAGCCCCTCTGTTTCTCGCCCTCTGTTTCAGCACCTCTGTTTCTCGCCCTCTCTTTCAGCCCCTCTCTTTCTCGCCCTCTGTTGCAGACCCTCTGTTTCAGCCCCTCTGTTTCAGCCCCTCTGTTTCAGCCCCTCTGTTTCTCGCCCTCTGTTTCAGCCCCTCTGTTTCTCGCCCTCTGTTTCAGCCCCTCTGTTTCAGCCCCTCTGTTTCAGCCCCACTGTTTCAGCACCTCTGTTTCTCGCCCTTTGTTTCACGCCCCCTGTTTCAGCCCCTCTGTTTCTCGCCCTCTGTTAGGCCCCTCTGTTTCTCGCCCTCTGTTTCAGCCCCTCTGTTTCAGTCCCTCTGTTTCAGCCCCTCTGTTTCAGCCCCTCTGTTTCAGCCCCTCTGTTTCAGCCCCTCTGTTTCGGCCCCTCTGTTTCTCGCCCACTGATTCAGCCCCTCTGTTTCAGCCCCTCTTTTTCAGCCACTCTGTTTCAGCCCCTCTGTTTCTCGCCCTCTGTTTCTCGCCCTCTGCTTCTCGCCCTCTGTTTCAGCCCCTCTGTTTCAGCCCGTCTGTTTCAGCCCCTCTGTTTCTCGCCCTCTGTTTCTCGCTCTTTGTTTCTCGCCCTCTGTTTCTCGCCCTCTGTTTCAGCCCCTCTGTTTCAGCCCCTCTGTTTCAGCCCCTCTGTTTCATCCCCTCTGTTTCAGCCCCTCTGTTTCAGCCCCTCTGTTTCTCGCCCTCTGTTTCTCGCCCTCTGTTTCTCGCCCTCTGTTTCTCGCTCTCTGTTTCTCGCCCTCTGTTTCTCGCCCTCTGTTTCAGCCCCTCTGTTTCAGCCCCTCTGTTTCAGCCCCTCTGTTTCTCGCCCTCTGTTTCACGCCCACTGTTTCTCGCCCTCTGTTTCAGCCCCTCTGTTTCAGCCCCTCTGTTTCAGCTCCTCTGTTTCAGCCCCTCTGTTTCAGCCCCTCTGTTTCTCGCCCTCTGTTTCTCGCCCTGGGTTTCAGCCCCTCTGTTTCTCGCCCTCTGTTTCAGCCCCTCTGTTTCAGCCCCTCTGTTTCTCGCCCTCTGTTTCTCGCCCCTTGTTTCTCAGCCTCTGTTTCTCGCTCTTTGTTTCTCGCCCTCTGTTTCTCGCCCTCTGTTTCAGCCCCTCTGTTTCAGCCCCTCTGTTTCAGCCCCTCTGTTTCATCCCCTCTGTTTCAGCCCCTCTGTTTCAGCCCCTCTGTTTCTCGCCCTCTGTTTCTCGCCCTCTGTTTCTCGCCCTCTGTTTCTCGCTCTCTGTTTCTCGCCCACTGTTTCTCGCCCTCTGTTTCAGCCCCTCTGTTTCAGCCCATCTGTTTCAGCCCCTCTGTTTCTCTCCCTCTGTTTCTCGCCCTCTGTATCTCGCCCTCTGTTTCAGTCCCTGTGTTTCAGCACCTCTGTTTCAGCCCCTCTGTTTCTCGCCCTCTGTTTCATCCCCTCTGTTTCAGCCCCTCTGTTTCAGCTCCTCTGTTTCAGCCCCTATGTTTCAGCCCCTCTGTTTCTCGCCCTCTGTTTCTCGCCCTCGGTTTCAGACCCTCTGTTTCTCGCCCTCTGTTTCAGCCCCTCTGTTTCTCGCCCTCTGTTTCATTCCCTCTGTTTCAGACCCTCAGTTTCAGACTCTCTGTTTCAGCCCCTCAGTATCAGCCCCTCTCTTTCAGCCCCTCTGTTTCTCGCCCTCTGTTTCTCGCCCTCTGTTTCTCGCCCTCTGTTTCTCGCCCACTGTTTAAGCCCCTCTGTTTCAGCCCCTCTGTTTCAGCCCATCTGTTTCAGCCCCTCTGTTTCAGCCCCTCTGTTTCAGCCCCTCTGTTTCAGCCCCTCTGTTTCTCGCCCTCTGTTTCTATTTCTCTGTTTCTCGCCCTCTGTTTCAGCCCCTCTGTTTCTCGCCCACTGTTTCAGCCCCTCTGTTTCTCGCCATCTGTTTCAGCCCCTCTGTTTCAGCCCCTCTGTTTCTCACCCTCTGTTTCAGCCCCTCTGTTTCAGCCCCTCTGTTTCAGCCCCTCTGTTTCTCGCCCTCTGTTTCTCGCTCTCTGTTTCTCGCCCTCTGTTTCTCGCCCTCTGTTTCAGCCCCTCTGTTTCAGCCCCTCTGTTTCAGCCCCTCTGTTTCTCGCCCTCTGTTTCTCGCCCTCTGTTTCTCGCCCTCTGTTTCTCGCCCTCTGTTTCAGCCCCTCTGTTTCAGCCCCTCTGTTTCAGCCCCTCTGTTTCAGCCCCTCTGTTTCAGCCCCTCTGTTTCAGCCCCTCTGTTTCTCGCCCTCTGTTTCTCGCCCTCTGTTTCTCGCTCTCTGTTTCTCGCCCTCTGTTTCTCGCCCTCTGTTTCAGCCCCTCTGTTTCAGCCCCTCTGTTTCAGCCCCTCTGTTTCTCGCCCTCTGTTTCTCGCCCTCTGTTTCTCGCCCTCTGTTTCTCGCTCTCTGTTTCTCGCCCTCTGTTTCTCGCCCTCTGTTTCAGCCCCTCTGTTTCAGCCCCTCTGTTTCAGCCCCTCTGTTTCTCGCCCTCTGTTTCTCGCCGACTGTTTCTCGCCCTCTGTTTCAGCACCTCTGTTTCAGCCCCTCTGTTTCAGCCCCTCTGTTTCAGCCCCTCTGTTTCTCGCCCTCTCTTTCTCGCCCTCTGTTTCTTGCCCTTTGTTTCTCGCTCTCTGTTTCTCGCCCTCTGTTTCTCGCCCTCTTTTTCAGCCCCTCTGTTTCAGCCCCTCTGTTTCAGCCCCTCTGTTTCTCGCCCTCTGTTTCAGCCCCTCTGTTTCTCGCCCTCTGTTTCTCGCCCACTGTTTCTCGCCCTCTGTTTCAGCCCCTCTGTTTCAGCCCCTCTGTTTCAGCCCCTCTGTTTCAGCCCCTCTGTTTCAGCCCCTCTGTTTCAGCCCCTCTGTTTCTCGCCCTCTGTTTCTCGCCCTCTGTTTCAGCCCCTCTGTTTCAGCCCCTCTGTTTCAGCCCCTCTGTTTCTCGCCCTCTGTTTCTCGCCCTCTGTTTCAGCCCCTCTGTTTCAGCCCCTCAGTTCCAGGCCCTCTGTTTCTCGTCATCTGTTTCAGCACCTCTATTTCTCGCCCTCTCTTTCAGCCCCTCTCTTTCTCGCCCTCTGTTTCTGACCCTCTGTTTCAGCCCATCTGTTTCAGCCCCTCTGTTTCAGCCCCTCTGTTTCTCGCCCTCTGTTTCAGCCCCTCTGTTTCTCGCCCTCTGTTTCCGCCCCTCTGTTTCTCGCCCTCTGTTGCAGCCCCTCTATTTCAGCCCCTCTGTTTCAGCCCCTCTGTTTCAGCCCCTCTGTTTCAGACCCTCTGTTTCTCGCCATCTGTTTCTCGCCCTCTGTTTCAGCCCCTCTGTTTCAGCCCCTCTGTTTCAGCTCCTCTGTTTCTCGCCCTCAGTTTGAGCCCCTCTGTTTCAGCCCCTCTATTTCAGGCCCTCTGTATCAGCCCCTCTGTTACAGCCCCTCTGTTTCTCGCCATCTTTTCAGCCCCTCTGTTTCAGTCCCTCTGTTTCAGCCCCTCTGTTTCAGCCCCTCTGTTTCAGCCCCTCTGTTTCTCGCCCTCTGTTTCTAGCCCTCTGTTTCTCGCCCATTGTTTCTCGCCCTCTGTTTCAGCCCCTCTGTTTCAGCCCCTCTGTTTCTCGCCCTCTGTTTCTCGCCCACTGTTTCTCGCCCTCTGTTTCAGCCCCTCTGTTTCAGCCCCTCTGTTTCAGCCCCTCTGTTTCAGCCCCTCTGTTTCTCGCCCTCTGTTTCTCGCCATCTGTTTCTTGCCCTCTGTTTCTCGCTCTCTGTTTCTCGCCCTCTGTTTCTCGCCCTCTGTTTCAGCACCTCTGTTTCACCCCCTCTGTTTCAGCCCCTCTGTTTCTCACCCTCTGTTTCTCGCCCTCTGTTTCTCGCCCTCAGTTTCAGCCCCTCTGTTTCAGCCCCTTTGTTTCAGCCCCTCTGTTTCTGCCCCTCTGTTTCTCGCCCACTGTTTCTCGCCCTCTGTTTCAGCCCCTCTGTTTCAGCCCCTCTGTTTCAGCCCCTCTGTTTGTCGCCCTCTGTTTCAGCCCCTCTGTTTCTCGCCCTCTGTTTCTCGCCCACTGTTTCTCGCCCTATGTTTCAGCCCCTCTGTTTCAGCCCCTCTGTTTCAGCCCCTCTGTTTCTCGCCCTCTGTTTCTCGCCCACTGTTTCTCGCCCTCTGTTTCAGCCCCTCTGATTCAGCCCCTTTGTTTCAGCCCCTCTGTTTCTGCCCCTCTGTTTCTCGCCCACTGTTTCTCGCCCTCTGTTTCTCGCCCACTGTTTCTCGCCCTCTGTTTGAGCGCCTCTGTTTCAGCCCCTCTGTTTCAGCCCCTCTGTTTCTCGCCCTCTGTTTCTCGCCCACTGTTTCTCGCCCTCTGTTTCAGCCCCTCTGTTTCAGCCCCTTTGTTTCAGCCCCTCTGTTTATCGCCCTCTGTTTCTCGCCCTCTGTTTCTCGCCATCAGTTTCAGCCCCTCTGTTTCAGCCCCTTTGTTTCTGCCCCTCTGTTTCTGCCCCTCTGTTTCTCGCCCACTGTTTCTCGCCCTCTGTTTCAAGCCCTCTGTTTCAACCCCTCTGTTTCAGCCCCTCTGTTTCAGCCCCTCTGTTTCAGCCCCTCTGTTTCTCGCCCTCTGTTTCTCGCCCTTTGTTTCTCGCCCTCTGTTTCTCGCCCTCTGTTTCAGCCCCTCTGTTTAAGCCCCTCTGTTTCTCGCCATCTGTTTCTCGCCCTCTGTTTCAGCCCCTCTGTTTCAGCCGCTCAGTTTCAGCCCCTCTGTTTCTCCCCCTCTGTTTCAGCACCGCTGTTTCTCGCCCTCTCTTTCAGCCCCTCTCTTTCTCGCCCACTGTTGCAGACTCTCTGTTTCAGCCCCTCTGTTTCAGCCCCTCTGTTTCTGCCCCTCTGTATCTCGCCCTCTGTTTCAGCCCCTCTGTTTCAGCCCCTCTGTTTCAGCCCCTCTGTTTCAGCCCCTGTGTTTCTCGCCATCTGTTTCAGCCCCTCTGTTTCAGCCCCTCTGTTTCTCGCCCTCTGTTTCAGCCCCTCTGTTTCAGCCCCTCTGTTTCAGCCCCTCTGTTTCAGCACCTCTGTTTCTCGCCCTTTGTTTCTCGCCCTCTGTTTCAGCCCCTCTGTTTCTCGCCGTCTGTTACAGCCCCTCTGTTTCTCGCCCTCTGTTTCAGCCCCTCTGTTTCAGTCCCTCTGTTTCAGCCCCTCTGTTTCACCCCCTCTGTTTCAGCCCCTCTGTTTCAGCCCCTCTGTTTCAGCCCCTCTGTTTCTCGCCCACTGTTTCAGCCCCTCTGTTTCAGCCCCTCTGTATCAGCCCCTCTGTTTCAAACCCTGTGTTTCAGCCCCTCTGTTTCTCGCCCTCTGTTTCTCGCCCTCTGTTTCTCGCCCTCTGTTTCTCGCTCTCTGTTTCTCGCCCTCTGTTTCAGCCCCTCTGTTTCAGCCCCTCTGTTTCAGCCCCTCTGTTTCAGCCCCTCTGTTTCTCGCCATCTGTTTCAGCCCCTCTGTTTCTCGCCCTCTGTTTCAGCCCCTCTGTTTAAGCCCCTCTGTTTCTCGCCATCTGTTTCTCGCCCTCTGTTTCAGCCCCACTGTTTCAGCCCCTCAGTTTCAGCCCCTCTGTTTCTCCCCCTCTGTTTCAGCACCTCTGTTTCTCGCCCTCTCTTTCAGCACCTCTCTTTCTCGCCCACTGTTGCAGACCCTCTGTTTCAGCCCCTCTGTTTCAGCCCCTCTGTTTCAGCCCCTCTGTATTTCGCCCTCTGTTTCAGCCCCTCTGTTTCAGCCCCTCTGTTTCAGCCCCTCTGTTTCAGCCCCTCTGTTTCTCGCCATCTGTTTCAGCCCCTCTGTTTCAGCCCCTCTGAATCTCGCCCTCTGTTTCAGCCCCTCTGTTTCAGCCCCTCTGTTTCAGCCCCTCTGTTTCAGCACCTCTGTTTCTCGCCCTTTGTTTCTCGCCCTCTGTTTCAGCCCCTCTGTTTCTCGCCCTCTGTTACAGCCCCTCTGTTTCTCGCCCTCTGTTTCAGCCCCTCTGTTTCAGTCCCTCTGTTTCAGCCCCTCTGTTTCAGCCCCTCTGTTTCAGCCCCTCTGTTTCTCGCCCTCTGTTTCAGCCCCTCTGTTTCAGCCCCTCTGTTTCTCGCCCTCTGTTTCAGCCCCTCTGTTTCAGCCCCTCTGTATCAGCCCCTCTGTTTCAGCCCCTCTGTTTCAGCCCCTCTGTTTCTCGCCCTCTGTTTCTCGCCCTCTGTTTCTCGCCCTCTGTTTCTCGCTCTCTGTTTCTCGCCCTCTGTTTCTCGCCCTCTGTTTCAGCCCTTCTGTTTCAGCCCCTCTGTTTCAGCCCCTCTGTTTCAGCCCCTCTGTTTCTCGCCATCTGTTTCAGCCCCTCTGTTTCTCGCCCTCTGTTTCAGCCCCTCTGTTTCAGCCCCTCTGTATCGGCACCTCTGTTTCAGCCCCTCTGTTTCTCGCCCTCTGTTTCTCGCCCTCTGTATCTCGCCCTCTGTTTCTCGCCCACTGTTTCAGCCCCTCTGTTTCAGCCCCTCTGTTTCAGCCCATCTGTTTCAGCCCCTCTGTTTCAGCCCCTCTGTTTCAGCCCCCCTGTTTCAGCCCCTCTGTTTCTCGCCCTCTGTTTCTCTTTCTCTGTTTCAGCCCCTCTGTTTCAGCCCCTGTGTTTCAGCCCCTCTGTTTCTCGCCCTCTGTTTCTCGCCCTCTGTTTCTGCCCCTCTGTTTCAGCCCCTCTGTTCCAGCCCCTCTGTTTCTCGCCCTCTGTTTCTAGCCCTCTGTTTCTCGCCCTCTGTTTCTCGATCTCTGTTTCTCGCCCTCTGTTTCTCGCCCTCTGTTTCAGCCCCTCTGTTTCAGCTCCTCTGTTTCCGCCCCTCTGTTTCAGCCCCTCTGTTTCTCGCCCTCTGTTTCTCGCCCTCGGTTTCAGCCCCTCTGTTTCTCTCCCTCTGTTTCAGCCCCTCTGTTTCTCGCCCTCTGTTTCAGCCCCGCTGTTTCAGCCCCTCTGTTTCAGCCCCTCTTTTAAAGCCCTTCTGTTTAAGCCCCTCTGTTTCTGCCCCTCTGTTTCTCGCCCTCTGTTTCAGCCCCTCTGTTTCTCGCCCTCTGTTTCAGACCGTCTGTTTCAGCCCCTCAGTATCAGCCCCTCTCTTTCAGCCCCTCTGTTTCTCGCCCTCTGTTTCTCGCCCTCTGTTTCTCGCCCACTGTTTCAGACCCTCTGTTTCAGCCCCTCTGTTTCAGCCCATCTGTTTCAGCCCCTCTGTTTCAGCCCCTCTGTTTCAGCCCCTCTGTTTCAGCCCCTCTGTTTCTCGCCCTCTGTTTCTATTTCTCTGTTTCTCGCCCTCTGTTTCAGCCCCTCTGTTTCTCGCCCACTGTTTCAGCCCCTCTGTTTCTCGCCATCTGTTTCAGCCCCTCTGTTTCAGCCCCTCTGTTTCTCGCCCTCTGTTTCAGCCCCTCTGTTTCAGCCCCTCTGTTTCAGCCCCGCTGTTTCAGCCCCTCTGTTTCTCGCCCTCTGTTTCTCGCCCTCTGTTTCAGCCCCTCTGTTTCAGCCCCTCTGTTTCAGCCCCTCTGTTTCTCGCCCTCTGTTTCTCGCCCTCTGTTTCTCGCCCTCTGTTTCTCGATCTCTGTTTCTCGCCCTCTGTTTCTCGCCCTCTGTTTCTCGCCCTCTGTTTCTCGCCCTCTGTTTCTCGATCTCTGTTTCTCGCCCTCTGTTTCTCGCCCTCTGTTTCAGCCCCTCTGTTTCAGCCCCTCTGTTTCAGCCCCTCTGTTTCAGCCCCTCTGTTTCAGCCCCTCTGTTTCTCGCCCTCTGTTTCTCGCTATCTGTTTCTCGCCCTCTGTTTCTCGCCCTCTGTTTCAGCCCCTCTGTTTCCGCCCCTCTGTTTCAGCCCCTCTGTTTCTCGCCCTCTGTTTCTCGCCGACTGTTTCTCGCCCTCTGTTTCAGCCCCTCTGTTTCAACCCCTCTGTTTCAGCCCCTCTGTTTCAGCCCCTCTGTTTCTCGCCCTCTGTTTCTCGCCCTCTGTTTCTTGCCCTCTGTTTCTCGCTCTCTGTTTCTCGCCCTCTGTTTCTCGCCCTCTGTTTCACCCCCTCTGTTTCAGCCCCTCTGTTTCAGCCCCTCTGTTTCTCGCCCTCTTTTTCAGCCCCTCTGTTTCAGCCCCTCTGTTTCAGCCCCTCTGTTTCTCGCCCTCTGTTTCAGCCCCTCTGTTTCTAGCCCTCTGTTTCTCGCCCACTGTTTCTCGCCCTCTGTTTCAGCCCCTCTGTTTCAGCCCCTCTGTTTCTCGCCCTCTGTTTCTCGCCCACTGTTTCTCGCCCTCTGTTTCAGCCCCTCTGTTTCAGCCCCTCTGTTTCAGCCCCTCTGTTTCAGCCCCTCTGTTTCTCGCCCTCTGTTTCTCGCCATCTGTTTCTCGCCCACTGTTTCTCGCCCTCTGTTTCAAGCCCTCTGTTTCAACCCCTCTGTTTCAGCCCCTCTGTTTCAGCCCCTCTGTTTCAGCCCCTCTGTTTCTCGCCCTCTGTTTCTCGCCCTTTGTTTCTCGCCCTCTGTTTCTCGCCCTCTGTTTCAGCCCCTCTGTTTAAGCCCCTCTGTTTCTCGCCATCTGTTTCTCGCCCTCTGTTTCAGCCCCTCTGTTTCAGCCGCTCAGTTTCAGCCCCTCTGTTTCTCCCCCTCTGTTTCAGCACCGCTGTTTCTCGCCCTCTCTTTCAGCCCCTCTCTTTCTCGCCCACTGTTGCAGACCCTCTGTTTCAGCCCCTCTGTTTCAGCCCCTCTGTTTCTGCCCCTCTGTATCTCGCCCTCTGTTTCAGCCCCTCTGTTTCAGCCCCTCTGTTTCAGCCCCTCTGTTTCAGCCCCTGTGTTTCTCGCCATCTGTTTCAGCCCCTCTGTTTCAGCCCCTCTGTTTCTCGCCCTCTGTTTCAGCCCCTCTGTTTCAGCCCCTCTGTTTCAGCCCCTCTGTTTCAGCACCTCTGTTTCTCGCCCTTTGTTTCTCGCCCTCTGTTTCAGCCCCTCTGTTTCTCGCCATCTGTTACAGCCCCTCTGTTTCTCGCCCTCTGTTTCAGCCCCTCTGTTTCAGTCCCTCTGTTTCAGCCCCTCTGTTTCACCCCCTCTGTTTCAGCCCCTCTGTTTCAGCCCCTCTGTTTCAGCCCCTCTGTTTCTCGCCCACTGTTTCAGCCCCTCTGTTTCAGCCCCTCTGTATCAGCCCCTCTGTTTCAAACCCTGTGTTTCAGCCCCTCTGTTTCTCGCCCTCTGTTTCTCGCCCTCTGTTTCTCGCCCTCTGTTTCTCGCTCTCTGTTTCTCGCCCTCTGTTTCAGCCCCTCTGTTTCAGCCCCTCTGTTTCAGCCCCTCTGTTTCAGCCCCTCTGTTTCTCGCCATCTGTTTCAGCCCCTCTGTTTCTCGCCCTCTGTTTCAGCCCCTCTGTTTAAGCCCCTCTGTTTCTCGCCATCTGTTTCTCGCCCTCTGTTTCAGCCCCACTGTTTCAGCCCCTCAGTTTCAGCCCCTCTGTTTCTCCCCCTCTGTTTCAGCACCTCTGTTTCTCGCCCTCTCTTTCAGCACCTCTCTTTCTCGCCCACTGTTGCAGACCCTCTGTTTCAGCCCCTCTGTTTCAGCCCCTCTGTTTCAGCCCCTCTGTATTTCGCCCTCTGTTTCAGCCCCTCTGTTTCAGCCCCTCTGTTTCAGCCCCTCTGTTTCAGCCCCTCTGTTTCTCGCCATCTGTTTCAGCCCCTCTGCTTCAGCCCCTCTGAATCTCGCCCTCTGTTTCAGCCCCTCTGTTTCAGCCCCTCTGTTTCAGCCCCTCTGTTTCAGCACCTCTGTTTCTCGCCCTTTGTTTCTCGCCCTCTGTTTCAGCCCCTCTGTTTCTCGCCCTCTGTTACAGCCCCTCTGTTTCTCGCCCTCTGTTTCAGCCCCTCTGTTTCAGTCCCTCTGTTTCAGCCCCTCTGTTTCTCGCCCTCTGTTTCAGCCCCTCTGTTTCTCGCCCTCTGTTTCAGACCGTCTGTTTCAGCCCCTCAGTATCAGCCCCTCTCTTTCAGCCCCTCTGTTTCTCGCCCTCTGTTTCTCGCCCTCTGTTTCTCGCCCACTGTTTCAGACCCTCTGTTTCAGCCCCTCTGTTTCAGCCCATCTGTTTCAGCCCCTCTGTTTCAGCCCCTCTGTTTCAGCCCCTCTGTTTCAGCCCCTCTGTTTCTCGCCCTCTGTTTCTATTTCTCTGTTTCTCGCCCTCTGTTTCAGCCCCTCTGTTTCTCGCCCACTGTTTCAGCCCCTCTGTTTCTCGCCATCTGTTTCAGCCCCTCTGTTTCAGCCCCTCTGTTTCTCGCCCTCTGTTTCAGCCCCTCTGTTTCAGCCCCTCTGTTTCAGCCCCTCTGTTTCAGCCCCTCTGTTTCTCGCCCTCTGTTTCTCGCCCTCTGTTTCAGCCCCTCTGTTTCAGCCCCTCTGTTTCAGCCCCTCTGTTTCTCGCCCTCTGTTTCTCGCCCTCTGTTTCTCGCCCTCTGTTTCTCGATCTCTGTTTCTCGCCCTCTGTTTCTCGCCCTCTGTTTCTCGCCCTCTGTTTCTCGATCTCTGTTTCTCGCCCTCTGTTTCTCGCCCTCTGTTTCAGCCCCTCTGTTTCAGCCCCTCTGTTTCAGCCCCTCTGTTTCAGCCCCTCTGTTTCAGCCCCTCTGTTTCTCGCCCTCTGTTTCTCGCTATCTGTTTCTCGCCCTCTGTTTCTCGCCCTCTGTTTCAGCCCCTCTGTTTCCGCCCCTCTGTTTCAGCCCCTCTGTTTCTCGCCCTCTGTTTCTCGCCGACTGTTTCTCGCCCTCTGTTTCAGCCCCTCTGTTTCAACCCCTCTGTTTCAGCCCCTCTGTTTCAGCCCCTCTGTTTCTCGCCCTCTGTTTCTCGCCCTCTGTTTCTTGCCCTCTGTTTCTCGCTCTCTGTTTCTCGCCCTCTGTTTCTCGCCCTCTGTTTCACCCCCTCTGTTTCAGCCCCTCTGTTTCAGCCCCTCTGTTTCTCGCCCTCTTTTTCAGCCCCTCTGTTTCAGCCCCTCTGTTTCAGCCCCTCTGTTTCTCGCCCTCTGTTTCAGCCCCTCTGTTTCTAGCCCTCTGTTTCTCGCCCACTGTTTCTCGCCCTCTGTTTCAGCCCCTCTGTTTCAGCCCCTCTGTTTCTCGCCCTCTGTTTCTCGCCCACTGTTTCTCGCCCTCTGTTTCAGCCCCTCTGTTTCAGCCCCTCTGTTTCAGCCCCTCTGTTTCAGCCCCTCTGTTTCTCGCCCTCTGTTTCTCGCCATCTGTTTCTCGCCCACTGTTTCTCGCCCTCTGTTTCAAGCCCTCTGTTTCAACCCCTCTGTTTCAGCCCCTCTGTTTCAGCCCCTCTGTTTCAGCCCCTCTGTTTCTCGCCCTCTGTTTCTCGCCCTTTGTTTCTCGCCCTCTGTTTCTCGCCCTCTGTTTCAGCCCCTCTGTTGAAGCCCCTCTGTTTCTCGCCATCTGTTTCTCGCCCTCTGTTTCAGCCCCTCTGTTTCAGCCGCTCAGTTTCAGCCCCTCTGTTTCTCCCCCTCTGTTTCAGCACCGCTGTTTCTCGCCCTCTCTTTCAGCCCCTCTCTTTCTCGCCCACTGTTGCAGACCCTCTGTTTCAGCCCCTCTGTTTCAGCCCCTCTGTTTCTGCCCCTCTGTATCTCGCCCTCTGTTTCAGCCCCTCTGTTTCAGCCCCTCTGTTTCAGCCCCTCTGTTTCAGCCCCTGTGTTTCTCGCCATCTGTTTCAGCCCCTCTGTTTCAGCCCCTCTGTTTCTCGCCCTCTGTTTCAGCCCCTCTGTTTCAGCCCCTCTGTTTCAGCCCCTCTGTTTCAGCACCTCTGTTTCTCGCCCTTTGTTTCTCGCCCTCTGTTTCAGCCCCTCTGTTTCTCGCCATCTGTTACAGCCCCTCTGTTTCTCGCCCTCAGTTTCAGCCCCTCTGTTTCAGTCCCTCTGTTTCAGCCCCTCTGTTTCACCCCCTCTGTTTCAGCCCCTCTGTTTCAGCCCCTCTGTTTCAGCCCCTCTGTTTCTCGCCCACTGTTTCAGCCCCTCTGTTTCAGCCCCTCTGTATCAGCCCCTCTGTTTCAAACCCTGTGTTTCAGCCCCTCTGTTTCTCGCCCTCTGTTTCTCGCCCTCTGTTTCTCGCCCTCTGTTTCTCGCTCTCTGTTTCTCGCCCTCTGTTTCAGCCCCTCTGTTTCAGCCCCTCTGTTTCAGCCCCTCTGTTTCAGCCCCTCTGTTTCTCGCCATCTGTTTCAGCCCCTCTGTTTCTCGCCCTCTGTTTCAGCCCCTCTGTTTAAGCCCCTCTGTTTCTCGCCATCTGTTTCTCGCCCTCTGTTTCAGCCCCACTGTTTCAGCCCCTCAGTTTCAGCCCCTCTGTTTCTCCCCCTCTGTTTCAGCACCTCTGTTTCTCGCCCTCTCTTTCAGCACCTCTCTTTCTCGCCCACTGTTGCAGACCCTCTGTTTCAGCCCCTCTGTTTCAGCCCCTCTGTTTCAGCCCCTCTGTATTTCGCCCTCTGTTTCAGCCCCTCTGTTTCAGCCCCTCTGTTTCAGCCCCTCTGTTTCAGCCCCTCTGTTTCTCGCCATCTGTTTCAGCCCCTCTGCTTCAGCCCCTCTGAATCTCGCCCTCTGTTTCAGCCCCTCTGTTTCAGCCCCTCTGTTTCAGCCCCTCTGTTTCAGCACCTCTGTTTCTCGCCCTTTGTTTCTCGCCCTCTGTTTCAGCCCCTCTGTTTCTCGCCCTCTGTTACAGCCCCTCTGTTTCTCGCCCTCTGTTTCAGCCCCTCTGTTTCAGTCCCTCTGTTTCAGCCCCTCTGTTTCAGCCCCTCTGTTTCAGCCCCTCTGTTTCTCGCCCTCTGTTTCAGCCCCTCTGTTTCAGCCCCTCTGTTTCTCGCCCTCTGTTTCAGCCCCTCTGTTTCAGCCGCTCTGTATCAGCCCCTCTGTTTCAGCCCCTCTGTTTCAGCCCCTCTGTTTCTCGCCCTCTGTTTCTCGCCCTCTGTTTCTCGCCCTCTGTTTCTCGCTCTCTGTTTCTCGCCCTCTGTTTCTCGCCCTCTGTTTCAGCCCTTCTGTTTCAGCCCCTCTGTTTCAGCCCCTCTGTTTCAGCCCCTCTGTTTCTCGCCATCTGTTTCAGCCCCTCTGTTTCTCGCCCTCTGTTTCAGCCCCTCTGTTTCAGCCCCTCTGTATCGGCACCTCTGTTTCAGCCCCTCTGTTTCTCGCCCTCTGTTTCTCGCCCTCTGTATCTCGCCCTCTGTTTCTCGCCCACTGTTTCAGCCCCTCTGTTTCAGCCCATCTGTTTCAGCCCCTCTGTTTCAGCCCCTCTGTTTCAGCCCCCCTGTTTCAGCCCCTCTGTTTCTCGCCCTCTGTTTCTCTTTCTCTGTTTCAGCCCCTCTGTTTCAGCCCCTCTGTTTCAGCCCCTCTGTTTCTCGCCCTCTGTTTCTCGCCCTCTGTTTCTCGCTCTCTGTTTCTCGCCCTCTGTTTCTCGCCCTCTGTTTCAGCCCTTCTGTTTCAGCCCCTCTGTTTCAGCCCCTCTGTTTCAGCCCCTCTGTTTCTCGCCATCTGTTTCAGCCCCTCTGTTTCTCGCCCTCTGTTTCAGCCCCTCTGTTTCAGCCCCTCTGTATCGGCACCTCTGTTTCAGCCCCTCTGTTTCTCGCCCTCTGTTTCTCGCCCTCTGTATCTCGCCCTCTGTTTCTCGCCCACTGTTTCAGCCCCTCTGTTTCAGCCCATCTGTTTCAGCCCCTCTGTTTCAGCCCCTCTGTTTCAGCCCCCCTGTTTCAGCCCCTCTGTTTCTCGCCCTCTGTTTCTCTTTCTCTGTTTCAGCCCCTCTGTTTCAGCCCCTCTGTTTCAGCCCCTCTGTTTCTCGCCCTCTGTTTCTCGCCCTCTGTTTCAGCCCCTCTGTTTCAGCCCCTCTGTTCCAGCCCCTCTGTTTCTCGCCCTCTGTTTCTAGCCCTCTGTTTCTCGCCCTCTGTTTCTCGATCTCTGTTTCTCGCCCTCTGTTTCTCGCCCTCTGTTTCAGCCCCTCTGTTTCAGCTCCTCTGTTTCAACCCCTCTGTTTCAGCCCCTCTGTTTCTCGCCCTCTGTTTCTCGCCCTCGGTTTCAGCCCCTCTGTTTCTCTCCCTCTGTTTCAGCCCCTCTGTTTCTCGCCCTCTGTTTCAGCCCCGCTGTTTCAGCCCCTCTGTTTCAGCCCCTCTTTTAAAGCCCTTCTGTTTAAGCCCCTCTGTTTCTGCCCCTCTGTTTCTCGCCCTCTGTTTCAGCCCCTCTGTTTCTCGCCCTCTGTTTCAGACCGTCTGTTTCAGCCCCTCAGTATCAGCCCCTCTCTTTCAGCCCCTCTGTTTCTCGCCCTCTGTTTCTCGCCCTCTGTTTCTCGCCCACTGTTTCAGACCCTCTGTTTCAGCCCCTCTGTTTCAGCCCATCTGTTTCAGCCCCTCTGTTTCAGCCCCTCTGTTTCAGCCCCTCAGTTTCAGCCCCTCTGTTTCTCGCCCTCTGTTTCTATTTCTCTGTTTCTCGCCCTCTGTTTCAGCCCCTCTGTTTCTCGCCATCTGTTTCAGCCCCTCTGTTTCAGCCCCTCTGTTTCTCGCCCTCTGTTTCAGCCCCTCTGTTTCAGCCCCTCTGTTTCAGCCCCTCTGTTTCAGCCCCTCTGTTTCTCGCCCTCTGTTTCTCGCCCTCTGTTTCAGCCCCTCTGTTTCAGCCCCTCTGTTTCAGCCCCTCTGTTTCTCGCCCTCTGTTTCTCGCCCTCTGTTTCTCGCCCTCTGTTTCTCGATCTCTGTTTCTCGCCCTCTGTTTCTCGCCCTCTGTTTCTCGCCCTCTGTTTCTCGCCCTCTGTTTCTCGATCTCTGTTTCTCGCCCTCTGTTTCTCGCCCTCTGTTTCAGCCCCTCTGTTTCAGCCCCTCTGTTTCAGCCCCTCTGTTTCAGCCCCTCTGTTTCAGCCCCTCTGTTTCTCGCCCTCTGTTTCTCGCTATCTGTTTCTCGCCCTCTGTTTCTCGCCCTCTGTTTCAGCCCCTCTGTTTCCGCCCCTCTGTTTCAGCCCCTCTGTTTCTCGCCCTCTGTTTCTCGCCGACTGTCTCTCGCCCTCTGTTTCAGCCCCTCTGTTTCAACCCCTCTGTTTCAGCCCCTCTGTTTCAGCCCCTCTGTTTCTCGCCCTCTATTTCTCGCCCTCTGTATCTTGCCCTCTGTTTCTCGCTCTCAGTTTCTCGCCCTCTGTTTCTCGCCCTCTGTTTCACCCCCTCTGTTTCAGCCCCTCTGTTTCAGCCCCTCTGTTTCTCGCCCTCTTTTTCAGCCCCTCTGTTTCAGCCCCTCTGTTTCAGCCCCTCTGTTTCTCGCCCTCTGTTTCAGCCCCTCTGTTTCTAGCCCTCTGTTTCTCGCCCACTGTTTCTCGCCCTCTGTTTCAGCCCCTCTGTTTCAGCCCCTCTGTTTCTCGCCCTCTGTTTCTCGCCCACTGTTTCTCGCCCTCTGTTTCAGCCCCTCTGTATCAGCACCTCTGTTTCAGCCCCTCTGTTTCAGCCCCTCTGTTTCTCGCCCTCTGTTTCTCGCCATCTGTTTCTTGCCCTCTGTTTCTCGCTCTCTGTTTCTCGCCTTCTGTTTCTCGCCCTCTGTTTCAGCCCCTCTGTTTCAGCCCCTCTGTTTCAGCCCCTCTGTTTCTCGCCCTCTGTTTCTCGCCCTCTGTTTCTCGCCCTCAGTTTCAGCCCCTCTGTTTCAGCCCCTTTGTTTCAGCCCCTCTGTTTCTGCCCCTCTGTTTCTCGCCCACTGTTTCTCGCCCTCGGTTTCAGCCCCTCTGTTTCAGCCCCTCTGTTTCAGCCCCTCTGTTTCAGCCCCTCTGTTTCAGCCCCTCTGTTTCTCGCCCTCTGTTTATCGCCCTTTGTTTCTCGCCCTCTGTTTCTCGCCCTCTGTTTCAGCCCCTCTGTTTAAGCCCCTCTGTTTCTCGCCATCTGTTTCTCGCCCTCTGTTTCAGCCCCTCTGTTTCAGCCCCTCAGTTTCAGCCCCTCTGTTTCTCCCCCTCTGTTTCAGCACCTCTGTTTCTCGCCCTCTCTTTCAGCCCCTCTCTTTCTCGCCCACTGTTGCAGACCCTCTGTTACAGCCCCTCTGTTTCAGCACCTCTGTATCTCGCCCTCTTTTTCAGCCCCTCTGTTTCAGCCCCTCTGTTTCAGCCCCTCTGTTTCAGCCCCTCTGTTTCTCGCCATCTGTTTCAGCCCCTCTGTTTCAGCCCCTCTGTTTCTCGCCGTCTGTTTCAGCCCCTCTGTTTCAGCCCCTCTGTTTCAGCCCCTCTGTTTCAGCACCTCTGTTTCTCGCCCTTTGTTTCTCGCCCTCTGTTTCAGCCCCTCTGTTTCTCGCCCTCTGTTTCAGCCCCTCTGTTTCTCGCCCTCTGTTTCAGCCCCTCTGTTTCAGTCCCTCTGATTCAGCCCCTCTGTTTTAGCCCCTCTGTTTCAGCCCCTCTGTTTCATGCCCTCTGTTTCAGCCCCTCTGTTTCAGCCCCTCTGTTTCTCGCCCTCTGTTTCAGCCCCTCTGTTTCAGCCCCTCTGTATCAGCACCTCTGTTTCAGCCCCTCAGTTTCTCGCTCTCTGTTTCTCCCCCTCAGTTTCAGCCCCTCAGTTTCAGCCCCTCTGTTTCAGCCCCTCTGTTTCAGCCCCTCTGTTTCTCGCCCTCTGTTTCTCGCTCTCTGTTTCTCGCCCTCTGTTTCTCGCCCTCTGTTTCAGCCCCTCTGTTTCAGCCCCTCTGTTTCAGTCCCTTTGTTTCAGCCCCTCTATTTCAGCCCCTCTGTTTCAGCCCCTCTGTTTCAGCCCCTCTGTTTCTCGCCCTCTGTTTCTCGCTCTCTGTTTCTCGCCCTCTGTTTCTCGCCCTCTGTTTCTCGCCCTCTGTTTCAGCCCCTCTGTTTCAGTCCCTTTGTTTCAGCCCCTCTATTTCAGCCCCTCTGTTTCAGCCCCTCTGTTTCTCGCCCTCTGTTTCAGCCCCTCTGTTTCAGCCCCTCTGTTTCTCGCCCTCAGTTTCAGCCCCTCTGTTTCAGACCCTCTGTTTCAGCCACTCTGTTTCAGCCCCTCTCTTTCTCGCCCTCTCTTTCTCGCCCTCTGTTTCAGCCCCTCTGTTTCAGCCCCTCTGTTTCTGCCCCTCTGTTTCTCGCCCTCTGTTTCTCGCCCTCTGTTTCTCGCCCTCTGTTTCTCGCTCTCTGTTTCTCGCCCTCTGTTTCTCGCCCTCTGTTTCTTGCCCTCTGTTTCTCGCTCTCTGTTTCTCGCCCTCTGTTTCTCGCCCTCTGTTTCAGCCCCTCTGTTTCAGCCCCTCTGTTTCAGCCCCTCTGTTTCTCGCCCTCTGTTTCTCGCCCTCTGTTTCTCGCCCTCAGTTTCAGCCCCTCTGTTTCAGCCCCTTTGTTTCAGCCCCTCTGTTTCAGCCCCTCTGTTTCTCGCCCACTGTTTCTCGCCTTCTGTTTCAGCCCCTCTGTTTCAGCCCTTCTGTTTCATCCCCTCTGTTTCAGCCCCTCTGTTTCAGCCCCTCTGTTTCAGCCCCTCTGTTTCTCGCCCTCTGTTTCTCGCCCTCTGTTTCTCGCCCTCTGTTTCACGCCCTCTGTTTCAGCCCCTCTGTTTCAGCCCCTCTGTTTCAGCCCCTCTGTTTCTCGCCCTCTGTTTCTCGCCCTCTGTTTCAGCCCCTCTGTTTCAGCCCCTCAGTTCCAGCCCCTCTGTTTCTCGCCCTCTGTTTCAGCACCTCTGTTTCTCGCCCTCTCTTTCAGCCCCTCTCTTTCTCCCCCTCTGTTGCAGACCCTCTGTTTCAGCCCCTCTGTTTCAGCCCCTCTGTTTCAGCCCCTCTGTTTCTCGCCCTCTGTTTCAGCCCCTCTGTTTCTCGCCCTCTGTTTCAGCCCCTCTGTTTCAGCCCCTCTGTTTCAGCCCCTCTGTTTCAGCCCCACTGTTTCAGCACCTCTGTTTCTCGCCCTTTGTTTCACGCCCCCTGTTTCAGCCCCTCTGTTTCTCGCCCTCTGTTTCAGCCCCTCTGTTTCTCGCCCTCTGTTTCAGCCCCTCTGTTTCAGTCCCTCTGTTTCAGCCCCTCTGTTTCAGCCCCTCTGTTTCAGCCCCTCTGTTTCAGCCCCTCTGTTTCTCGCCCACTGATTCAGCCCCTCAGTTTCAGCCCCTCTTTTTCAGCCACTCTGTTTCAGCCCCTCTGTTTCTCGCCCTCTGTTTCTCGCCCTCTGCTTCTCGCCCTCTGTTTCAGCCCCTCTGTTTCAGCCCGTCTGTTTCAGCCCCTCTGTTTCTCGCCCTCTGTTTCTCGCCCTCTGTTTCTCGCCCTCTGTTTCTCGCTCTTTGTTTCTCGCCCTCTGTTTCTCGCCCTCTGTTTCAGCCCCTCTGTTTCAGCCCCTCTGTTTCAGCCCCTCTGTTTCATCCCCTCTGTTTCAGCCCCTCTGTTTCAGCCCCTCTGTTTCTCGCCCACTGTTTCTCGCCCTCTGTTTCTCGCCCTCTGTTTCTCGCTCTCTGTTTCTCGCCCTCTGTTTCTCGCCCTCTGTTTCAGCCCCTCTGTTTCAGCCCCTCTGTTTCAGCCCCTCTGTTTCTCGCCCTCTGTTTCACGCCCACTGTTTCTCGCCCTCTGTTTCAGCCCCTCTGTTTCAGCCCCTCTGTTTCAGCTCCTCTGTTTCAGCCCCTCTGTTTCAGCCCCTCTGTTTCTCGCCCTCTGTTTCTCGCCCTGGGTTTCAGCCCCTCTGTTTCTCGCCCTCTGTTTCAGCCCCTCTGTTTCAGCCCCTCTGTTTCTCGCCCTCTGTTTCTCGCCCCTTGTTTCTCAGCCTCTGTTTCTCGCTCTTTGTTTCTCGCCCTCTGTTTCTCGCCCTCTGTTTCAGCCCCTCTGTTTCAGCCCCTCTGTTTCAGCCCCTCTGTTTCATCCCCTCTGTTTCAGCCCCTCTGTTTCAGGCCCTCTGTTCCAGCCCCTCTGTTTCTCGCCCTCTGTTTCTAGCCCTCTGTTTCTCGCCCTCTGTTTCTCGATCTCTGTTTCTCGCCCTCTGTTTCTCGCCCTCTGTTTCAGCCCCTCTGTTTCAGCTCCTCTGTTTCAGCCCCTCTGTTTCAGCCCCTCTGTTTCTCGCCCTCTGTTTCTCGCCCTCGGTTTCAGCCCCTCTGTTTCTCTCCCTCTGTTTCAGCCCCTCTGTTTCTCGCCCTCTGTTTCAGCCCCGCTGTTTCAGCCCCTCTGTTTCAGCCCCTCTTTTAAAGCCCTTCTGTTTAAGCCCCTCTGTTTCTGCCCCTCTGTTTCTCGCCCTCTGTTTCAGCCCCTCTGTTTCTCGCCCTCTGTTTCAGACCGTCTGTTTCAGCCCCTCAGTATCAGCCCCTCTCTTTCAGCCCCTCTGTTTCTCGCCCTCTGTTTCTCGCCCTCTGTTTCTCGCCCACTGTTTCAGACCCTCTGTTTCAGCCCCTCTGTTTCAGCCCATCTGTTTCAGCCCCTCTGTTTCAGCCCCTCTGTTTCAGCCCCTCAGTTTCAGCCCCTCTGTTTCTCGCCCTCTGTTTCTATTTCTCTGTTTCTCGCCCTCTGTTTCAGCCCCTCTGTTTCTCGCCCACTGTTTCAGCCCCTCTGTTTCTCGCCATCTGTTTCAGCCCCTCTGTTTCAGCCCCTCTGTTTCTCGCCCTCTGTTTCAGCCCCTCTGTTTCAGCCCCTCTGTTTCAGCCCCTCTGTTTCAGCCCCTCTGTTTCTCGCCCTCTGTTTCTCGCCCTCTGTTTCAGCCCCTCTGTTTCAGCCCCTCTGTTTCAGCCCCTCTGTTTCTCGCCCTCTGTTTCTCGCCCTCTGTTTCTCGCCCTCTGTTTCTCGATCTCTGTTTCTCGCCCTCTGTTTCTCGCCCTCTGTTTCTCGCCCTCTGTTTCTCGCCCTCTGTTTCTCGATCTCTGTTTCTCGCCCTCTGTTTCTCGCCCTCTGTTTCAGCCCCTCTGTTTCAGCCCCTCTGTTTCAGCCCCTCTGTTTCAGCCCCTCTGTTTCAGCCCCTCTGTTTCTCGCCCTCTGTTTCTCGCTATCTGTTTCTCGCCCTCTGTTTCTCGCCCTCTGTTTCAGCCCCTCTGTTTCCGCCCCTCTGTTTCAGCCCCTCTGTTTCTCGCCCTCTGTTTCTCGCCGACTGTCTCTCGCCCTCTGTTTCAGCCCCTCTGTTTCAACCCCTCTGTTTCAGCCCCTCTGTTTCAGCCCCTCTGTTTCTCGCCCTCTGTTTCTCGCCCTCTGTTTCTTGCCCTCTGTTTCTCGCTCTCTGTTTCTCGCCCTCTGTTTCTCGCCCTCTGTTTCACCCCCTCTGTTTCAGCCCCTCTGTTTCAGCCCCTCTGTTTCTCGCCCTCTTTTTCAGCCCCTCTGTTTCAGCCCCTCTGTTTCAGCCCCTCTGTTTCTCGCCCTCTGTTTCAGCCCCTCTGTTTCTAGCCCTCTGTTTCTCGCCCACTGTTTCTCGCCCTCTGTTTCAGCCCCTCTGTTTCAGCCCCTCTGTTTCTCGCCCTCTGTTTCTCGCCCACTGTTTCTCGCCCTCTGTTTCAGCCCCTCTGTATCAGCACCTCTGTTTCAGCCCCTCTGTTTCAGCCCCTCTGTTTCTCGCCCTCTGTTTCTCGCCATCTGTTTCTTGCCCTCTGTTTCTCGCTCTCTGTTTCTCGCCTTCTGTTTCTCGCCCTCTGTTTCAGCCCCTCTGTTTCAGCCCCTCTGTTTCAGCCCCTCTGTTTCTCGCCCTCTGTTTCTCGCCCTCTGTTTCTCGCCCTCAGTTTCAGCCCCACTGTTTCAGCCCCTTTGTTTCAGCCCCTCTGTTTCTGCCCCTCTGTTTCTCGCCCACTGTTTCTCGCCCTCGGTTTCAGCCCCTCTGTTTCAGCCCCTCTGTTTCAGCCCCTCTGTTTCAGCCCCTCTGTTTCAGCCCCTCTGTTTCTCGCCCTCTGTTTCTCGCCCTTTGTTTCTCGCCCTCTGTTTCTCGCCCTCTGTTTCAGCCCCTCTGTTTAAGCCCCTCTGTTTCTCGCCATCTGTTTCTCGCCCTCTGTTTCAGCCCCTCTGTTTCAGCCCCTCAGTTTCAGCCCCTCTGTTTCTCCCCCTCTGTTTCAGCACCTCTGTTTCTCGCCCTCTCTTTCAGCCCCTCTCTTTCTCGCCCACTGTTGCAGACCCTCTGTTACAGCCCCTCTGTTTCAGCACCTCTGTATCTCGCCCTCTTTTTCAGCCCCTCTGTTTCAGCCCCTCTGTTTCAGCCCCTCTGTTTCAGCCCCTCTGTTTCTCGCCATCTGTTTCAGCCCCTCTGTTTCAGCCCCTCTGTTTCTCGCCGTCTGTTTCAGCCCCTCTGTTTCAGCCCCTCTGTTTCAGCCCCTCTGTTTCAGCACCTCTGTTTCTCGCCCTTTGTTTCTCGCCCTCTGTTTCAGCCCCTCTGTTTCTCGCCCTCTGTTTCAGCCCCTCTGTTTCTCGCCCTCTGTTTCAGCCCCTCTGTTTCAGTCCCTCTGATTCAGCCCCTCTGTTTTAGCCCCTCTGTTTCAGCCCCTCTGTTTCATGCCCTCTGTTTCAGCCCCTCTGTTTCAGCCCCTCTGTTTCTCGCCCTCTGTTTCAGCCCCTCTGTTTCAGCCCCTCTGTATCAGCACCTCTGTTTCAGCCCCTCAGTTTCTCGCTCTCTGTTTCTCCCCCTCAGTTTCAGCCCCTCAGTTTCAGCCCCTCTGTTTCAGCCCCTCTGTTTCAGCCCCTCTGTTTCTCGCCCTCTGTTTCTCGCTCTCTGTTTCTCGCCCTCTGTTTCTCGCCCTCTGTTTCAGCCCCTCTGTTTCAGCCCCTCTGTTTCTCGCCCTCTGTTTCAGCCCCTCTGTTTCAGTCCCTTTGTTTCAGCCCCTCTATTTCAGCCCCTCTGTTTCAGCCCCTCTGTTTCTCGCCCTCTGTTTCAGCCCCTCTGTTTCCGCCCCTCTGTTTCTCGCCCTCAGTTTCAGCCCCTCTGTTTCAGACCCTCTGTTTCAGCCACTCTGTTTCAGCCCCTCTCTTTCTCGCCCTCTCTTTCTCGCCCTCTGTTTCAGCCCCTCTGTTTCAGCCCCTCTGTTTCAGCCCCTCTGTTTCTCTCCCTCTGTTTCTCGCCCTCTGTTTCTCGCCCTCTGTTTCTCGCTCTCTGTTTCTCGCCCTCTGTTTCTCGCCCTCTGTTTCTTGCCCTCTGTTTCTCGCTCTCTGTTTCTCGCCCTCTGTTTCTCGCCCTCTGTTTCAGCCCCTCTGTTTCAGCCCCTTTGTTTCAGCCCCTCTGTTTCAGCCCCTCTGTTTCTCGCCCACTGTTTCTCGCCTTCTGTTTCTCGCCCTCTGTTTCTTGCCCTCTGTTTCTCGCTCTCTGTTTCTCGCCCTCTGTTTCAGCCCCTCTGTTTCAGCCCCTTTGTTTCAGCCCCTCTGTTTCAGCCCCTCTGTTTCTCGCTCTCTGTTTCTCGCCCTCTGTTTCTCGCCCTCTGTTTCTTGCCCTCTGTTTCTCGCTCTCTGTTTCTCGCCCTCTGTTTCTCGCCCTCAGTTTCAGCCCCTCTGTTTCAGCCCCTTTGTTTCAGCCCCTCTGTTTCAGCCCCTCTGTTTCTCGCCCACTGTTTCTCGCCTTCTGTTTCAGCCCCTCTGTTTCAGCCCCTCTGTTTCATCCCCTCTGTTTCAGCCCCTCTGTTTCAGCCCCTCTGTTTCAGCCCCTCTGTTTCTCGCCCTCTGTTTCTCGCCCTCTGTTTCTCGCCCTCTGTTTCACGCCCTCTGTTTCAGCCCCTCTGTTTCAGCCCCTCTGTTTCAGCCCCTCTGTTTCTCGCCCTCTGTTTCTCGCCCTCTGTTTCAGCCCCTCTGTTTCAGCCCCTCAGTTCCAGCCCCTCTGTTTCTCGCCCTCTGTTTCAGCACCTCTGTTTCTCTCCCTCTCTTTCAGCCCCTCTCTTTCTCGCCCTCTGTTGCAGACCCTCTGTTTCAGCCCCTCTGTTTCAGCCCCTCTGTTTCAGCCCCTCTGTTTCTCGCCCTCTGTTTCAGCCCCTCTGTTTCTCGCCCTCTGTTTCAGCCCCTCTGTTTCAGCCCCTCTGTTTCAGCCCCTCTGTTTCAGCCCCACTGTTTCAGCACCTCTGTTTCTCGCCCTTTGTTTCACGCCCCCTGTTTCAGCCCCTCTGTTTCTCGCCCTCTGTTTCAGCCCCTCTGTTTCTCGCCCTCTGTTTCAGCCCCTCTGTTTCAGTCCCTCTGTTTCAGCCCCTCTGTTTCAGCCCCTCTGTTTCAGCCCCTCTGTTTCAGCCCCTCTGTTTCAGCCCCTCTGTTTCTCGCCCACTGATTCAGCCCCTCTGTTTCAGCCCCTCTTTTTCAGCCACTCTGTTTCAGCCCCTCTGTTTCTCGCCCTCTGTTTCTCGCCCTCTGCTTCTCGCCCTCTGTTTCAGCCCCTCTGTTTCTCGCCCTCTGTTTCTCGCCCTCTGTTTCTCGCCCTCTGTTTCTCGCTCTTTGTTTCTCGCCCTCTGTTTCTCGCCCTCTGTTTCAGCCCCTCTGTTTCAGCCCCTCTGTTTCAGCCCCTCTGTTTCATCCCCTCTGTTTCAGCCCCTCTGTTTCAGCCCCTCTGTTTCTCGCCCACTGTTTCTCGCCCTCTGTTTCTCGCCCTCTGTTTCTCGCTCTCTGTTTCTCGCCCTCTGTTTCTCGCCCTCTGTTTCAGCCCCTCTGTTTCAGCCCCTCTGTTTCAGCCCCTCTGTTTCTCGCCCTCTGTTTCACGCCCACTGTTTCTCGCCCTCTGTTTCAGCCCCTCTGTTTCAGCCCCTCTGTTTCAGCTCCTCTGTTTCAGCCCCTCTGTTTCAGCCCCTCTGTTTCTCGCCCTCTGTTTCTCGCCCTGGGTTTCAGCCCCTCTGTTTCTCGCCCTCTGTTTCAGCCCCTCTGTTTCAGCCCCTCTGTTTCTCGCCCTCTGTTTCTCGCCCCTTGTTTCTCAGCCTCTGTTTCTCGCTCTTTGTTTCTCGCCCTCTGTTTCTCGCCCTCTGTTTCAGCCCCTCTGTTTCAGCCCCTCTGTTTCAGCCCCTCTGTTTCATCCCCTCTGTTTCAGCCCCTCTGTTTCAGCCCCTCTGTTTCTCGACCTCTGTTTCTCGCCCTCTGTTTCTCGCCCTCTGTTTCTCGCTCTCTGTTTCTCGCCCACTGTTTCTCGCCCTCTGTTTCAGCCCCTCTGTTTCAGCCCCTCTGTTTCAGCCCCTCTGTTTCTCTCCCTCTGTTTCTCGCCCTCTGTATCTCGCCCTCTGTTTCAGTCCCTCTGTTTCAGCACCTCTGTTTCAGCCCCTCTGTTTCTCGCCCTCTGTTTCATCCCCTCTGTTTCAGCCCCTCTGTTTCAGCTCCTCTGTTTCAGCCCCTCTGTTTCAGCCCCTCTGTTTCTCGCCCTCTGTTTCTCGCCCTCGGTTTCAGACCCTCTGTTTCTCGCCCTCTGTTTCAGCCCCTCTGTTTCTCGCCCTCTGTTTCATCCCCTCTGTTTCAGACTCTCAGTTTCAGACTCTCTGTTTCAGCCCCTCAGTAACAGCCCCTCTCTTTCAGCCCCTCTGTTTCTCGCCCTCTGTTTCTCGCCCTCTGTTTCTCGCCCTCTGTTTCTCGCCCACTGTTTAAGCCCCTCTGTTTCAGCCCCTCTGTTTCAGCCCATCTGTTTCAGCCCCTCTGTTTCAGCCCCTCTGTTTCAGCCCCTCTGTTTCAGCCCCTCTGTTTCTCGCCCTCTGTTTCTATTTCTCTGTTTCTCGCCCTCTGTTTCAGCCCCTCTGTTTCTCGCCCACTGTTTCAGCCCCTCTGTTTCTCGCCATCTGTTTCAGCCCCTCTGTTTCAGCCCCTCTGTTTCTCACCCTCTGTTTCAGCCCCTCTGTTTCAGCCCCTCTGTTTCAGCCCCTCTGTTTCTCGCCCTCTGTTTCTCGCTCTCTGTTTCTCGCCCTCTGTTTCTCGCCCTCTGTTTCAGCCCCTCTGTTTCAGCCCCTCTGTTACAGCCCCTCTGTTTCTCGCCCTCTGTTTCTCGCCCTCTGTTTCTCGCCCTCTGTTTCTCGCCCTCTGTTTCTCGCCCTCTGTTTCTCGCCCTCTGTTTCAGCCCCTCTGTTTCAGCCCCTCTGTTTCAGCCCCTCTGTTTCAGCCCCTCTGTTTCAGCCCCTCTGTTTCTCGCCCTCTGTTTCTCGCCCTCTGTTTCTCGCTCTCTGTTTCTCGCCCTCTGTTTCTCGCCCTCTGTTTCAGCCCCTCTGTTTCAGCCCCTCTGTTTCAGCCCCTCTGTTTCTCGCCCTCTGTTTCTCGCCCTCTGTTTCTCGCCCTCTGTTTCTCGCTCTCTGTTTCTCGCCCTCTGTTTCTCGCCCTCTGTTTCAGCCCCTCTGTTTCAGCCCCTCTGTTTCAGCCCCTCTGTTTCTCGCCCTCTGTTTCTCGCCGACTGTTTCTCGCCCTCTGTTTCAGCACCTCTGTTTCAGCCCCTCTGTTTCAGCCCCTCTGTTTCAGCCCCTCGGTTTCTCGCCCTCTCTTTCTAGCCCTCTGTTTCTTGCCCTTTGTTTCTCGCTCTCTGTTTCTCGCCCTCTGTTTCTCGCCCTCTTTTTCAGCCCCTCGTTTTCAGCCCCTCTGTTTCAGCCCCTCTGTTTGTCGCAATCTGTTTCAGCCCCTCTGTTTCTCGCCCTCTGTTTCTCGCCCACTGTTTCTCGCCCTCTGTTTCAGCCCCTCTGTTTCAGCCCCTCTGTTTCAGCCCCTCTGTTTCAGCCCCTCTGTTTCAGCCCCTCTGTTTCAGCCCCTCTGTTTCTCGCCCCCTGTTTCTCGCCCTCTGTTTCAGCCCCTCTGTTTCAGCCCCTCTGTTTCAGCCCCTCTGTTTCTCGCCCTCTGTTTCTCGCCCTCTGTTTCAGCCCCTCTGTTTCAGCCCCTCAGTTCCAGGCCCTCTGTTTCTCGTCCTCTGTTTCAGCACCTCTGTTTCTCGCCCTCTCTTTCAGCCCCTCTCTTTCTCGCCCTCTGTTTCTGACCCTCTGTTTCAGCCCATCTGTTTCAGCCCCTCTGTTTCAGCCCCTCTGTTTCTCGCCCTCTGTTTCAGCCCCTCTGTTTCTCGCCCTCTGTTTCCGCCCCTCTGTTTCTCGCCCTCTGTTGCAGCCCCTCTATTTCAGCCCCTCTGTTTCAGCCCCTCTGTTTCAGACCCTCTGTTTCTCGCCATCTGTTTCTCGCCCTCTGTTTCAGCCCCTCTGTTTCAGCCCCTCTGTTTCAGCTCCTCTGTTTCTCGCCCTCAGTTTGAGCCCATCTGTTTCAGCCCCTCTATTTCAGGCCCTCTGTATCAACCCCTCTGTTACAGCCCCTCTGTTTCTCGCCATCTGTTTCAGCCCCTCTGTTTCAGTCCCTCTGTTTCAGCCCCTCTGTTTCAGCCCCTCTGTTTCAGCCCCTCTGTTTCTCGCCCTCTGTTTCTAGACCTCTGTTTCTCGCACATTGTTTCTCGCCCTCTGTTTCAGCCCCTCTGTTTCAGCCCCTCTGTTTCTCGCCCTCTGTTTCTCGCCCACTGTTTCTCGCCCTCTGTTTCAGCCCCTCTGTTTCAGCCCCTCTGTTTCAGCCCCTCTGTTTCAGCCCCTCTGTTTCTCGCCCTCTGTTTCTCGCCATCTGTTTCTTGCCCTCTGTTTCTCGCTCTCTGTTTCTCGCCCTCTGTTTCTCGCCCTCTGTTTCAGCCCCTCTGTTTCACCCCCTCTGTTTCAGCCCCTCTGTTTCTCGCCCTCTGTTTCTCGCCCTCTGTTTCTCGCCCTCAGTTTCAGCCCCTCTGTTTCAGCCCCTTTGTTTCAGCCCCTCTGTTTCTGCACCTCTGTTTCTCGCCCACTGTTTCTCGCCCTCTGTTTCAGCCCCTCTGTTTCAGCCCCTCTGTTTCAGCCCCTCTGTTTCTCGCCCTCTGTTTCAGCCCCTCTGTATCTCGCCCTCTGTTTCTCGCCCACTGTTTCTCGCCCTTTGTTTCAGCCCCTCTGTTTCAGCCCCTCTGTTTCAGCCCCTCTGTTTCTCGCCCTCTGTTTCTCGCCCACTGTTTCTCGCCCTCTGTTTCAGCCCCTCTGATTCAGCCCCTTTGTTTCAGCCCCTCTGTTTCTGCCCCTCTGTTTCTCGCCCACTGTTTCTCGCCCTCTGTTTCTCGCCCACTGTTTCTCGCCCTCTGTTTGAGCCCCTCTGTTTCAGCCCCTCTGTTTCAGCCCCTCTGTTTCTCGCCCTCTGTTTCTCGCCCACTGTTTCTCGCCCTCTGTTTCAGCCCCTCTGTTTCAGCCCCTTTGTTTCAGCCCCTCTGTTTATCGCCCTCTGTTTCTCGCCCTCTGTTTCTCGCCATCAGTTTCAGCCCCTCTGTTTCAGCCCCTTTGTTTCTGCCCCTCTGTTTCTGCCCCTCTGTTTCTCGCCCACTGTTTCTCGCCCTCTGTTTCAAGCCCTCTGTTTCAACCCCTCTGTTTCAGCCCCTCTGTTTCAGCCCCTCTGTTTCAGCCCCTCTGTTTCTCGCCCTCTGTTTCTCGCCTTTTGTTTCTCGCCCTCTGTTTCTCGCCCTCTGTTTCAGCCCCTCTGTTTAAGCCCCTCTGTTTCTCGCCATCTGTTTCTCGCCCTCTGTTTCAGCCCCTCTGTTTCAGCCGCTCAGTTTCAGCCCCTCTGTTTCTCCCCCTCTGTTTCAGCACCGCTGTTTCTCGCCCTCTCTTTCAGCCCCTCTCTTTCTCGCCCACTGTTGCAGACCCTCTGTTTCAGCCCCTCTGTTTCAGCCCCTCTGTTTCTGCCCCTCTGTATCTCGCCCTCTGTTTCAGCCCCTCTGTTTCAGCCCCTCTGTTTCAGCCCCTCTGTTTCAGCCCCTCTGTTTCTCGCCATCTGTTTCAGCCCCTCTGTTTCAGCCCCTCTGTTTCAGCCCCTCTGTTTCAGCCCCTCTGTTTCAGCCCCTCTGTTTCAGCACCTCTGTTTCTCGCCCTTTGTTTCTCGCCCTCTGTTTCAGCCCCTCTGTTTCTCGCCATCTGTTACAGCCCCTCTGTTTCTCGCCCTCTGTTTCAGCCCCTCTGTTTCAGTCCCTCTGTTTCAGCCCACCTGTTTCACCCCCTCTGTTTCAGCCCCTCTGTTTCAGCCCCTCTGTTTCAGCCCCTCTGTTTCTCGCCCACTGTTTCAGCCCCTCTGTTTCAGCCCCTCTGTATCAGCCCCTCTGTTTCAAACCCTGTGTTTCAGCCCCTCTGTTTCTCGCCCTCTGTTTCTCGCCCTCTGTTTCTCTCCCTCTGTTTCTCGCTCTCTGTTTCTCGCCCTCTGTTTCAGCCCCTCTGTTTCAGCCCCTCTGTTTCAGCCCCTCTGTTTCAGCCCCTCTGTTTCTCGCCATCTGTTTCAGCCCCTCTGTTTCTCGCCCTCTGTTTCAGCCCCTCTGTTTAAGCCCCTCTGTTTCTCGCCATCTGTTTCTCGCCCTCTGTTTCAGCCCCACTGTTTCAGCCCCTCAGTTTCAGCCCCTCTGTTTCTCCCCCTCTGTTTCAGCACCTCTGTTTCTCGCCCTCTCTTTCAGCACCTCTCTTTCTCGCCCACTGTTGCAGACCCTCTGTTTCAGCCCCTCTGTTTCAGCCCCTCTGTTTCAGCCCCTCTGTATTTCGCCCTCTGTTTCAGCCCCTCTGTTTCAGCCCCTCTGTTTCAGCCCCTCTGTTTCAGCCCCTCTGTTTCTCGCCATCTGTTTCAGCCCCTCTGTTTCAGCCCCTCTGAATCTCGCCCTCTGTTTCAGCCCCTCTGTTTCAGCCCCTCTGTTTCAGCCCCTCTGTTTCAGCACCTCTGTTTCTCGCCCTTTGTTTCTCGCCCTCTGTTTCAGCCCCTCTGTTTCTCGCCCTCTGTTACAGCCCCTCTGTTTCTCGCCCTCTGTTTCAGCCCCTCTGTTTCAGTCCCTCTGTTTCAGCCCCTCTGTTTCAGCCCCTCTGTTTCAGCCCCTCTGTTTCTCGCCCTCTGTTTCAGCCCCTCTGTTTCAGCCCCTCTGTTTCTCGCCCTCTGTTTCAGCCCCTCTGTTTCAGCCCCTCTGTATCAGCCCCTCTGTTTCAGCCCCTCTGTTTCAGCCCCTCTGTTTCTCGCCCTCTGTTTCTCGCCCTCTGTTTCTCGCTCTCTGTTTCTTGCCCTCTGTTTCTCGCCCTCTGTTTCAGCCCTTCTGTTTCAGCCCCTCTGTTTCAGCCCCTCTGTTTCAGCCCCTCTGTTTCTCGCCATCTGTTTCAGCCCCTCTGTTTCTCGCCCTCTGTTTCAGCCCCTCTGTTTCAGCCCCTCTGTATCGGCACCTCTGTTTCAGCCCCTCTGTTTCTCGCCCTCTGTTTCTCGCCCTCTGTATCTCGCCCTCTGTTTCTCGCCCACTGTTTCAGCCCCTCTGTTTCAGCCCCTCTGTTTCAGCCCATCTGTTTCAGCCCCTCTGTTTCAGTCCCTCTGTTTCAGCCCCCCTGTTTCAGCCCCTCTGTTTCTCGCCCTCTGTTTCTCTTTCTCTGTTTCAGCCCCTCTGTTTCAGCCCCTCTGTTTCAGCCCCTCTGTTTCTCGCCCTCTGTTTCTCGCCCTCTGTTTCAGCCCCTCTGTTTCAGCCCCTCTGTTCCAGCCCCTCTGTTTCTCGCCCTCTGTTTCTAGCCCTCTGTTTCTCGCCCTCTGTTTCTCGATCTCTGTTTCTCGCCCTCTGTTTCTCGCCCTCTGTTTCAGCCCCTCTGTTTCAGCTCCTCTGTTTCAGCCCCTCTTTTTCAGCCCCTCTGTTTCTCGCCCTCTGTTTCTCGCCCTCGGTTTCAGCCCCTCTGTTTCTCTCCCTCTGTTTCAGCCCCTCTGTTTCTCGCCCTCTGTTTCAGCCCCGCTGTTTCAGCCCCTCGGTTTCAGCCCCTCTTTTAAAGCCCTTCTGTTTAAGCCCCTCTGTTTCTGCCCCTCTGTTTCTCGCCCTCTGTTTCAGCCCCTCTGTTTCTCGCCCTCTGTTTCAGACCGTCTGTTTCAGCCCCTCAGTATCAGCCCCTCTCTTTCAGCCCCTCTGTTTCTCGCCCTCTGTTTCTCGCCCTCTGTTTCTCGCCCACTGTTTCAGACCCTCTGTTTCAGCCCCTCTGTTTCAGCCCATCTGTTTCAGCCCCTCTGTTTCTCGCCCTCTGTTTCTATTTCTCTGTTTCTCGCCCTCTGTTTCAGCCCCTCTGTTTCTCGCCCACTGTTTCAGCCCCTCTGTTTCTCGCCATCTGTTTCAGCCCCTCTGTTTCAGCCCCTCTGTTTCTCGCCCTCTGTTTCAGCCCCTCTGTTTCAGCCCCTCTGTTTCAGCCCCTCTGTTTCAGCCCCTCTGTTTCTCGCCCTCTGTTTCTCGCCCTCTGTTTCAGCCCCTCTGTTTCAGCCCCTCTGTTTCAGCCCCTCTGTTTCTCGCCCTCTGTTTCTCGCCCTCTGTTTCACGCCCTCTGTTTCTCGATCTCTGTTTCTCGCCCTCTGTTTCTCGCCCTCTGTTTCTCGCCCTCTGTTTCTCGCCCTCTGTTTCTCGATCTCTGTTTCACGCCCTCTGTTTCTCGCCCTCTGTTTCAGCCCCTCTGTTTCAGCCCCTCTGTTTCAGCCCCTCTGTTTCAGCCCCTCTGTTTCAGCCCCTCTGTTTTTCGCCCTCTGTTTCTCGCTATCTGTTTCTCGCCCTCTGTTTCTCGACCTCTGTTTCAGCCCCTCTGTTTCCGCCCCTCTGTTTCAGCCCCTCTGTTTCTCGCCCTCTGTTTCTCGCCGACTGTTTCTCGCCCTCTGTTTCAGCCCCTCTGTTTCAACCCCTCTGTTTCAGCCCCTCTGTTTCAGCCCCTCTGTTTCTCGCCCTCTGTTTCTCGCCCTCTGTTTCTTGCCCTCTGTTTCTCGCTCTCTGTTTCTCGCCCTCTGTTTCTCGCCCTCTGTTTCACGCCCTCTGTTTCAGCCCCTCTGTTTCAGCCCCTCTGTTTCTCGCCCTCTTTTTCAGCCCCTCTGTTTCAGCCCCTCTGTTTCAGCCCCTCTGTTTCTCGCCCTCTGTTTCAGCCCCTCTGTTTCTAGCCCTCTGTTTCTCGCCCACTTTTTCTCGCCCTCTGTTTCAGCCCCTCTGTTTCAGCCCCTCTGTTTCTCGCCCTCTGTTTCTCGCCCACTGTTTCTCGCCCTCTGTTTCAGCCCCTCTGTTTCAGCCCCTCTGTTTCAGCCCCTCTGTTTCAGCCCCTCTGTTTCTCGCCCTCTGTTTCTCGCCATCTGTTTCTTGCCCTCTGTTTCTCGCTCTCTGTTTCTCGCCTTCTGTTTCTCGCCCTCTGTTTCAGCCCCTCTGTTTCAGCCCCTCTGTTTCAGCCCCTCTGTTTCTCGCCCTCTGTTTCTCGCCCTCTGTTTCTCCCCCTCAGTTTCAGCCCCTCTGTTTCAGCCCCTTTGTTTCAGCCCCTCTGTTTCTGCCCCTCTGTTTCTCGCCCACTGTTTCTCGCCCTCGGTTTCAGCCCCTCTGTTTCAGCCCCTCTGTTTCAGCCCCTCTGTTTCAGCCCCTCTGTTTCAGCCCCTCTGTTTCTCGCCCTCTGTTTCTCGCCCTTTGTTTCTCGCCCTCTGTTTCTCGCCCTCTGTTTCAGCCCCTCTGTTTAAGCCCCTCTGTTTCTCGCCATCTGTTTCTCGCCCTCTGTTTCAGCCCCTCTGTTTCAGCCCCTCAGTTTCAGCCCCTCTGTTTCTCCCCCTCTGTTTCAGCACCTCTGTTTCTCGCCCTCTCTTTCAGCCCCTCTCTTTCTCGCCCACTGTTGCAGACCCTCTGTTTCAGCCCCTCTGTTTCAGCCCCTCTGTTTCAGCACCTCTGTATCTCGCCCTCTTTTTCAGCCCCTCTGTTTCAGCCCCTCTGTTTCAGCCCCTCTGTTTCAGCCCCTCTGTTTCTCGCCAACTGTTTCAGCCCCTCTGTTTCAGCCCCTCTGTTTCTCGCCGTCTGTTTCAGCCCCTCTGTTTCAGCCCCTCTGTTTCAGCCCCTCTGTTTCAGCACCTCTGTTTCTCGCCCTTTGTTTCTCGCCCTCTGTTTCAGCCCCTCTGTTTCTCGCCCTCTGTTTCAGCCCCTCTGTTTCTCGCCCTCTGTTTCAGCCCCTCTGTTTCAGTCCCTCTGATTCAGCCCCTCTGTTTCAGCCCCTCTGTTTCATGCCCTCTGTTTCAGCCCCTCTGTTTCAGCCCCTCTGTTTCTCGCCCTCTGTTTCAGCCCCTCTGTTTCAGCCCCTCTGTATCAGCACCTCTGTTTCAGCCCCTCTGTTTCTCGCCCTCTGTTTCTCGCCCTCAGTTTCAGCCCCTCAGTTTCAGCCCCTCTGTTTCAGCCCCTCTGTTTCAGCCCCTCTGTTTCTCGCACTCTGTTTCTCGCTCTCTGTTTCTCGCCCTCTGTTTCTCGCCCTCTGTTTCAGCCCCTCTGTTTCAGCCCCTCTGTTTCTCGCCCTCTGTTTCAGCCCCTCTGTTTCAGTCCCTTTGTTTCAGCCCCTCTATTTCAGCCCCTCTGTTTCAGCCCCTCTGTTTCTCGCCCTCTGTTTCAGCCCCTCTGTTTCAGCCCCTCTGTTTCTCGCCCTCAGTTTCAGCCCCTCTGTTTCAGACCCTCTGTTTCAGCCACTCTGTTTCAGCCCCTCTCTTTCTCGCCCTCTCTTTCTCGCCCTCTGTTTCAGCCCCTCTGTTTCAGCCCCTCTGTTTCAGCCCCTCTGTTTCTCGCTCTCTGTTTCTCGCCCTCTGTTTCTCGCCCTCTGTTTCATCCCTTCTGTTTCAGCCCCTCTGTTTCAGCCCTTCTGTTTCAGCCCCTCTGTTTATCGCCCTCTGTTTCTCGCCCTCTGTTTCTCGCCGTCTGTTTCTCGCTCTCTGTTTCTCGCCCTCTGTTTCTCGCCCTCTGTTTCAGCCCGTCTGTTTCAGCCCCTCTGTTTCAGCCCCTCTGTTTCTCGCCCTCTGTTTCTCGCCCACTGTTTCTCGCCCTCTGTTTCTGCCCCTCTGTTTCAGCCCCTCTGTTTCAGCCCCTATGTTTCAGACCCTCTATTTCTCGCCCTCTGTTTCTCGCCCTCTGTTTCTTGCCCTCTGTTTCTCGCTCTCTGTTTCTCGGCCTCTGTTTCTCGCCCTCTGTTTCAGCCCCTCTGTTTCAGCCCCTCTGTTTCAGCCCGTCTGTTTCTCGCCCTCTGTTTCTCGCCCTGTGTTTCTCGCCCTCAGTTTCAGCCCCTCTGTTTCAGCCCCTTTGTTTCAGCCCCTCTGTTTCAGGCCCTCTGTTTCTCGCACACTGTTTCTCGCCCTCTGTTTCAGCCCCTCTGTTTCAGCCCCTCTGTTTCAGCCACTCTGTTTCAGCCCCTCTGTTTCAGCCCCTCTGTTTCAGCCCCTCTGTTTCTCGCCCTCTGTTTCTCGCCCTCTGTTTCTCGCCCTCTGTTTCTCGCCCTCTGTTTCAGCCCCTCTGTTTCAGCCCCTCTGTTTCAGCCCCTCTGTTTCTCGCCCTCTGTTTCTCGCCATCTGTTTCAGCCCCTCTGTTTCAGCCCCTCAGTTCCAGGCCCTCTGTTTCTCGTCCTCTGTTTCAGCACCTCTGTTTCTCGCCCTCTCTTTCAGCCCCTCTCTTTCTCGCCCTCTGTTGCAGACCCTCTGTTTCAGCCCATCTGTTTCAGCCCCTCTGTTTCAGCCCCTCTGTTTCTCGCCCTCTGTTTCAGCCCCTCTGTTTCTCGCCCTCTGTTTCCGCCCCTCTGTTTCTCGCCCTCTGTTGCAGCCCCTCTGTTTCAGCCCCTCTGTTTCAGCCCCTCTGTTTCAGCCCCTCTGTTTCTCGCCATCTGTTTCTCGCCCTCTGTTTCAGCCCCTCTGTTTCAGCCCCTCTGTTTCAGCTCCTCTGTTTCTCGCCCTCAGTTTGAGCCCCTCTGTTTCAGCCCCTCTATTTCATGCCCTCTGTTTCAGCCCCTCAGTTTCAGCCCCTCTGTTTCTCGCCCTCGGTTTCAGCCCCTCTGTTTCAGCCCCTCTGTTTCAGCCCCTCTGTTTCAGCCCCTCTGTTTCAGCACCTCTGTTTCTCGCCCTTTGTTTCTCGCCCTCTGTTTCAGCCCCTCTGTTTCTCGCCCTCTGTTACAGCCCCTCTGTTTCTCGCCCTCTGTTTCAGCCCCTCTGTTTCAGTCCCTCTGTTTCAGCCCCTCTGTTTCAGCCCCTCTGTTTCAGCCCCTCTGTTTCTCGCCCTCTGTTTCTAGCCCTCTGTTTCTCGCCCACTGTTTCTCGCCCTCTGTTTCAGCCCCTCTGTTTCAGCCCCTCTGTTTCAGCCCCTCTGTTTCTCGCCCTCTGTTTCTCGCCCACTGTTTCTCGCCCTCTGTTTCAGCCCCTCTTTTTCAGCCCCTCTGTTTCAGCCCCTCTGTTTCAGCCCCTCTGTTTCTCGCCCTCTGTTTCTCGGCATCTGTTTCTTGCCCTCTGTTTCTCGCTCTCTGTTTCTCGCCCTCTGTTTCTCGCCCTCTGTTTCAGCCCCTCTGTTTCACCCCCTCTGTTTCAGCCCCTCTGTTTCTCGCCGTCTGTTTCTCGCCCTCTGTTTCTCGCCCTCAGTTTCAGCCCCTCTGTTTCAGCCCCTTTGTTTCAGCCCCTCTGTTTCTGCCCCTCTGTTTCTCGCCCACTGTTTCTCGCCCTCTGATTCAGCCCCTCTGTTTCAGCCCCTCTGTTTCAGCCCCTCTGTTTCAGCCCCTCTGTTTCAGCCCCTCTGTTTCTCGCCCTCTGTTTCTCGCCCTTTGTTTCTCGCCCTCTGTTTCTTGCCCTCTGTTTCAGCCCCTCTGTTTCAGCCCCTCTGTTTCTCGCCCTCTGTTTCTCGCCCACTGTTTCTCGCCCTCTGTTTCAGCCCCTCTTATTCAGCCCCTTTGTTTCAGCCCCTCTGTTTCTCGCCCACTGTTTCTCGCCCTCTGTTTCTCGCCCACTGTTTCTCGCCCTCTGTTTCAGCCCCTCTGTTTCAGCCCCTCTGTTTCAGCCCCTCTGTTTCTCGCCCTCTGTTTCTCGCCCACAGTTTCTCTGCCTCTGTTTCAGCCCCTCTGTTTCAGCCCCTTTGTTTCAACCCCTCTGTTTCTCGCCCTCTGTTTCTCGCCCTCTGTTTCTCGCCATCAGTTTCAGCCCCTCTGTTTCAGCGCCTTTGTTTCAGCCCCTCTGTTTCTGCCCCTCTGTTTCTCGGCCACTGTTTCTCGCCCTCTGTTTCAACCCCTCTGTTTCAACCCCTCTGTTTCAGCCCCTCTGTTTCAGTCCCTCTGTTTCAGCCCCTCTGTTTCTCGCCCTCTGTTTCTCGCCCTTTGTTTCTCGCCCTCTGTTTCTCGCCCTCTGTTTCAGCCCCTCTGTTTAAGCCCCTCTGTTTCTCGCCATCTGTTTCTCGCCCTCTGTTTCAGCCCCTCTGTTTCAGCCCCTCAGTTTCAGCCCCTCTGTTTCTCCCCCTCTGTTTCAGCACCTCTGTTTCTCGCCCTCTCTTTCAGCCCCTCTCTTTCTCGCCCACTGTTGCAGACCCTCTGTTTCAGCCCCTCTGTTTCAGCCCCTCTGTTTCTGCCCCTCTGTATCTCGCCCTCTGTTTCAGCCCCTCTGTTTCAGCCCCTCTGTTTCAGCCCCTCTGTTTCAGCCCCTCTGTTTCTCGCCATCTGTTTCAGCCCCTCTGTTTCAGCCCCTCTGTTTCTCTCCCTCTGTTTCAGCCACTCTGTTTCAGCCCCTCTGTTTCAGCCCCTCTGTTTCAGCACCTCTGTTTCTCGCCCTTTGTTTCTCGCCCTCTGTTTCAGCCCCTCTGTTTCTCGCCCTCTGTTACAGCCCCTCTGTTTCTCGCCCTCTATTTCAGCCCCTCTGTTTCAGTCCCTCTGTTTCAGCCCCTCTGTTTCAGCCCCTCTGTTTCAACCCCTCTGTTTCAGCCCCTCTGTTTCAGCCCCTCTGTTTCAGCCCCTCTGTTTCTCGCCCACTGTTTCAGCCCCTCTGTTTCAGCCCCTCTGTTTCAGCCCCTCTGTTTCTCGCCCTCTGTTTCTCGCCCTCTGTTTCTCGACCTCTGTTTCACGCCCTCTGTTTCAGCCCCTCTGTTTCAGCCCCTCTGTTTCAGCCCCTCTGTTTCTCGCCCTCTGTTTCTCGCCCTCTGTTTCAGCCCCTCTGTTTCAGCCCCTCTGTTTCAGCCCCTCTGTTTCTCGCCATCTGTTTCAGCCCCTCTGTTTCAGCCCCTCTGTTTCTCTCCCTCTGTTTCAGCCACTCTGTTTCAGCCCCTCTGTTTCAGCCCCTCTGTTTCAGCACCTCTGTTTCTCGCCCTTTGTTTCTCGCCCTCTGTTTCAGCCCCTCTGTTTCTCGCCCTCTGTTACAGCCCCTCTGTTTCTCGCCCTCTATTTCAGCCCCTCTGTTTCAGTCCCTCTGTTTCAGCCCCTCTGTTTCAGCCCCTCTGTTTCAACCCCTCTGTTTCAGCCCCTCTGTTTCAGCCCCTCTGTTTCAGCCCCTCTGTTTCTCGCCCACTGTTTCAGCCCCTCTGTTTCAGCCCCTCTGTATCAGCCCCTCTGTTTCAGCCCCTCTGTTTCAGCCACTCTGTTTCTCGCCCTCTGTTTCTCTCCCTCTGTTAATCGCCCTCTGTTTCTCGCTCTCTGTTTCAGCCCCTCTGTTCCAGCCCCTCTGTTTCAGCCCCTCTGTTTCAGCCCCTCTGTTTCTCGCACTCTGTTTCAGCCCCTCTGTTTAAGTCGCTTTGTTTCAGCCCCTCTGTTTCAGCCCCTCTGTTTCTCGCCCTCTGTTTCTCGCCCTCTGTTTCTCGCTCTCTGTTTCTCGCCCTCTGTTTCTCGCCCTCTGTTTCAGCCCCTCTGTTTCAGCCCCTCTGTTTCAGCCCCTCTGTTTCAGCCCCTCTGTTTATCGCCCTCTGTTTCTCGCCCTCTGTTTCCGCCCTCTGTTTCTCGCCCTCTGTTTCAGCCCCTCTGTTTCAGTCCCTCTGATTCAGCCCCTCTGTTTCAGCCCCTCTGTTTCAGCCCCTCTGTTTCACGCCCTCTATTTCAGCCCCTCTGTTTCAGCCCCTCTGTATCTCGCCCTCTGTTTCAGCCCCTCTGTTTCAGCCCCTCTGTATCAGCCCCTCTGTTTCAGCCCCTCTGTTTCTCGCCCTCTGTTTCTCGCCCTCTGTTTCAGCCCGTCTGATTCAGCCCCTCTGTTTCAGCCCCTCTGTTTCAGCCCCTCTGTTTCTCGCCCTCTGTTTCTCGCTCTCTGTTTCTCGCCTTCTGTTTCTCGCCCACTGTTTCAGTCCCTCTGTTTCAGCCTCTCTGTTTCAGCCCCTCTGTTTCAGCCCCTCTGTTTCTCGCCCTGTGTTTCTTTCCCTCTGTTTCTCGCCCTCTGTTTCAGCCCCTCTGTTTCAGTCCCTTTGTTTCAGCCCCTCTGTTTCAGCCCCTCTATTTCAGCCCCTCTGTTTCTCGCCCTCTGTTTCAGCCCCTCTGTTTCAGCCCCTCTGTTTCTCCCCCTCTGTTTCAGCCCCTCTGTTTCAGCCCCTCTGTTTCAGCCACTCTGTTTCAGCCCCTCTGTTTCTCGCCCTCTCTTTCTTGCCCTCTGTTTCAGCCCCTCTGTTTCAGCCCCTCTGTTTCTCGCCGTCTGTTTCTCGCCCTCTGTTTCTCGCCCTCTGTTTCTCGCTCTCTGTTTCTCGCCATCTGTTTCTCGCCCTCTGTTTCAGCCAATCTGTTTCAGCCCCTCTGTTTCAGCCCCTCTGTTTCAGCCCCTCTGTTTCAGCCCCTCTGTTTCTCGCCGTCTGTTTCTCGCCCTCTGTTTCTCGCCCTCTGTTTCTCGCTCTCTGTTTCTCGCCCTCTGTTTCTCGCCCTCTGTTTCAGCCCCTCTGTTTCAGCCCCTCTGTTTCAGCCCCTCTGTTTCAGCCCCTCTGTTTCTCGCCCTCTGTTTCTCGCCCTCTGTTTCTCGCCCACTGTTTCTCGCCTCTGTTTCTGCCCCTCTGTTTCAGCCCCTCTGTTTTAGACCCTCTGTTTCAGCCCCTCTGTTTCTCGCCCTCTGTTTCTCGCCCTCTGTTTCTTGCCCTCTGTTTCTCGCTGTCTGTTTCTCGCCCTCTGTTTCTCGCCCTCTGTTTCAGCCCCTCTGTTTCAGCCCCTCTGTTTCAGCCCCTCTGTTTCTCGCCCTCTGTTTCTCGCCCTCTGTTTCTCGCCCTCAGTTTCAGCCCCTCTGTTTCAGCCCCTTTGTTTCAGCCCCTCTGTTTCAGCCCCTCTGTTTCTCGCCCACTGTTTCTCGCCTTCTATTTCAGCCCCTCTGTTTCAGCCCCTCTGTTTCAGCCCCTCTGTTTCAGCCCCTCTGTTTCAGCCCCTCTGTTTCAGCCCCTCTGTTTCTCGCCCTCTGTTTCTCGCCCTCTGTTTCTCGCCCTCTGTTTCACGCCCTCTGTTTCAGCCCCTCTGTTTCAGCCCCTCTGTTTCAGCCCCTCTGTTTCTCGCCCTCTGTTTCTCGCCCTCTGTTTCAGCCCCTCTGTTTCAGCCCCTCAGTTCCAGCCCCTCTGTTTCTCGCCACCTGTTTCAGCACCTCTGTTTCTCGCCCTCTCTTTCAGCCCCTCTCTTTCTCGCCCTCTGTTGCAGACCCTCTGTTTCAGCCCCTCTGTTTCAGCCCCTCTGTTTCAGCCCCTCTGTTTCTCGCCCTCTGTTTCAGCCCCTCTGTTTCTCGCCCTCTGTTTCAGCCCCTCTTTTTCAGCCCCTCTGTGTCAGCCCCTCTGTTTCAGCCCCACTGTTTCAGCACCTCTGTTTCTCGCCCTTTGTTTCACGCCCTCTGTTTCAGCCCCTCTGTTTCTCGCCCTCTGTTTCAGCCCCTCTGTTTCTCGCCCTCTGTTTCAGCCCCTCTGTTTCAGTCCCTCTGTTTCAGCCCCTCTGTTTCAGCCCCTCTGTTTCAGCCCCTCTGTTTCAGCCCCTCTGTTTCAGCCCCTCTGTTTCTCGCCCACTGTTTCAGCCCCTCTGTTTCAGCCCCTCTTTTTCAGCCACACTGTTTCAGCCCCTCTGTTTCTCGCCCTCTGTTTCTCGCCCTCTGCTTCTCGCCCTCTGTTTCAGCCCCTCTGTTTCAGCACGTCTGTTTCAGCCCCTCTGTTTCTCGCCCTCTGTTTCTCGCCCTCTGTTTCTCGCCCTCTGTTTCTCGCTCTTTGTTTCTCGCCCTCTGTTTCTCGCCCTCTGTTTCAGCCCCTCTGTTTCAGCCCCTCTGTTTCAGCCCCTCTGTTTCACGCCCTCTGTTTCAGCCCCTCTGTTTCAGCCCCTCTGTATCTCGCCCTCTGTTTCAGCCCCTCTGTTTCAGCCCCTCTGTATCAGCCCCTCTGTTTCAGCCCCTCTGTTTCTCGCCCTCTGTTTCTCGCCCTCTGTTTCAGCCCCTCTGATTCAGCCCCTCTGTTTCAGCCCCTCTGTTTCATCCCCTCTGTTTCTCGCCCTCTGTTTCTCGCCCTCTGTTTCTCGCCCTCTGTTTCTCGCCCTCTGTTTCAGCCCCTCTGTTTCAGTCCCTCTGATTCAGCCCCTCTGTTTCAGCCCCTCTGTTTCAGCCCCTCTGTTTCACGCCCTCTGTTTCAGCCCCTCTGTTTCAGCACCTCTGTATCTCGCCCTCAGTTTCAGCCCCTCTGTTTCAGCCCCTCTGTATCAGCCCCTCTGTTTCAGCCCCTCTGTTTCTTGCCCTCTGTTTCTCGCCCTCTGTTTCAGCCCCTCTGATTCAGCCCCTCTGTTTCAGCCCCTCTGTTTCAGCCCCTCTGTTTCTCGCCCTCTGTTTCTCGCTCTCTGTTTCTCGCCTTCTGTTTCTCGCCCACTGTTTCAGTCCCTCTGTTTCAGCCTCTCTGTTTCAGCCCCTCTGTTTCAGCCCCTCTGTTTCTCGCCCTGTGTTTCTTTCCCACTGTTTCTCGCCCTCTGTTTCAGCCCCTCTGTTTCAGTCCCTTTGTTTCAGCCCCTCTGTTTCAGCCCCTCTATTTCAGCCCCTCTGTTTCTCGCCCTCTGTTTCAGCCCCTCTGTTTCAGCCCCTCTGTTTCTCGCCCTCAGTTTCAGCCCCTCTGTTTCAGCCCCTCTGTTTCAGCCACTCTGTTTCAGCCCCTCTGTTTCTCGCCCTCTCTTTCTTGCCCTCTGTTTCAGCCCCTCTGTTTCAGCCCCTCTGTTTCTCGCCGTGTGTTTCTCGCCCTCTGTTTCTCGCCCTCTGTTTCTCGCTCTCTGTTTCTCGCCCTCTGTTTCTCGCCCTCTGTTTCAGCCCCTCTGTTTCAGACCCTCTGTTTCAGCCCCTCTGTTTCAGCCCCTCTGTTTCAGCCCCTCTGTTTCTCGCCGTCTGTTTCTCGCCCTCTGTTTCTCGCCCTCTGTTTCTCGCTCTCTGTTTCTCGCCCTCTGTTTCTCGCCCTCTGTTTCAGCCCCTCTGTTTCAGCCCCTCTGTTTCAGCCCCTCTGTTTCAGCCCCTCTGTTTCAGCCCCTCTGTTTATCGCCCCCTGTTTCTCGCCCTCTGTTTCTCGCCCTCTGTTTCTCGCTCTCTGTTTCTCGCCCTTTGTTTCTCGCCCTCTGTTTCAACCCTTATATTCAGCCCCTCTGTTTCAGCCCCTCTGTTTCTCGCCCTCTGTTTCTCGCCCACTGTTTCTCGCCTCTGTTTCTGCCCCTCTGTTTCAGCCCCTCTGTTTTAGACCCTCTGTTTCAGCCCCTCTGTTTCTCGCCCTCTGTTTCTCGCCCTCTGTTTCTTGCCCTCTGTTTCTCGCTCTCTGTTTCTCGCCCTCTGTTTCTCGCCCTCTGTTTCAGCCCCTCTGTTTCAGCCCCTCTGTTTCAGCCCCTCTGTTTCTCGCCCTCTGTTTCTCGCCCTCTGTTTCTCGCCCTCAGTTTCAGCCCCTCTGTTTCAGCCCTTTTGTTTCAGCCCCTCTGTTTCAGCCCCTCTGTTTCTCGCCCACTGTTTCTCGCCTTCTATTTCAGCCCCTCTGTTTCAGCCCCTCTGTTTCAGCCCCTCTGTTTCAGCCCCTCTGTTTCAGCCCCTCTGTTTCTCGCCCTCTGTTTCTCGCCCTCTGTTTCTCGCCCTCTGTTTCACGCCCTCTGTTTCAGCCCCTCTGTTTCAGCCCCTCTGTTTCAGCCCCTCTGTTTCTCGCCCTCTGTTTCTCGCCCTCTGTTTCAGCCCCTCTGTTTCAGCCCCTCAGTTGCAGCCCCTCTGTTTCTCGCCCTCTGTTTCAGCACCTCTGTTTCTCGCCCTCTCTTTCAGCCCCTCTCTTTCTCGCCCTCTGTTGCAGACCCTCTGTTTCAGCCCCTCTGTTTCAGCCCCTCTGTTTCTCGCCCTCTGTTTCAGCCCCTCTGTTTCTCGCCCTCTGTTTCAGCCCCTCTGTTTCAGCCCCTCTGTTTCAGCCCCTCTGTTTCAGCCCCACTGTTTCAGCACCTCTGTTTCTCGCCCTTTGTTTCACGCCCTCTGTTTCAGCCCCTCTGTTTCTCGCCCTCTGTTTCAGCCCCTCTGTTTCTCGCCCTCTGTTTCAGCCCCTCTGTTTCAGTCCCTCTGTTTCAGCCCCTCTGTTTCAGCCCCTCTGTTTCAGCCCCTCTGTTTCAGCCCCTCTGTTTCTCGCCCACTGTTTCAGCCCCTCTGTTTCAGCCCCTCTTTTTCAGCCACTCTGTTTCAGCCCCTCTGTTTCTCGCCCTCTGTTTCTCGCCCTCTGCTTCTCGCCCTCTGTTTCAGCCCCTCTGTTTCAGCCCGTCTGTTTCAGCCCCTCTGTTTCTCGCCCTCTGTTTCTCGCCCTCTGTTTCTCGCCCTCTGTTTCTCGCTCTTTGTTTCTCGCCCTCTGTTTCTCGCCCTCTGTTTCAGCCCCTCTGTTTCAGCCCCTCTGTTTCAGCCCCTCTGTTTCATCCCCTCTGTTTCAGCCCCTCTGTTTCAGCCCCTCTGTTTCTCGCCCTCTGTTTCTCGCCCTCTGTTTCTCGCCCTCTGTTTCTCGCTCTCTGTTTCTCGCCCTCTGTTTCTCGCCCTCTGTTTCAGCCCCTCTGTTTCAGCCCCTCTGTTTCAGCCCCTCTGTTTCTCGCCCTCTGTTTCACGCCCACTGTTTCTCGCCCTCTGTTTCAGCCCCTCTGTTTCAGCCCCTCTGTTTCTGCTCCTCTGTTTCAGCCCCTCTGTTTCAGCCCCTCTGTTTCTCGCCCTCTGTTTCTCGCCCTGGGTTTCAGCCCCTCTGTTTCTCGCCCTCTGTTTCAGCCCCTCTGTTTCAGCCCCTCTGTTTCTCGCCCTCTGTTTCTCGCCCCTTGTTTCTCAGCCTCTGTTTCTCGCTCTTTGTTTCTCGCCCTCTGTTTCTCGCCCTCTGTTTCAGCCCCTCTGTTTCAGCCCCTCTGTTTCAGCCCCTCTGTTTCATCCCCTCTGTTTCAGCCCCTCTGTTTCAGCCCCTCTGTTTCTCGCCCTCTGTTTCTCGCCCTCTGTTTCTCGCCCTCTGTTTCTCGCTCTCTGTTTCTCGCCCACTGTTTCTCGCCCTCTGTTTCAGCCCCTCTGTTTCAGCCCCTCTGTTTCAGCCCCTCTGTTTCTCGCCCTCTGTTTCTCGCCCACTGTTTCTCGCCCTCTGTTTCAGCCCCTCTGTTTCAGCACCTCTGTTTCAGCCCCTCTGTTTCTCGCCCTCTGTTTCATCCCATCTGTTTCAGCCCCTCTGTTTCAGCTCCTCTGTTTCAGCCCCTCTGTTTCAGCCCCTCTGTTTCAGCCCCTCTGTTTCAGCCCCTCTGTTTCTCGCCATCTGTTTCAGCCCCTCTGTTTCTCGCCCTCTGTTTCAGCCCCTCTGTTTATGCCCCTCTGTTTCTCGCCATCTGTTTCTCGCCCTCTGTTTCAGCCCCACTGTTTCAGCCCCTAGGTTTCAGCCCCTCTGTTTCTCCCCCTCTGTTTCAGCACCTCTGTTTCTCGCCCTCTCTTTCAGCCCCTCTCTTTCTCGCCCACTGTTGCAGACCCTCTGTTTCAGCCCCTCTGTTTCAGCCCCTCTGTTTCAGCCCCTCTGTATCTCGCCCTCTGTTTCAGCCCCTCTGTTTCAGCCCCTCTGTTTCAGCCCCTCTGTTTCAGCCCCTCTGTTTCTCGCCATCTGTTTCAGCCCCTCTGTTTCAGCCCCTCTGAATCTCGCCCTCTGTTTCAGCACCTCTGTTTCAGCCCCTCTGTTTCAGCCCCTCTGTTTCAGCACCTCTGTTTCTCGCCCTTTGTTTCTCGCCCTCTGTTTCAGCCCCTCTGTTTCTCGCCCTCTGTTACAGCCCCTCTGTTTCTCGCCCTCTGTTTCAGCCCCTCTGTTTCAGTCCCTCTGTTTCAGCCCCTCTGTTTCAGCACCTCTGTTTCAGCCCCTCTGTTTCTCGCCCTCTGTTTCAGCCCCTCTGTTTCAGCCCCTCTGTTTCTCGCACTCTGTTTCAGCCCCTCTGTTTCAGCCCCTCTGTATCAGCCCCTCTGTTTCAGCCCCTCTGTTTCAGCCCCTCTGTTTCTCGCCCTCTGTTTCTCGCCCTCTGTTTTTCGCCCTCTGTTTCTCGCTCTCTGTTTCTCGCCCTCTGTTTCTCGACCTCTGTTTCAGCGCCTCTGTTTCAGCCCCTCTGCTTCAGCCCCTCTGTTTCAGCCCCTCTGTTTCTCGCCATCTGTTTCAGCCCCTCTGTTTCTCGCCCTCTGTTTCAGCCCCTCTGTTTCAGCCCCTTTGTATCGGCACCTCTGTTTCAGCCCCTCTGTTTCTCGCCCTCTGTTTATCGCCCTCTGTATTTCGCCCTCTGTTTCTCGCCCACTGTTTCAGCCCCTCTGTTTCAGCCCCTCTGTTTCAGCCCATCTGTTTCAGCCCCTCTGTTTCAGCCCCTCTGTTTCAGCCCCCCTGTTTCAGCCCCTCTGTTTCTCGCCCTCTGTTTCTCTTTCTCTGTTTCTCCCCCTCTGTTTCAGCCCCTCTGTTTCTCGCCCACTGTTTCAGCCCCTCTGTTTCTCGCCATCTGTTTCAGCCCCTCTGTTTCAGCCCCTCTGTTTCTCGCCCTCTGTTTCAGCTTCTCTGTTTCAGCCCCTCTGTTTCAGCCCCTCTGTTTCAGCCCCTCTGTTTCTCGCCCTCTGTTTCTCGCCCTCTGTTTCAGCCCCTCTGTTTCAGCCCCTCTGTTCCAGCCCCTCTGTTTCTCGCCCTCTGTTTCTCGCCCTCTGTTTCTCGCCCTCTGTTTCTCGATCTCTGTTTCTCGCCCTCTGTTTCTCGCCCTCGGTTTCAGCCCCTCTGTTTCTCGCCCTCTGTTTCAGCCCCTCTGTTTCTCGCCCTCTGTTTCAGCCCCTCTGTTTCAGCCCGTCTGTTTCTCGCCCTCTGTTTCTCGCCCGCGGTTTCAGCCCCTCTGTTTCTCGACCTCTGTTTCAGCCCCTCTGTTTCTCGCCCTCTGTTTCAGCCCCTCTGTTTCAGCCCCTCTTTTAAAGCCCTTCTGTTTAAGCCCCTCTGTTTCTGCCCCTCTGTTTCTCGCCCTCTGTTTCAGCCCCTCTGTTTCTCGCCCTCTGTTTCAGACCGTCTGTTTCAGCCCCTCAGTATCAGCCCCTCTCTTTCAGCCCCTCTGTTTCTCGCCCTCTGTTTCTCGCCCTCTGTTTCTCCTCCTCTGTTTCTCGCCCACTGTTTCAGACCCTCTGTTTCAGCCCCTCTGTTTCAGCCCATCTGTTTCAGCCCCTCTGTTTCAGCCCCTCTGTTTCAGCCCCTCTGTTTCAGCCCCTCTGTTTCTCGCCCTCTGTTTCTATTTCTCTGTTTCTCGCCCTCTGTTTCGGCCCCTCTGTTTCTCGCCCACTGTTTCAGCCCCTCTGTTTCTCGCCATCTGTTTCAGCCCCTCTGTTTCAGCCCCTCTGTTTCTCGCCCTCTGTTTCAGCCCCTCTGTTTCAGCCCCTCTGTTTCAGCCCCTCTGTTTCTCGCCCACTGTTTCAGCCCCTCTGTTTCTCGCCATCTGTTTCAGCCCCTCTGTTTCAGCCCCTCTGTTTCTCGCCCTCTGTTACAGCCCCTCTGTTTCAGCCCCTCTGTTTCAGCCCCTCTGTTTCAGCCCCTCTGTTTCTCGCCCTCTGTTTCTCGCTCTCTGTTTCTCGCCCTCTGTTTCTCGCTCTCTGTTTCTCGCCCTCTGTTTCTCGCCCTCTGTTTCTCGCCCTCAGTTTCAGCCCCTCTGTTTCAGCCCCTTTGTTTCAGCCCCTCTGTTTCAGCCCCTCTGTTTCTCGCCCATTGTTTCTCGCCCTCTGTTTCAGCCCCTCTGTTTCAGCCCCTCTGTTTCAGCCCCTCTGTTTCAGCCCCTCTGTTTCAGCCCCTCTGTTTCTCGCCCTCTGTTTCTCGCCCTCTGTTTCACGCCCTCTGTTTCAGCCCCTCTGTTTCAGCCCCTCTGTTTCAGCCCCTCTGTTTCTCGCCCTCTGTTTCTCGCCCTCTGTTTCAGCCCCTCTGTTTCAGCCCCTCAGTTCCAGCCCCTCTGTTTCTCGCCCTCTGTTTCTGCACTTCTGTTACTCGCCCTCTCTTTCAGCCCCTCTCTTTCTCGCCCTCTGTTTCAGCCCCTCTGTTTCAGCCCCTCTGTTTCAGCCCCTCTGTTTCAGCCCCTCTGTTTCAGCCCCTCTGTTTCTCGCCCTCTGTTTCAGCCCCTCTGTTTCTCGCCCTCTGTTTCAGCCCCTCTGTTTCAGCCCCTCTGTTTCAGCCCCTCTGTTTCAGCCCCACTGTTTCAGGACCTCTGTTTCTCGCCCTTTGTTTCACGCCCTCTGTTTCAGCCCCTCTGTTTCTCGCCCTCTGTTTCAGCCCCTCTGTTTCTCGCCCTCTGTTTCAGCCCCTCTGTTTCAGTCCCTCTGTTTCAGCCCCTCTGTTTCATCCCCTCTGTTTCAGCCCCTCTGTTTCAGCCCCTCTGTTTCAGCCCCTCTGTTTCTCGCCCACTGTTTCAGCCCCTCTGTTTCAGCCCCTCTGTTTCAGCCACTCTGTTTCAGCTCCTCTGTTTCTCGCCCTCTGTTTCTCGCCCTCTGTTTCTCGCCCTCTGTTTCTCGCTCTTTGTTTCTCGCCCTCTGTTTCTCGCCCTCTGTTTCAGCCCCTCTGTTTCAGCCCCTCTGTTTCAGCCCCTCTGTTTCATCCCCTCTGTTTCAGCCCATCTGTTTCAGCCCCTCTGTTTCTCGCCCTCTGTTTCTCGCCCTCTGTTTCTCGCCCTCTGTTTCTCGCTCTCTGTTTCTCGCCCTCTGTTTCTCGCCCTCTGGTCCAGCCCCTCTGTTTCAGCCCCTCTGTTTCAGCCCCTCTGTTTCTCGCCCTCTGTTTCACGCCCACTGTTTCTCGCCCTCTGTTTCAGCCCCTCTGTTTCAGCCCCTCTGTTTCAGCTCCTCTGTTTCAGCCCCTCTGTTTCAGCCCCTCTGTTTCTCGCCCTCTGTTTCTCGCCCTGGGTTTCAGCCCCTCTGTTTCTCGCCCTCTGTTTCAGCCCCTCTGTTTCAGCCCCTCTGTTTCAGCCCCTCTGTTTCTCGCCCTCTGTTTCTCGCCCCTTGTTTCTCAGCCTCTGTTTCTCGCTCTTTGTTTCTCGCCCTCTGTTTCTCGCCCTCTGTTTCAGCCCCTCTGTTTCAGCCCCTCTGTTTCAGCCCCTCTGTTTCACCCCCTCTGTTTCAGCCCCTCTGTTTCAGCCCCTCTGTTTCTCGCCCTCTGTTTCTCGCCCTCTGTTTCTCGCCCTCTGTTTCTCGCTCTCTGTTTCTCGCCCACTGTTTCTCGCCCTCTGTTTCAGCCCCTCTGTTTCTCGCCCTCTGTTTCAGCCCCTCTGTTTCTCGCCCTCTGTTTCTCGCCCACTGTTTCTCGCCCTCTGTTTCAGCCCCTCTGTTTCAGCACCTCTGTTTCAGCCCCTCTGTTTCTCGCCCTCTGTTTCATCCCATCTGTTTCAGCCCCTCTGTTTCAGCTCCTCTGTTTCAGCCCCTCTGTTTCAGCCCCTCTGTTTCTCGCCCTCTGTTTCTCGCCCTCGGTTTCAGACCCTCTGTTACTCGCCCTCTGTTTCAGCCCCTCTGTTTCTCGCCCTCTGTTTCATCCCCTCAGTTTCAGACCCTCTGTTTCAGACTCTTTATTTCAGCCCCTCAGTATCAGCCCCTCTCTTTCAGCCCCTCTGTTTCTCGCCCTCTGTTTCTATTTCTCTGTTTCTCGCCCTCTGTTTCAGCCCCTCTGTTTCTCGCCCACTGTTTCAGCCTCTCTGTTTCTCGCCATCTGTTTCAGCCCCTCTGTTTCAGCCCCTCTGTTTCTCGCAATCTGTTTCAGCCCCTCTGTTTCAGCCCCTCTGTTTCATCCCCTCTGTTTCAGCCCCTCTGTTTCTCGCCCTCTGTTTCTCGCCCTCTGTTTCAGCCCCTCTGTTTCAGCCCCTCTGTTTCAGCCCCCCTGTTTCTCGCCCTCTGTTTCTCGCCCTCTGTTTCTCGCCCTCTGTTTCTCGCCCTCTGTTTCTCGATCTCTGTTTCTCGCCCTCTGTTTCTCGCCCTCTGTTTCAGCCCCTCTGTTTCAGCCCCTCTGTTTCAGCCCCTCTGTTTCAGCCCCTCTGTTTCAGCCCCTCTGTTTCTCGCCCTCTGTTTCTCGCCCTCTGTTTCTCGCCCTCTGTTTCTCGCTCTCTGTTTCTCGCCCTCTGTTTCTCGCCCTCTTTTTCAGCCCCTCTGTTTCAGCCCCTCTGTTTCAGCCCCTCTGTTTCTCGCCCTCTGTTTCAGCCCCTCTGTTTCTCGCCCTCTGTTTCTCGCCCACTGTTTCTCGCCCTCTGATTCAGCCCCTCTGTTTCAGCCCCTCTGTTTCAGCCCCTCTGTTTCACGCCCTCTGTTTCAGCCCCTCTGTGTCAGCCCCTCTGTTTCTCGCCCTCTGTTTCAGCCCCTCTGTTTCAGCCCCTCTGTATCAGCACCTCTGTTTCAGCCCCTCTGTTTCTCGCCCTCTGTTTCTCGCCCTCAGTTTCAGCCCCTCTGTTTCAGCCCCTCTGTTTCAGCCCCTCTGATTCAGCCCCTATGTTTCTCGCCCTCTGTTTCTCGCTCTCTGTTTCTCGCCCTCTGTTTCTCGCCCTCTGTTTCAGCCCCTCTGTTTCAGCCCCTCTGTTTCAGCCCCTCTGTTTCAGCCCCTCTGTTTCTCGCCCTCTGTTTCAGCCCCTCTGTTTCAGTCCCTTTGTTTCAGCCCCTCTGTTTCAGCCCCTCTGTTTCAGCCCCTCTGTTTCTCGCCCTCTGTTTCAGCCCCTCTGTTTCAGCCTCTCTGTTTCTCGCCCTCACTTTCAGCCCCTCTGTTTCAGCCCCTCTGTTTCAGCCACTCTGTTTCAGCCCCTCTCTTTCTCGCCCTCTCTTTCTCGCCCTCTGTTTCAGCCCCTCTGTTTCAACCCCTCTGTTTCAGCCCGTCTGTTTCAGCCCCTCTGTTTCAGCCCATCTGTTTCTCGCCCTCTGTTTCTCGCCCTCTGTTTCAGCCCCTCTGTTTCAGACCCTCTGATTCAGCCCCTCTGTTTCAGCCCCTCTGTTTCAGCCCCTCTGTTTCACGCCCTCTGTTTCAGCCCCTCTGTTTCAGCCCCTCTGTATCTCGCCCTCTGTTTCAGCCCCTCTGTATCAGCCCCTCTGTTTCAGCCCCTCTGTTTCTCGCCCTCTGTTTCTCGCCCTCTGTTTCAGCCCCTCTGTTTCAACCCCTCTGTTTCAGCCCCTCTGTTTCTCGCCCTCTGTTTCTCGCTCTCTGTTTCTCGCCTTCTGTTTCTCGCCCTCTGTTTCAGCCCCTCTGTTTCAGCCCCTCTGTTTCAGCCCCTCTGTTTCAGCCCCTCTGTTTCTCGCCCTCTGTTTCTTTCCCTCTGTTTCTCGCCCTCTGTTTCAGCCCCTCTGTTTCAGTCCCTTTGTTTCAGCCCCTCTGTTTCAGCCCCTCTGTTTCAGCCCCTCTGTTTCTCGCCCTCTGTTTCAGCCCCTCTGTTTCAGCCCCTCTGTTTCTCGCCCTCAGTTTCAGCCCCTCTGTTTCAGCCCCTCTGTTTCAGCCACTCTGTTTCAGCCCCTCTGTTTCTCGCCCTCTCTTTCTCGCCCTCTGTTTCAGCCCCTCTGTTTCAGCCCCTCTGTTTCTCGCCCTCTGTTTCAGCACCTCTGTTTCTCGCCCTCTGTTTCTCGCTCTCTGTTTCTCGCCCTCTGTTTCTCGCCCTCTGTTTCAGCCCCTCTGTTTCAGCCCCTCTGTTTCAGCCCCTCTGTTTCAGCCCCTCTGTTTCAGCCCCTCTGTTTATCGCCCTCTGTTTCTCGCCCTCTGTTTCTCGCCCTCTGTTTCTCGCTCTCTGTTTCTCGCCCTTTTTTTCTCGCCCTCTGTTTCAACCCTTATATTCAGCCCCCCTGTTTCAGCCCCTCTGTTTCTCGCCCTCTGTTTCTCGCCCACTGTTTCTCGCCTCTGTTTCTGCCCCTCTGTTTCAGCCCCTCTGTTTTAGACCCTCTGTTTCAGCCCCTCTGTTTCTCGCCCTCTGTTTCTCGCCCTCTGTTTCTTGCCCTCTGTTTCTCGCTCTCTGTTTCTCGCCCTCTGTTTCTCGCCCTCTGTTTCAGCCCCTCTGTTTCAGCCCCTCTGTTTCAGCCCCTGTGTTTCTCGCCCTCTGTTTCTCGCCCTCTGTTTCTCGCCCTCAGTTTCAGCCCCTCTGTTTCAGCCCCTTTGTTTCAGCCCCTCTGTTTCAGCCCCTCTGTTTCTCGCCCACTGTTTCTCGCCTTCTGTTTCAGCCCCTCTGTTTCAGCCCCTCTGTTTCAGCCCCTCTGTTTCAGCCCCTCTGTTTCAGCCCCTCTGTTTCAGCCCCTCTGTTTCTCGCCCTCTGTTTCTCGCCCTCTGTTTCTCGACCTCTGTTTCACGCCCTCTGTTTCAGCCCCTCTGTTTCAGCCCCTCTGTTTCAGCCCCTCTGTTTCTCGCCCTCTGTTTCTCGCCCTCTGTTTCAGCCCCTCTGTTTCAGCCCCTCAGTTCCAGCCCCTCTGTTTCTCGCCCTCTGTTTCAGCACCTCTGTTTCTCGCCCTCTCTTTCAGCCCCTCTCTTTCTCGCCCTCTGTTGCAGACCCTCTGTTTCAGCCCCTCTGTTTCAGCCCCTCTGTTTCAGCCCCTCTGTTTCTCGCCCTCTGTTTCAGCCCCTCTGTTTCTCGCCCTCTGTTTCAGCCCCTCTGTTTCAGCCCCTCTGTTTCAGCCCCACTGTTTCAGCACCTCTGTTTCTCGCCCTTTGTTTCACGCCCCCTGTTTCAGCCCCTCTGTTTCTCGCCCTCTGTTTCAGCCCCTCTGTTTCTCGCCCTCTGTTTCAGCCCCTCTGTTTCAGTCCCTCTGTTTCAGCCCCTCTGTTTCAGCCCCTCTGTTTCAGCCCCTCTGTTTCTCGCCCTCTGTTTCACGCCCACTGTTTCTCGCCCTCTGTTTCAGCCCCTCTGTTTCAGCCCCTCTGTTTCAGCTCCTCTGTTTCAGCCCCTCTGTTTCAGCCCCTCTGTTTCTCGCCCTCTGTTTCTCGCCCTGGGTTTCAGCCCCTCTGTTTCTCGCCCTCTGTTTCAGCCCCTCTGTTTCAGCCCCTCTGTTTCTCGCCCTCTGTTTCTCGCCCCTTGTTTCTCAGCCTCTGTTTCTCGCTCTTTGTTTCTCGCCCTCTGTTTCTCGCCCACTGTTTCAGCCCCTCTGTTTCAGCCCCTCAGTTCCAGCCCCTCTGTTTCTCGCCCTCTGTTTCAGCACCTCTGTTTCTCGCCCTCTCTTTCAGCCCCTCTCTTTCTCGCCCTCTGTTGCAGACCCTCTGTTTCAGCCCCTCTGTTTCAGCCCCTCTGTTTCAGCCCCTCTGTTTCTCGCCCTCTGTTTCAGCCCCTCTGTTTCTCGCCCTCTGTTTCAGCCCCTCTGTTTCAGCCCCTCTGTTTCAGCCCCACTGTTTCAGCACCTCTGTTTCACGCCCTTTGTTTCACGCCCCCTGTTTCAGCCCCTCTGTTTCTCGCCCTCTGTTAGGCCCCTCTGTTTCTCGCCCTCTGTTTCAGCCCCTCTGTTTCAGTCCCTCTGTTTCAGCCCCTCTGTTTCAGCCCCTCTGTTTCAGCCCCTCTGTTTCAGCCCCTCTGTTTCAGCCCCTCTGTTTCTCGCCCACTGATTCAGCCCCTCTGTTTCAGCCCCTCTTTTTCAGCCACTCTGTTTCAGCCCCTCTGTTTCTCGCCCTCTGTTTCTCGCCCTCTGCTTCTCGCCCTCTGTTTCAGCCCCTCTGTTTCAGCCCGTCTGTTTCAGCCCCTCTGTTTCTCGCCCTCTGTTTCTCGCTCTTTGTTTCTCGCCCTCTGTTTCTCGCCCTCTGTTTCAGCCCCTCTGTTTCAGCCCCTCTGTTTCAGCCCCTCTGTTTCATCCCCTCTGTTTCAGCCCCTCTGTTTCAGCCCCTCTGTTTCTCGCCCTCTGTTTCTCGCCCTCTGTTTCTCGCCCTCTGTTTCTCGCTCTCTGTTTCTCGCCCTCTGTTTCTCGCCCTCTGTTTCAGCCCCTCTGTTTCAGCCCCTCTGTTTCAGCCCCTCTGTTTCTCGCCCTCTGTTTCACGCCCACTGTTTCTCGCCCTCTGTTTCAGCCCCTCTGTTTCAGCCCCTCTGTTTCAGCTCCTCTGTTTCAGCCCCTCTGTTTCAGCCCCTCTGTTTCTCGCCCTCTGTTTCTCGCCCTGGGTTTCAGCCCCTCTGTTTCTCGCCCTCTGTTTCAGCCCCTCTGTTTCAGCCCCTCTGTTTCTCGCCCTCTGTTTCTCGCCCCTTGTTTCTCAGCCTCTGTTTCTCGCTCTTTGTTTCTCGCCCTCTGTTTCTCGCCCTCTGTTTCAGCCCCTCTGTTTCAGCCCCTCTGTTTCAGCCCCTCTGTTTCATCCCCTCTGTTTCAGCCCCTCTGTTTCAGCCCCTCTGTTTCTCGCCCTCTGTTTCTCGCCCTCTGTTTCTCGCCCTCTGTTTCTCGCTCTCTGTTTCTCGCCCACTGTTTCTCGCCCTCTGTTTCAGCCCCTCTGTTTCAGCCCATCTGTTTCAGCCCCTCTGTTTCTCTCCCTCTGTTTCTCGCCCTCTGTATCTCGCCCTCTGTTTCAGTCCCTGTGTTTCAGCACCTCTGTTTCAGCCCCTCTGTTTCTCGCCCTCTGTTTCATCCCCTCTGTTTCAGCCCCTCTGTTTCAGCTCCTCTGTTTCAGCCCCTATGTTTCAGCCCCTCTGTTTCTCGCCCTCTGTTTCTCGCCCTCGGTTTCAGACCCTCTGTTTCTCGCCCTCTGTTTCAGCCCCTCTGTTTCTCGCCCTCTGTTTCATTCCCTCTGTTTCAGACCCTCAGTTTCAGACTCTCTGTTTCAGCCCCTCAGTATCAGCCCCTCTCTTTCAGCCCCTCTGTTTCTCGCCCTCTGTTTCTCGCCCTCTGTTTCTCGCCCTCTGTTTCTCGCCCACTGTTTAAGCCCCTCTGTTTCAGCCCCTCTGTTTCAGCCCATCTGTTTCAGCCCCTCTGTTTCAGCCCCTCTGTTTCAGCCCCTCTGTTTCAGCCCCTCTGTTTCTCGCCCTCTGTTTCTATTTCTCTGTTTCTCGCCCTCTGTTTCAGCCCCTCTGTTTCTCGCCCACTGTTTCAGCCCCTCTGTTTCTCGCCATCTGTTTCAGCCCCTCTGTTTCAGCCCCTCTGTTTCTCACCCTCTGTTTCAGCCCCTCTGTTTCAGCCCCTCTGTTTCAGCCCCTCTGTTTCTCGCCCTCTGTTTCTCGCTCTCTGTTTCTCGCCCTCTGTTTCTCGCCCTCTGTTTCAGCCCCTCTGTTTCAGCCCCTCTGTTTCAGCCCCTCTGTTTCTCGCCCTCTGTTTCTCGCCCTCTGTTTCTCGCCCTCTGTTTCTCGCCCTCTGTTTCTCGCCCTCTGTTTCAGCCCCTCTGTTTCAGCCCCTCTGTTTCAGCCCCTCTGTTTCAGCCCCTCTGTTTCAGCCCCTCTGTTTCAGCCCCTCTGTTTCTCGCCCTCTGTTTCTCGCCCTCTGTTTCTCGCTCTCTGTTTCTCGCCCTCTGTTTCTCGCCCTCTGTTTCAGCCCCTCTGTTTCAGCCCCTCTGTTTCAGCCCCTCTGTTTCTCGCCCTCTGTTTCTCGCCCTCTGTTTCTCGCCCTCTGTTTCTCGCTCTCTGTTTCTCGCCCTCTGTTTCTCGCCCTCTGTTTCAGCCCCTCTGTTTCAGCCCCTCAGTTTCAGCCCCTCTGTTTCTCGCCCTCTGTTTCTCGCCGACTGTTTCTCGCCCTCTGTTTCAGCACCTCTGTTTCAGCCCCTCTGTTTCAGCCCCTCTGTTTCAGCCCCTCTGTTTCTCGCCCTCTCTTTCTCGCCCTCTGTTTCTTGCCCTTTGTTTCTCGCTCTCTGTTTCTCGCCCTCTGTTTCTCGCCCTCTTTTTCAGCCCCTCTGTTTCAGCCCCTCTGTTTCAGCCCCTCTGTTTCTCGCCCTCTGTTTCAGCCCCTCTGTTTCTCGCCCTCTGTTTCTTGCCCTCTGTTTCTCGCCCTCTGTTTCAGCCCCTCTGTTTCAGCCCCTCTGTTTCAGCCCCTCTGTTTCAGCCCCTCTGTTTCAGCCCCTCTGTTTCAGCCCCTCTGTTTCTCGCCCTCTGTTTCTCGCCCTCTGTTTCAGCCCCTCTGTTTCAGCCCCTCTGTTTCAGCCCCTCTGTTTCTCGCCCTCTGTTTCTCGCCCTCTGTTTCAGCCCCTCTGTTTCAGCCCCTCAGTTCCAGGCCCTCTGTTTCTCGTCATCTGTTTCAGCACCTCTATTTCTCGCCCTCTCTTTCAGCCCCTCTCTTTCTCGCCCTCTGTTTCTGACCCTCTGTTTCAGCCCATCTGTTTCAGCCCCTCTGTTTCAGCCCCTCTGTTTCTCGCCCTCTGTTTCAGCCCCTCTGTTTCTCGCCCTCTGTTTCCGCCCCTCTGTTTCTCGCCCTCTGTTGCAGCCCCTCTATTTCAGCCCCTCTGTTTCAGCCCCTCTGTTTCAGCCCCTCTGTTTCAGACCCTCTGTTTCTCGCCATCTGTTTCTCGCCCTCTGTTTCAGCCCCTCTGTTTCAGCCCCTCTGTTTCAGCTCCTCTGTTTCTCGCCCTCAGTTTGAGCCCCTCTGTTTCAGCCCCTCTATTTCAGGCCCTCTGTATCAGCCCCTCTGTTACAGCCCCTCTGTTTCTCGCCATCTTTTCAGCCCCTCTGTTTCAGTCCCTCTGTTTCAGCCCCTCTGTTTCAGCCCCTCTGTTTCAGCCCCTCTGTTTCTCGCCCTCTGTTTCTAGCCCTCTGTTTCTCGCCCATTGTTTCTCGCCCTCTGTTTCAGCCCCTCTGTTTCAGCCCCTCTGTTTCTCGCCCTCTGTTTCTCGCCCACTGTTTCTCGCCCTCTGTTTCAGCCCCTCTGTTTCAGCCCCTCTGTTTCAGCCCCTCTGTTTCAGCCCCTCTGTTTCTCGCCCTCTGTTTCTCGCCATCTGTTTCTTGCCCTCTGTTTCTCGCTCTCTGTTTCTCGCCCTCTGTTTCTCGCCCTCTGTTTCAGCACCTCTGTTTCACCCCCTCTGTTTCAGCCCCTCTGTTTCTCGCCCTCTGTTTCTCGCCCTCTGTTTCTCGCCCTCAGTTTCAGCCCCTCTGTTTCAGCCCCTTTGTTTCAGCCCCTCTGTTTCTGCCCCTCTGTTTCTCGCCCACTGTTTCTCGCCCTCTGTTTCAGCCCCTCTGTTTCAGCCCCTCTGTTTCAGCCCCTCTGTTTCTCGCCCTCTGTTTCAGCCCCTCTGTTTCTCGCCCTCTGTTTCTCGCCCACTGTTTCTCGCCCTATGTTTCAGCCCCTCTGTTTCAGCCCCTCTGTTTCAGCCCCTCTGTTTCTCGCCCTCTGTTTCTCGCCCACTGTTTCTCGCCCTCTGTTTCAGCCCCTCTGATTCAGCCCCTTTGTTTCAGCCCCTCTGTTTCTGCCCCTCTGTTTCTCGCCCACTGTTTCTCGCCCTCTGTTTCTCGCCCACTGTTTCTCGCCCTCTGTTTGAGCGCCTCTGTTTCAGCCCCTCTGTTTCAGCCCCTCTGTTTCTCGCCCTCTGTTTCTCGCCCACTGTTTCTCGCCCTCTGTTTCAGCCCCTCTGTTTCAGCCCCTTTGTTTCAGCCCCTCTGTTTATCGCCCTCTGTTTCTCGCCCTCTGTTTCTCGCCATCAGTTTCAGCCCCTCTGTTTCAGCCCCTTTGTTTCTGCCCCTCTGTTTCTGCCCCTCTGTTTCTCGCCCACTGTTTCTCGCCCTCTGTTTCAAGCCCTCTGTTTCAACCCCTCTGTTTCAGCCCCTCTGTTTCAGCCCCTCTGTTTCAGCCCCTCTGTTTCTCGCCCTCTGTTTCTCGCCCTTTGTTTCTCGCCCTCTGTTTCTCGCCCTCTGTTTCAGCCCCTCTGTTTAAGCCCCTCTGTTTCTCGCCATCTGTTTCTCGCCCTCTGTTTCAGCCCCTCTGTTTCAGCCGCTCAGTTTCAGCCCCTCTGTTTCTCCCCCTCTGTTTCAGCACCGCTGTTTCTCGCCCTCTCTTTCAGCCCCTCTCTTTCTCGCCCACTGTTGCAGACTCTCTGTTTCAGCCCCTCTGTTTCAGCCCCTCTGTTTCTGCCCCTCTGTATCTCGCCCTCTGTTTCAGCCCCTCTGTTTCAGCCCCTCTGTTTCAGCCCCTCTGTTTCAGCCCCTGTGTTTCTCGCCATCTGTTTCAGCCCCTCTGTTTCAGCCCCTCTGTTTCTCGCCCTCTGTTTCAGCCCCTCTGTTTCAGCCCCTCTGTTTCAGCCCCTCTGTTTCAGCACCTCTGTTTCTCGCCCTTTGTTTCTCGCCCTCTGTTTCAGCCCCTCTGTTTCTCGCCGTCTGTTACAGCCCCTCTGTTTCTCGCCCTCTGTTTCAGCCCCTCTGTTTCAGTCCCTCTGTTTCAGCCCCTCTGTTTCACCCCCTCTGTTTCAGCCCCTCTGTTTCAGCCCCTCTGTTTCAGCCCCTCTGTTTCTCGCCCACTGTTTCAGCCCCTCTGTTTCAGCCCCTCTGTATCAGCCCCTCTGTTTCAAACCCTGTGTTTCAGCCCCTCTGTTTCTCGCCCTCTGTTTCTCGCCCTCTGTTTCTCGCCCTCTGTTTCTCGCTCTCTGTTTCTCGCCCTCTGTTTCAGCCCCTCTGTTTCAGCCCCTCTGTTTCAGCCCCTCTGTTTCAGCCCCTCTGTTTCTCGCCATCTGTTTCAGCCCCTCTGTTTCTCGCCCTCTGTTTCAGCCCCTCTGTTTAAGCCCCTCTGTTTCTCGCCATCTGTTTCTCGCCCTCTGTTTCAGCCCCACTGTTTCAGCCCCTCAGTTTCAGCCCCTCTGTTTCTCCCCCTCTGTTTCAGCACCTCTGTTTCTCGCCCTCTCTTTCAGCACCTCTCTTTCTCGCCCACTGTTGCAGACCCTCTGTTTCAGCCCCTCTGTTTCAGCCCCTCTGTTTCAGCCCCTCTGTATTTCGCCCTCTGTTTCAGCCCCTCTGTTTCAGCCCCTCTGTTTCAGCCCCTCTGTTTCAGCCCCTCTGTTTCTCGCCATCTGTTTCAGCCCCTCTGTTTCAGCCCCTCTGAATCTCGCCCTCTGTTTCAGCCCCTCTGTTTCAGCCCCTCTGTTTCAGCCCCTCTGTTTCAGCACCTCTGTTTCTCGCCCTTTGTTTCTCGCCCTCTGTTTCAGCCCCTCTGTTTCTCGCCCTCTGTTACAGCCCCTCTGTTTCTCGCCCTCTGTTTCAGCCCCTCTGTTTCAGTCCCTCTGTTTCAGCCCCTCTGTTTCAGCCCCTCTGTTTCAGCCCCTCTGTTTCTCGCCCTCTGTTTCAGCCCCTCTGTTTCAGCCCCTCTGTTTCTCGCCCTCTGTTTCAGCCCCTCTGTTTCAGCCCCTCTGTATCAGCCCCTCTGTTTCAGCCCCTCTGTTTCAGCCCCTCTGTTTCTCGCCCTCTGTTTCTCGCCCTCTGTTTCTCGCCCTCTGTTTCTCGCTCTCTGTTTCTCGCCCTCTGTTTCTCGCCCTCTGTTTCAGCCCTTCTGTTTCAGCCCCTCTGTTTCAGCCCCTCTGTTTCAGCCCCTCTGTTTCTCGCCATCTGTTTCAGCCCCTCTGTTTCTTGCCCTCTGTTTCAGCCCCTCTGTTTCAGCCCCTCTGTATCGGCACCTCTGTTTCAGCCCCTCTGTTTCTCGCCCTCTGTTTCTCGCCCTCTGTATCTCGCCCTCTGTTTCTCGCCCACTGTTTCAGCCCCTCTGTTTCAGCCCCTCTGTTTCAGCCCATCTGTTTCAGCCCCTCTGTTTCAGCCCCTCTGTTTCAGCCCCCCTGTTTCAGCCCCTCTGTTTCTCGCCCTCTGTTTCTCTTTCTCTGTTTCAGCCCCTCTGTTTCAGCCCCTCTGTTTCAGCCCCTCTGTTTCTCGCCCTCTGTTTCTCGCCCTCTGTTTCTGCCCCTCTGTTTCAGCCCCTCTGTTCCAGCCCCTCTGTTTCTCGCCCTCTGTTTCTAGCCCTCTGTTTCTCGCCCTCTGTTTCTCGATCTCTGTTTCTCGCCCTCTGTTTCTCGCCCTCTGTTTCAGCCCCTCTGTTTCAGCTCCTCTGTTTCCGCCCCTCTGTTTCAGCCCCTCTGTTTCTCGCCCTCTGTTTCTCGCCCTCGGTTTCAGCCCCTCTGTTTCTCTCCCTCTGTTTCAGCCCCTCTGTTTCTCGCCCTCTGTTTCAGCCCCGCTGTTTCAGCCCCTCTGTTTCAGCCCCTCTTTTAAAGCCCTTCTGTTTAAGCCCCTCTGTTTCTGCCCCTCTGTTTCTCGCCCTCTGTTTCAGCCCCTCTGTTTCTCGCCCTCTGTTTCAGACCGTCTGTTTCAGCCCCTCAGTATCAGCCCCTCTCTTTCAGCCCCTCTGTTTCTCGCCCTCTGTTTCTCGCCCTCTGTTTCTCGCCCACTGTTTCAGACCCTCTGTTTCAGCCCCTCTGTTTCAGCCCATCTGTTTCAGCCCCTCTGTTTCAGCCCCTCTGTTTCAGCCCCTCTGTTTCAGCCCCTCTGTTTCTCGCCCTCTGTTTCTATTTCTCTGTTTCTCGCCCTCTGTTTCAGCCCCTCTGTTTCTCGCCCACTGTTTCAGCCCCTCTGTTTCTCGCCATCTGTTTCAGCCCCTCTGTTTCAGCCCCTCTGTTTCTCGCCCTCTGTTTCAGCCCCTCTGTTTCAGCCCCTCTGTTTCAGCCCCGCTGTTTCAGCCCCTCTGTTTCTCGCCCTCTGTTTCTCGCCCTCTGTTTCAGCCCCTCTGTTTCAGCCCCTCTGTTTCAGCCCCTCTGTTTCTCGCCCTCTGTTTCTCGCCCTCTGTTTCTCGCCCTCTGTTTCTCGATCTCTGTTTCTCGCCCTCTGTTTCTCGCCCTCTGTTTCTCGCCCTCTGTTTCTCGCCCTCTGTTTCTCGATCTCTGTTTCTCGCCCTCTGTTTCTCGCCCTCTGTTTCAGCCCCTCTGTTTCAGCCCCTCTGTTTCAGCCCCTCTGTTTCAGCCCCTCTGTTTCAGCCCCTCTGTTTCTCGCCCTCTGTTTCTCGCTATCTGTTTCTCGCCCTCTGTTTCTCGCCCTCTGTTTCAGCCCCTCTGTTTCCGCCCCTCTGTTTCAGCCCCTCTGTTTCTCGCCCTCTGTTTCTCGCCGACTGTTTCTCGCCCTCTGTTTCAGCCCCTCTGTTTCAACCCCTCTGTTTCAGCCCCTCTGTTTCAGCCCCTCTGTTTCTCGCCCTCTGTTTCTCGCCCTCTGTTTCTTGCCCTCTGTTTCTCGCTCTCTGTTTCTCGCCCTCTGTTTCTCGCCCTCTGTTTCACCCCCTCTGTTTCAGCCCCTCTGTTTCAGCCCCTCTGTTTCTCGCCCTCTTTTTCAGCCCCTCTGTTTCAGCCCCTCTGTTTCAGCCCCTCTGTTTCTCGCCCTCTGTTTCAGCCCCTCTGTTTCTAGCCCTCTGTTTCTCGCCCACTGTTTCTCGCCCTCTGTTTCAGCCCCTCTGTTTCAGCCCCTCTGTTTCTCGCCCTCTGTTTCTCGCCCACTGTTTCTCGCCCTCTGTTTCAGCCCCTCTGTTTCAGCCCCTCTGTTTCAGCCCCTCTGTTTCAGCCCCTCTGTTTCTCGCCCTCTGTTTCTCGCCATCTGTTTCTCGCCCACTGTTTCTCGCCCTCTGTTTCAAGCCCTCTGTTTCAACCCCTCTGTTTCAGCCCCTCTGTTTCAGCCCCTCTGTTTCAGCCCCTCTGTTTCTCGCCCTCTGTTTCTCGCCCTTTGTTTCTCGCCCTCTGTTTCTCGCCCTCTGTTTCAGCCCCTCTGTTTAAGCCCCTCTGTTTCTCGCCATCTGTTTCTCGCCCTCTGTTTCAGCCCCTCTGTTTCAGCCGCTCAGTTTCAGCCCCTCTGTTTCTCCCCCTCTGTTTCAGCACCGCTGTTTCTCGCCCTCTCTTTCAGCCCCTCTCTTTCTCGCCCACTGTTGCAGACCCTCTGTTTCAGCCCCTCTGTTTCAGCCCCTCTGTTTCTGCCCCTCTGTATCTCGCCCTCTGTTTCAGCCCCTCTGTTTCAGCCCCTCTGTTTCAGCCCCTCTGTTTCAGCCCCTGTGTTTCTCGCCATCTGTTTCAGCCCCTCTGTTTCAGCCCCTCTGTTTCTCGCCCTCTGTTTCAGCCCCTCTGTTTCAGCCCCTCTGTTTCAGCCCCTCTGTTTCAGCACCTCTGTTTCTCGCCCTTTGTTTCTCGCCCTCTGTTTCAGCCCCTCTGTTTCTCGCCATCTGTTACAGCCCCTCTGTTTCTCGCCCTCTGTTTCAGCCCCTCTGTTTCAGTCCCTCTGTTTCAGCCCCTCTGTTTCACCCCCTCTGTTTCAGCCCCTCTGTTTCAGCCCCTCTGTTTCAGCCCCTCTGTTTCTCGCCCACTGTTTCAGCCCCTCTGTTTCAGCCCCTCTGTATCAGCCCCTCTGTTTCAAACCCTGTGTTTCAGCCCCTCTGTTTCTCGCCCTCTGTTTCTCGCCCTCTGTTTCTCGCCCTCTGTTTCTCGCTCTCTGTTTCTCGCCCTCTGTTTCAGCCCCTCTGTTTCAGCCCCTCTGTTTCAGCCCCTCTGTTTCAGCCCCTCTGTTTCTCGCCATCTGTTTCAGCCCCTCTGTTTCTCGCCCTCTGTTTCAGCCCCTCTGTTTAAGCCCCTCTGTTTCTCGCCATCTGTTTCTCGCCCTCTGTTTCAGCCCCACTGTTTCAGCCCCTCAGTTTCAGCCCCTCTGTTTCTCCCCCTCTGTTTCAGCACCTCTGTTTCTCGCCCTCTCTTTCAGCACCTCTCTTTCTCGCCCACTGTTGCAGACCCTCTGTTTCAGCCCCTCTGTTTCAGCCCCTCTGTTTCAGCCCCTCTGTATTTCGCCCTCTGTTTCAGCCCCTCTGTTTCAGCCCCTCTGTTTCAGCCCCTCTGTTTCAGCCCCTCTGTTTCTCGCCATCTGTTTCAGCCCCTCTGCTTCAGCCCCTCTGAATCTCGCCCTCTGTTTCAGCCCCTCTGTTTCAGCCCCTCTGTTTCAGCCCCTCTGTTTCAGCACCTCTGTTTCTCGCCCTTTGTTTCTCGCCCTCTGTTTCAGCCCCTCTGTTTCTCGCCCTCTGTTACAGCCCCTCTGTTTCTCGCCCTCTGTTTCAGCCCCTCTGTTTCAGTCCCTCTGTTTCAGCCCCTCTGTTTCTCGCCCTCTGTTTCAGCCCCTCTGTTTCTCGCCCTCTGTTTCAGACCGTCTGTTTCAGCCCCTCAGTATCAGCCCCTCTCTTTCAGCCCCTCTGTTTCTCGCCCTCTGTTTCTCGCCCTCTGTTTCTCGCCCACTGTTTCAGACCCTCTGTTTCAGCCCCTCTGTTTCAGCCCATCTGTTTCAGCCCCTCTGTTTCAGCCCCTCTGTTTCAGCCCCTCTGTTTCAGCCCCTCTGTTTCTCGCCCTCTGTTTCTATTTCTCTGTTTCTCGCCCTCTGTTTCAGCCCCTCTGTTTCTCGCCCACTGTTTCAGCCCCTCTGTTTCTCGCCATCTGTTTCAGCCCCTCTGTTTCAGCCCCTCTGTTTCTCGCCCTCTGTTTCAGCCCCTCTGTTTCAGCCCCTCTGTTTCAGCCCCTCTGTTTCAGCCCCTCTGTTTCTCGCCCTCTGTTTCTCGCCCTCTGTTTCAGCCCCTCTGTTTCAGCCCCTCTGTTTCAGCCCCTCTGTTTCTCGCCCTCTGTTTCTCGCCCTCTGTTTCTCGCCCTCTGTTTCTCGATCTCTGTTTCTCGCCCTCTGTTTCTCGCCCTCTGTTTCTCGCCCTCTGTTTCTCGATCTCTGTTTCTCGCCCTCTGTTTCTCGCCCTCTGTTTCAGCCCCTCTGTTTCAGCCCCTCTGTTTCAGCCCCTCTGTTTCAGCCCCTCTGTTTCAGCCCCTCTGTTTCTCGCCCTCTGTTTCTCGCTATCTGTTTCTCGCCCTCTGTTTCTCGCCCTCTGTTTCAGCCCCTCTGTTTCCGCCCCTCTGTTTCAGCCCCTCTGTTTCTCGCCCTCTGTTTCTCGCCGACTGTTTCTCGCCCTCTGTTTCAGCCCCTCTGTTTCAACCCCTCTGTTTCAGCCCCTCTGTTTCAGCCCCTCTGTTTCTCGCCCTCTGTTTCTCGCCCTCTGTTTCTTGCCCTCTGTTTCTCGCTCTCTGTTTCTCGCCCTCTGTTTCTCGCCCTCTGTTTCACCCCCTCTGTTTCAGCCCCTCTGTTTCAGCCCCTCTGTTTCTCGCCCTCTTTTTCAGCCCCTCTGTTTCAGCCCCTCTGTTTCAGCCCCTCTGTTTCTCGCCCTCTGTTTCAGCCCCTCTGTTTCTAGCCCTCTGTTTCTCGCCCACTGTTTCTCGCCCTCTGTTTCAGCCCCTCTGTTTCAGCCCCTCTGTTTCTCGCCCTCTGTTTCTCGCCCACTGTTTCTCGCCCTCTGTTTCAGCCCCTCTGTTTCAGCCCCTCTGTTTCTCGCCGTCTGTTACAGCCCCTCTGTTTCTCGCCCTCTGTTTCAGCCCCTCTGTTTCAGTCCCTCTGTTTCAGCCCCTCTGTTTCACCCCCTCTGTTTCAGCCCCTCTGTTTCAGCCCCTCTGTTTCAGCCCCTCTGTTTCTCGCCCACTGTTTCAGCCCCTCTGTTTCAGCCCCTCTGTATCAGCCCCTCTGTTTCAAACCCTGTGTTTCAGCCCCTCTGTTTCTCGCCCTCTGTTTCTCGCCCTCTGTTTCTCGCCCTCTGTTTCTCGCTCTCTGTTTCTCGCCCTCTGTTTCAGCCCCTCTGTTTCAGCCCCTCTGTTTCAGCCCCTCTGTTTCAGCCCCTCTGTTTCTCGCCATCTGTTTCAGCCCCTCTGTTTCTCGCCCTCTGTTTCAGCCCCTCTGTTTAAGCCCCTCTGTTTCTCGCCATCTGTTTCTCGCCCTCTGTTTCAGCCCCACTGTTTCAGCCCCTCAGTTTCAGCCCCTCTGTTTCTCCCCCTCTGTTTCAGCACCTCTGTTTCTCGCCCTCTCTTTCAGCACCTCTCTTTCTCGCCCACTGTTGCAGACCCTCTGTTTCAGCCCCTCTGTTTCAGCCCCTCTGTTTCAGCCCCTCTGTATTTCGCCCTCTGTTTCAGCCCCTCTGTTTCAGCCCCTCTGTTTCAGCCCCTCTGTTTCAGCCCCTCTGTTTCTCGCCATCTGTTTCAGCCCCTCTGTTTCAGCCCCTCTGAATCTCGCCCTCTGTTTCAGCCCCTCTGTTTCAGCCCCTCTGTTTCAGCCCCTCTGTTTCAGCACCTCTGTTTCTCGCCCTTTGTTTCTCGCCCTCTGTTTCAGCCCCTCTGTTTCTCGCCCTCTGTTACAGCCCCTCTGTTTCTCGCCCTCTGTTTCAGCCCCTCTGTTTCAGTCCCTCTGTTTCAGCCCCTCTGTTTCAGCCCCTCTGTTTCAGCCCCTCTGTTTCTCGCCCTCTGTTTCAGCCCCTCTGTTTCAGCCCCTCTGTTTCTCGCCCTCTGTTTCAGCCCCTCTGTTTCAGCCCCTCTGTATCAGCCCCTCTGTTTCAGCCCCTCTGTTTCAGCCCCTCTGTTTCTCGCCCTCTGTTTCTCGCCCTCTGTTTCTCGCCCTCTGTTTCTCGCTCTCTGTTTCTCGCCCTCTGTTTCTCGCCCTCTGTTTCAGCCCTTCTGTTTCAGCCCCTCTGTTTCAGCCCCTCTGTTTCAGCCCCTCTGTTTCTCGCCATCTGTTTCAGCCCCTCTGTTTCTTGCCCTCTGTTTCAGCCCCTCTGTTTCAGCCCCTCTGTATCGGCACCTCTGTTTCAGCCCCTCTGTTTCTCGCCCTCTGTTTCTCGCCCTCTGTATCTCGCCCTCTGTTTCTCGCCCACTGTTTCAGCCCCTCTGTTTCAGCCCCTCTGTTTCAGCCCATCTGTTTCAGCCCCTCTGTTTCAGCCCCTCTGTTTCAGCCCCCCTGTTTCAGCCCCTCTGTTTCTCGCCCTCTGTTTCTCTTTCTCTGTTTCAGCCCCTCTGTTTCAGCCCCTCTGTTTCAGCCCCTCTGTTTCTCGCCCTCTGTTTCTCGCCCTCTGTTTCTGCCCCTCTGTTTCAGCCCCTCTGTTCCAGCCCCTCTGTTTCTCGCCCTCTGTTTCTAGCCCTCTGTTTCTCGCCCTCTGTTTCTCGATCTCTGTTTCTCGCCCTCTGTTTCTCGCCCTCTGTTTCAGCCCCTCTGTTTCAGCTCCTCTGTTTCCGCCCCTCTGTTTCAGCCCCTCTGTTTCTCGCCCTCTGTTTCTCGCCCTCGGTTTCAGCCCCTCTGTTTCTCTCCCTCTGTTTCAGCCCCTCTGTTTCTCGCCCTCTGTTTCAGCCCCGCTGTTTCAGCCCCTCTGTTTCAGCCCCTCTTTTAAAGCCCTTCTGTTTAAGCCCCTCTGTTTCTGCCCCTCTGTTTCTCGCCCTCTGTTTCAGCCCCTCTGTTTCTCGCCCTCTGTTTCAGACCGTCTGTTTCAGCCCCTCAGTATCAGCCCCTCTCTTTCAGCCCCTCTGTTTCTCGCCCTCTGTTTCTCGCCCTCTGTTTCTCGCCCACTGTTTCAGACCCTCTGTTTCAGCCCCTCTGTTTCAGCCCATCTGTTTCAGCCCCTCTGTTTCAGCCCCTCTGTTTCAGCCCCTCTGTTTCAGCCCCTCTGTTTCTCGCCCTCTGTTTCTATTTCTCTGTTTCTCGCCCTCTGTTTCAGCCCCTCTGTTTCTCGCCCACTGTTTCAGCCCCTCTGTTTCTCGCCATCTGTTTCAGCCCCTCTGTTTCAGCCCCTCTGTTTCTCGCCCTCTGTTTCAGCCCCTCTGTTTCAGCCCCTCTGTTTCAGCCCCGCTGTTTCAGCCCCTCTGTTTCTCGCCCTCTGTTTCTCGCCCTCTGTTTCAGCCCCTCTGTTTCAGCCCCTCTGTTTCAGCCCCTCTGTTTCTCGCCCTCTGTTTCTCGCCCTCTGTTTCTCGCCCTCTGTTTCTCGATCTCTGTTTCTCGCCCTCTGTTTCTCGCCCTCTGTTTCTCGCCCTCTGTTTCTCGCCCTCTGTTTCTCGATCTCTGTTTCTCGCCCTCTGTTTCTCGCCCTCTGTTTCAGCCCCTCTGTTTCAGCCCCTCTGTTTCAGCCCCTCTGTTTCAGCCCCTCTGTTTCAGCCCCTCTGTTTCTCGCCCTCTGTTTCTCGCTATCTGTTTCTCGCCCTCTGTTTCTCGCCCTCTGTTTCAGCCCCTCTGTTTCCGCCCCTCTGTTTCAGCCCCTCTGTTTCTCGCCCTCTGTTTCTCGCCGACTGTTTCTCGCCCTCTGTTTCAGCCCCTCTGTTTCAACCCCTCTGTTTCAGCCCCTCTGTTTCAGCCCCTCTGTTTCTCGCCCTCTGTTTCTCGCCCTCTGTTTCTTGCCCTCTGTTTCTCGCTCTCTGTTTCTCGCCCTCTGTTTCTCGCCCTCTGTTTCACCCCCTCTGTTTCAGCCCCTCTGTTTCAGCCCCTCTGTTTCTCGCCCTCTTTTTCAGCCCCTCTGTTTCAGCCCCTCTGTTTCAGCCCCTCTGTTTCTCGCCCTCTGTTTCAGCCCCTCTGTTTCTAGCCCTCTGTTTCTCGCCCACTGTTTCTCGCCCTCTGTTTCAGCCCCTCTGTTTCAGCCCCTCTGTTTCTCGCCCTCTGTTTCTCGCCCACTGTTTCTCGCCCTCTGTTTCAGCCCCTCTGTTTCAGCCCCTCTGTTTCAGCCCCTCTGTTTCAGCCCCTCTGTTTCTCGCCCTCTGTTTCTCGCCATCTGTTTCTCGCCCACTGTTTCTCGCCCTCTGTTTCAAGCCCTCTGTTTCAACCCCTCTGTTTCAGCCCCTCTGTTTCAGCCCCTCTGTTTCAGCCCCTCTGTTTCTCGCCCTCTGTTTCTCGCCCTTTGTTTCTCGCCCTCTGTTTCTCGCCCTCTGTTTCAGCCCCTCTGTTTAAGCCCCTCTGTTTCTCGCCATCTGTTTCTCGCCCTCTGTTTCAGCCCCTCTGTTTCAGCCGCTCAGTTTCAGCCCCTCTGTTTCTCCCCCTCTGTTTCAGCACCGCTGTTTCTCGCCCTCTCTTTCAGCCCCTCTCTTTCTCGCCCACTGTTGCAGACCCTCTGTTTCAGCCCCTCTGTTTCAGCCCCTCTGTTTCTGCCCCTCTGTATCTCGCCCTCTGTTTCAGCCCCTCTGTTTCAGCCCCTCTGTTTCAGCCCCTCTGTTTCAGCCCCTGTGTTTCTCGCCATCTGTTTCAGCCCCTCTGTTTCAGCCCCTCTGTTTCTCGCCCTCTGTTTCAGCCCCTCTGTTTCAGCCCCTCTGTTTCAGCCCCTCTGTTTCAGCACCTCTGTTTCTCGCCCTTTGTTTCTCGCCCTCTGTTTCAGCCCCTCTGTTTCTCGCCATCTGTTACAGCCCCTCTGTTTCTCGCCCTCTGTTTCAGCCCCTCTGTTTCAGTCCCTCTGTTTCAGCCCCTCTGTTTCACCCCCTCTGTTTCAGCCCCTCTGTTTCAGCCCCTCTGTTTCAGCCCCTCTGTTTCTCGCCCACTGTTTCAGCCCCTCTGTTTCAGCCCCTCTGTATCAGCCCCTCTGTTTCAAACCCTGTGTTTCAGCCCCTCTGTTTCTCGCCCTCTGTTTCTCGCCCTCTGTTTCTCGCCCTCTGTTTCTCGCTCTCTGTTTCTCGCCCTCTGTTTCAGCCCCTCTGTTTCAGCCCCTCTGTTTCAGCCCCTCTGTTTCAGCCCCTCTGTTTCTCGCCATCTGTTTCAGCCCCTCTGTTTCTCGCCCTCTGTTTCAGCCCCTCTGTTTAAGCCCCTCTGTTTCTCGCCATCTGTTTCTCGCCCTCTGTTTCAGCCCCACTGTTTCAGCCCCTCAGTTTCAGCCCCTCTGTTTCTCCCCCTCTGTTTCAGCACCTCTGTTTCTCGCCCTCTCTTTCAGCACCTCTCTTTCTCGCCCACTGTTGCAGACCCTCTGTTTCAGCCCCTCTGTTTCAGCCCCTCTGTTTCAGCCCCTCTGTATTTCGCCCTCTGTTTCAGCCCCTCTGTTTCAGCCCCTCTGTTTCAGCCCCTCTGTTTCAGCCCCTCTGTTTCTCGCCATCTGTTTCAGCCCCTCTGCTTCAGCCCCTCTGAATCTCGCCCTCTGTTTCAGCCCCTCTGTTTCAGCCCCTCTGTTTCAGCCCCTCTGTTTCAGCACCTCTGTTTCTCGCCCTTTGTTTCTCGCCCTCTGTTTCAGCCCCTCTGTTTCTCGCCCTCTGTTACAGCCCCTCTGTTTCTCGCCCTCTGTTTCAGCCCCTCTGTTTCAGTCCCTCTGTTTCAGCCCCTCTGTTTCTCGCCCTCTGTTTCAGCCCCTCTGTTTCTCGCCCTCTGTTTCAGACCGTCTGTTTCAGCCCCTCAGTATCAGCCCCTCTCTTTCAGCCCCTCTGTTTCTCGCCCTCTGTTTCTCGCCCTCTGTTTCTCGCCCACTGTTTCAGACCCTCTGTTTCAGCCCCTCTGTTTCAGCCCATCTGTTTCAGCCCCTCTGTTTCAGCCCCTCTGTTTCAGCCCCTCTGTTTCAGCCCCTCTGTTTCTCGCCCTCTGTTTCTATTTCTCTGTTTCTCGCCCTCTGTTTCAGCCCCTCTGTTTCTCGCCCACTGTTTCAGCCCCTCTGTTTCTCGCCATCTGTTTCAGCCCCTCTGTTTCAGCCCCTCTGTTTCTCGCCCTCTGTTTCAGCCCCTCTGTTTCAGCCCCTCTGTTTCAGCCCCTCTGTTTCAGCCCCTCTGTTTCTCGCCCTCTGTTTCTCGCCCTCTGTTTCAGCCCCTCTGTTTCAGCCCCTCTGTTTCAGCCCCTCTGTTTCTCGCCCTCTGTTTCTCGCCCTCTGTTTCTCGCCCTCTGTTTCTCGATCTCTGTTTCTCGCCCTCTGTTTCTCGCCCTCTGTTTCTCGCCCTCTGTTTCTCGATCTCTGTTTCTCGCCCTCTGTTTCTCGCCCTCTGTTTCAGCCCCTCTGTTTCAGCCCCTCTGTTTCAGCCCCTCTGTTTCAGCCCCTCTGTTTCAGCCCCTCTGTTTCTCGCCCTCTGTTTCTCGCTATCTGTTTCTCGCCCTCTGTTTCTCGCCCTCTGTTTCAGCCCCTCTGTTTCCGCCCCTCTGTTTCAGCCCCTCTGTTTCTCGCCCTCTGTTTCTCGCCGACTGTTTCTCGCCCTCTGTTTCAGCCCCTCTGTTTCAACCCCTCTGTTTCAGCCCCTCTGTTTCAGCCCCTCTGTTTCTCGCCCTCTGTTTCTCGCCCTCTGTTTCTTGCCCTCTGTTTCTCGCTCTCTGTTTCTCGCCCTCTGTTTCTCGCCCTCTGTTTCACCCCCTCTGTTTCAGCCCCTCTGTTTCAGCCCCTCTGTTTCTCGCCCTCTTTTTCAGCCCCTCTGTTTCAGCCCCTCTGTTTCAGCCCCTCTGTTTCTCGCCCTCTGTTTCAGCCCCTCTGTTTCTAGCCCTCTGTTTCTCGCCCACTGTTTCTCGCCCTCTGTTTCAGCCCCTCTGTTTCAGCCCCTCTGTTTCTCGCCCTCTGTTTCTCGCCCACTGTTTCTCGCCCTCTGTTTCAGCCCCTCTGTTTCAGCCCCTCTGTTTCAGCCCCTCTGTTTCAGCCCCTCTGTTTCTCGCCCTCTGTTTCTCGCCATCTGTTTCTCGCCCACTGTTTCTCGCCCTCTGTTTCAAGCCCTCTGTTTCAACCCCTCTGTTTCAGCCCCTCTGTTTCAGCCCCTCTGTTTCAGCCCCTCTGTTTCTCGCCCTCTGTTTCTCGCCCTTTGTTTCTCGCCCTCTGTTTCTCGCCCTCTGTTTCAGCCCCTCTGTTGAAGCCCCTCTGTTTCTCGCCATCTGTTTCTCGCCCTCTGTTTCAGCCCCTCTGTTTCAGCCGCTCAGTTTCAGCCCCTCTGTTTCTCCCCCTCTGTTTCAGCACCGCTGTTTCTCGCCCTCTCTTTCAGCCCCTCTCTTTCTCGCCCACTGTTGCAGACCCTCTGTTTCAGCCCCTCTGTTTCAGCCCCTCTGTTTCTGCCCCTCTGTATCTCGCCCTCTGTTTCAGCCCCTCTGTTTCAGCCCCTCTGTTTCAGCCCCTCTGTTTCAGCCCCTGTGTTTCTCGCCATCTGTTTCAGCCCCTCTGTTTCAGCCCCTCTGTTTCTCGCCCTCTGTTTCAGCCCCTCTGTTTCAGCCCCTCTGTTTCAGCCCCTCTGTTTCAGCACCTCTGTTTCTCGCCCTTTGTTTCTCGCCCTCTGTTTCAGCCCCTCTGTTTCTCGCCATCTGTTACAGCCCCTCTGTTTCTCGCCCTCAGTTTCAGCCCCTCTGTTTCAGTCCCTCTGTTTCAGCCCCTCTGTTTCACCCCCTCTGTTTCAGCCCCTCTGTTTCAGCCCCTCTGTTTCAGCCCCTCTGTTTCTCGCCCACTGTTTCAGCCCCTCTGTTTCAGCCCCTCTGTATCAGCCCCTCTGTTTCAAACCCTGTGTTTCAGCCCCTCTGTTTCTCGCCCTCTGTTTCTCGCCCTCTGTTTCTCGCCCTCTGTTTCTCGCTCTCTGTTTCTCGCCCTCTGTTTCAGCCCCTCTGTTTCAGCCCCTCTGTTTCAGCCCCTCTGTTTCAGCCCCTCTGTTTCTCGCCATCTGTTTCAGCCCCTCTGTTTCTCGCCCTCTGTTTCAGCCCCTCTGTTTAAGCCCCTCTGTTTCTCGCCATCTGTTTCTCGCCCTCTGTTTCAGCCCCACTGTTTCAGCCCCTCAGTTTCAGCCCCTCTGTTTCTCCCCCTCTGTTTCAGCACCTCTGTTTCTCGCCCTCTCTTTCAGCACCTCTCTTTCTCGCCCACTGTTGCAGACCCTCTGTTTCAGCCCCTCTGTTTCAGCCCCTCTGTTTCAGCCCCTCTGTATTTCGCCCTCTGTTTCAGCCCCTCTGTTTCAGCCCCTCTGTTTCAGCCCCTCTGTTTCAGCCCCTCTGTTTCTCGCCATCTGTTTCAGCCCCTCTGCTTCAGCCCCTCTGAATCTCGCCCTCTGTTTCAGCCCCTCTGTTTCAGCCCCTCTGTTTCAGCCCCTCTGTTTCAGCACCTCTGTTTCTCGCCCTTTGTTTCTCGCCCTCTGTTTCAGCCCCTCTGTTTCTCGCCCTCTGTTACAGCCCCTCTGTTTCTCGCCCTCTGTTTCAGCCCCTCTGTTTCAGTCCCTCTGTTTCAGCCCCTCTGTTTCAGCCCCTCTGTTTCAGCCCCTCTGTTTCTCGCCCTCTGTTTCAGCCCCTCTGTTTCAGCCCCTCTGTTTCTCGCCCTCTGTTTCAGCCCCTCTGTTTCAGCCGCTCTGTATCAGCCCCTCTGTTTCAGCCCCTCTGTTTCAGCCCCTCTGTTTCTCGCCCTCTGTTTCTCGCCCTCTGTTTCTCGCCCTCTGTTTCTCGCTCTCTGTTTCTCGCCCTCTGTTTCTCGCCCTCTGTTTCAGCCCTTCTGTTTCAGCCCCTCTGTTTCAGCCCCTCTGTTTCAGCCCCTCTGTTTCTCGCCATCTGTTTCAGCCCCTCTGTTTCTCGCCCTCTGTTTCAGCCCCTCTGTTTCAGCCCCTCTGTATCGGCACCTCTGTTTCAGCCCCTCTGTTTCTCGCCCTCTGTTTCTCGCCCTCTGTATCTCGCCCTCTGTTTCTCGCCCACTGTTTCAGCCCCTCTGTTTCAGCCCATCTGTTTCAGCCCCTCTGTTTCAGCCCCTCTGTTTCAGCCCCCCTGTTTCAGCCCCTCTGTTTCTCGCCCTCTGTTTCTCTTTCTCTGTTTCAGCCCCTCTGTTTCAGCCCCTCTGTTTCAGCCCCTCTGTTTCTCGCCCTCTGTTTCTCGCCCTCTGTTTCTCGCTCTCTGTTTCTCGCCCTCTGTTTCTCGCCCTCTGTTTCAGCCCTTCTGTTTCAGCCCCTCTGTTTCAGCCCCTCTGTTTCAGCCCCTCTGTTTCTCGCCATCTGTTTCAGCCCCTCTGTTTCTCGCCCTCTGTTTCAGCCCCTCTGTTTCAGCCCCTCTGTATCGGCACCTCTGTTTCAGCCCCTCTGTTTCTCGCCCTCTGTTTCTCGCCCTCTGTATCTCGCCCTCTGTTTCTCGCCCACTGTTTCAGCCCCTCTGTTTCAGCCCATCTGTTTCAGCCCCTCTGTTTCAGCCCCTCTGTTTCAGCCCCCCTGTTTCAGCCCCTCTGTTTCTCGCCCTCTGTTTCTCTTTCTCTGTTTCAGCCCCTCTGTTTCAGCCCCTCTGTTTCAGCCCCTCTGTTTCTCGCCCTCTGTTTCTCGCCCTCTGTTTCAGCCCCTCTGTTTCAGCCCCTCTGTTCCAGCCCCTCTGTTTCTCGCCCTCTGTTTCTAGCCCTCTGTTTCTCGCCCTCTGTTTCTCGATCTCTGTTTCTCGCCCTCTGTTTCTCGCCCTCTGTTTCAGCCCCTCTGTTTCAGCTCCTCTGTTTCAGCCCCTCTGTTTCAGCCCCTCTGTTTCTCGCCCTCTGTTTCTCGCCCTCGGTTTCAGCCCCTCTGTTTCTCTCCCTCTGTTTCAGCCCCTCTGTTTCTCGCCCTCTGTTTCAGCCCCGCTGTTTCAGCCCCTCTGTTTCAGCCCCTCTTTTAAAGCCCTTCTGTTTAAGCCCCTCTGTTTCTGCCCCTCTGTTTCTCGCCCTCTGTTTCAGCCCCTCTGTTTCTCGCCCTCTGTTTCAGACCGTCTGTTTCAGCCCCTCAGTATCAGCCCCTCTCTTTCAGCCCCTCTGTTTCTCGCCCTCTGTTTCTCGCCCTCTGTTTCTCGCCCACTGTTTCAGACCCTCTGTTTCAGCCCCTCTGTTTCAGCCCATCTGTTTCAGCCCCTCTGTTTCAGCCCCTCTGTTTCAGCCCCTCAGTTTCAGCCCCTCTGTTTCTCGCCCTCTGTTTCTATTTCTCTGTTTCTCGCCCTCTGTTTCAGCCCCTCTGTTTCTCGCCATCTGTTTCAGCCCCTCTGTTTCAGCCCCTCTGTTTCTCGCCCTCTGTTTCAGCCCCTCTGTTTCAGCCCCTCTGTTTCAGCCCCTCTGTTTCAGCCCCTCTGTTTCTCGCCCTCTGTTTCTCGCCCTCTGTTTCAGCCCCTCTGTTTCAGCCCCTCTGTTTCAGCCCCTCTGTTTCTCGCCCTCTGTTTCTCGCCCTCTGTTTCTCGCCCTCTGTTTCTCGATCTCTGTTTCTCGCCCTCTGTTTCTCGCCCTCTGTTTCTCGCCCTCTGTTTCTCGCCCTCTGTTTCTCGATCTCTGTTTCTCGCCCTCTGTTTCTCGCCCTCTGTTTCAGCCCCTCTGTTTCAGCCCCTCTGTTTCAGCCCCTCTGTTTCAGCCCCTCTGTTTCAGCCCCTCTGTTTCTCGCCCTCTGTTTCTCGCTATCTGTTTCTCGCCCTCTGTTTCTCGCCCTCTGTTTCAGCCCCTCTGTTTCCGCCCCTCTGTTTCAGCCCCTCTGTTTCTCGCCCTCTGTTTCTCGCCGACTGTCTCTCGCCCTCTGTTTCAGCCCCTCTGTTTCAACACCTCTGTTTCAGCCCCTCTGTTTCAGCCCCTCTGTTTCTCGCCCTCTATTTCTCGCCCTCTGTATCTTGCCCTCTGTTTCTCGCTCTCAGTTTCTCGCCCTCTGTTTCTCGCCCTCTGTTTCACCCCCTCTGTTTCAGCCCCTCTGTTTCAGCCCCTCTGTTTCTCGCCCTCTTTTTCAGCCCCTCTGTTTCAGCCCCTCTGTTTCAGCCCCTCTGTTTCTCGCCCTCTGTTTCAGCCCCTCTGTTTCTAGCCCTCTGTTTCTCGCCCACTGTTTCTCGCCCTCTGTTTCAGCCCCTCTGTTTCAGCCCCTCTGTTTCTCGCCCTCTGTTTCTCGCCCACTGTTTCTCGCCCTCTGTTTCAGCCCCTCTGTATCAGCACCTCTGTTTCAGCCCCTCTGTTTCAGCCCCTCTGTTTCTCGCCCTCTGTTTCTCGCCATCTGTTTCTTGCCCTCTGTTTCTCGCTCTCTGTTTCTCGCCTTCTGTTTCTCGCCCTCTGTTTCAGCCCCTCTGTTTCAGCCCCTCTGTTTCAGCCCCTCTGTTTCTCGCCCTCTGTTTCTCGCCCTCTGTTTCTCGCCCTCAGTTTCAGCCCCTCTGTTTCAGCCCCTTTGTTTCAGCCCCTCTGTTTCTGCCCCTCTGTTTCTCGCCCACTGTTTCTCGCCCTCGGTTTCAGCCCCTCTGTTTCAGCCCCTCTGTTTCAGCCCCTCTGTTTCAGCCCCTCTGTTTCAGCCCCTCTGTTTCTCGCCCTCTGTTTATCGCCCTTTGTTTCTCGCCCTCTGTTTCTCGCCCTCTGTTTCAGCCCCTCTGTTTAAGCCCCTCTGTTTCTCGCCATCTGTTTCTCGCCCTCTGTTTCAGCCCCTCTGTTTCAGCCCCTCAGTTTCAGCCCCTCTGTTTCTCCCCCTCTGTTTCAGCACCTCTGTTTCTCGCCCTCTCTTTCAGCCCCTCTCTTTCTCGCCCACTGTTGCAGACCCTCTGTTACAGCCCCTCTGTTTCAGCACCTCTGTATCTCGCCCTCTTTTTCAGCCCCTCTGTTTCAGCCCCTCTGTTTCAGCCCCTCTGTTTCAGCCCCTCTGTTTCTCGCCATCTGTTTCAGCCCCTCTGTTTCAGCCCCTCTGTTTCTCGCCGTCTGTTTCAGCCCCTCTGTTTCAGCCCCTCTGTTTCAGCCCCTCTGTTTCAGCACCTCTGTTTCTCGCCCTTTGTTTCTCGCCCTCTGTTTCAGCCCCTCTGTTTCTCGCCCTCTGTTTCAGCCCCTCTGTTTCTCGCCCTCTGTTTCAGCCCCTCTGTTTCAGTCCCTCTGATTCAGCCCCTCTGTTTTAGCCCCTCTGTTTCAGCCCCTCTGTTTCATGCCCTCTGTTTCAGCCCCTCTGTTTCAGCCCCTCTGTTTCTCGCCCTCTGTTTCAGCCCCTCTGTTTCAGCCCCTCTGTATCAGCACCTCTGTTTCAGCCCCTCAGTTTCTCGCTCTCTGTTTCTCCCCCTCAGTTTCAGCCCCTCAGTTTCAGCCCCTCTGTTTCAGCCCCTCTGTTTCAGCCCCTCTGTTTCTCGCCCTCTGTTTCTCGCTCTCTGTTTCTCGCCCTCTGTTTCTCGCCCTCTGTTTCAGCCCCTCTGTTTCAGCCCCTCTGTTTCAGTCCCTTTGTTTCAGCCCCTCTATTTCAGCCCCTCTGTTTCAGCCCCTCTGTTTCAGCCCCTCTGTTTCTCGCCCTCTGTTTCTCGCTCTCTGTTTCTCGCCCTCTGTTTCTCGCCCTCTGTTTCTCGCCCTCTGTTTCAGCCCCTCTGTTTCAGTCCCTTTGTTTCAGCCCCTCTATTTCAGCCCCTCTGTTTCAGCCCCTCTGTTTCTCGCCCTCTGTTTCAGCCCCTCTGTTTCAGCCCCTCTGTTTCTCGCCCTCAGTTTCAGCCCCTCTGTTTCAGACCCTCTGTTTCAGCCACTCTGTTTCAGCCCCTCTCTTTCTCGCCCTCTCTTTCTCGCCCTCTGTTTCAGCCCCTCTGTTTCAGCCCCTCTGTTTCTGCCCCTCTGTTTCTCGCCCTCTGTTTCTCGCCCTCTGTTTCTCGCCCTCTGTTTCTCGCTCTCTGTTTCTCGCCCTCTGTTTCTCGCCCTCTGTTTCTTGCCCTCTGTTTCTCGCTCTCTGTTTCTCGCCCTCTGTTTCTCGCCCTCTGTTTCAGCCCCTCTGTTTCAGCCCCTCTGTTTCAGCCCCTCTGTTTCTCGCCCTCTGTTTCTCGCCCTCTGTTTCTCGCCCTCAGTTTCAGCCCCTCTGTTTCAGCCCCTTTGTTTCAGCCCCTCTGTTTCAGCCCCTCTGTTTCTCGCCCACTGTTTCTCGCCTTCTGTTTCAGCCCCTCTGTTTCAGCCCTTCTGTTTCATCCCCTCTGTTTCAGCCCCTCTGTTTCAGCCCCTCTGTTTCAGCCCCTCTGTTTCTCGCCCTCTGTTTCTCGCCCTCTGTTTCTCGCCCTCTGTTTCACGCCCTCTGTTTCAGCCCCTCTGTTTCAGCCCCTCTGTTTCAGCCCCTCTGTTTCTCGCCCTCTGTTTCTCGCCCTCTGTTTCAGCCCCTCTGTTTCAGCCCCTCAGTTCCAGCCCCTCTGTTTCTCGCCCTCTGTTTCAGCACCTCTGTTTCTCGCCCTCTCTTTCAGCACCTCTCTTTCTCCCCCTCTGTTGCAGACCCTCTGTTTCAGCCCCTCTGTTTCAGCCCCTCTGTTTCAGCCCCTCTGTTTCTCGCCCTCTGTTTCAGCCCCTCTGTTTCTCGCCCTCTGTTTCAGCCCCTCTGTTTCAGCCCCTCTGTTTCAGCCCCTCTGTTTCAGCCCCACTGTTTCAGCACCTCTGTTTCTCGCCCTTTGTTTCACGCCCCCTGTTTCAGCCCCTCTGTTTCTCGCCCTCTGTTTCAGCCCCTCTGTTTCTCGCCCTCTGTTTCAGCCCCTCTGTTTCAGTCCCTCTGTTTCAGCCCCTCTGTTTCAGCCCCTCTGTTTCAGCCCCTCTGTTTCAGCCCCTCTGTTTCTCGCCCACTGATTCAGCCCCTCAGTTTCAGCCCCTCTTTTTCAGCCACTCTGTTTCAGCCCCTCTGTTTCTCGCCCTCTGTTTCTCGCCCTCTGCTTCTCGCCCTCTGTTTCAGCCCCTCTGTTTCAGCCCGTCTGTTTCAGCCCCTCTGTTTCTCGCCCTCTGTTTCTCGCCCTCTGTTTCTCGCCCTCTGTTTCTCGCTCTTTGTTTCTCGCCCTCTGTTTCTCGCCCTCTGTTTCAGCCCCTCTGTTTCAGCCCCTCTGTTTCAGCCCCTCTGTTTCATCCCCTCTGTTTCAGCCCCTCTGTTTCAGCCCCTCTGTTTCTCGCCCACTGTTTCTCGCCCTCTGTTTCTCGCCCTCTGTTTCTCGCCATCTGTTTCTCGCCCACTGTTTCTCGCCCTCTGTTTCAAGCCCTCTGTTTCAACCCCTCTGTTTCAGCCCCTCTGTTTCAGCCCCTCTGTTTCAGCCCCTCTGTTTCTCGCCCTCTGTTTCTCGCCCTTTGTTTCTCGCCCTCTGTTTCTCGCCCTCTGTTTCAGCCCCTCTGTTTAAGCCCCTCTGTTTCTCGCCATCTGTTTCTCGCCCTCTGTTTCAGCCCCTCTGTTTCAGCCGCTCAGTTTCAGCCCCTCTGTTTCTCCCCCTCTGTTTCAGCACCGCTGTTTCTCGCCCTCTCTTTCAGCCCCTCTCTTTCTCGCCCACTGTTGCAGACCCTCTGTTTCAGCCCCTCTGTTTCAGCCCCTCTGTTTCTGCCCCTCTGTATCTCGCCCTCTGTTTCAGCCCCTCTGTTTCAGCCCCTCTGTTTCAGCCCCTCTGTTTCAGCCCCTGTGTTTCTCGCCATCTGTTTCAGCCCCTCTGTTTCAGCCCCTCTGTTTCTCGCCCTCTGTTTCAGCCCCTCTGTTTCAGCCCCTCTGTTTCAGCCCCTCTGTTTCAGCACCTCTGTTTCTCGCCCTTTGTTTCTCGCCCTCTGTTTCAGCCCCTCTGTTTCTCGCCATCTGTTACAGCCCCTCTGTTTCTCGCCCTCTGTTTCAGCCCCTCTGTTTCAGTCCCTCTGTTTCAGCCCCTCTGTTTCACCCCCTCTGTTTCAGCCCCTCTGTTTCAGCCCCTCTGTTTCAGCCCCTCTGTTTCTCGCCCACTGTTTCAGCCCCTCTGTTTCAGCCCCTCTGTATCAGCCCCTCTGTTTCAAACCCTGTGTTTCAGCCCCTCTGTTTCTCGCCCTCTGTTTCTCGCCCTCTGTTTCTCGCCCTCTGTTTCTCGCTCTCTGTTTCTCGCCCTCTGTTTCAGCCCCTCTGTTTCAGCCCCTCTGTTTCAGCCCCTCTGTTTCAGCCCCTCTGTTTCTCGCCATCTGTTTCAGCCCCTCTGTTTCTCGCCCTCTGTTTCAGCCCCTCTGTTTAAGCCCCTCTGTTTCTCGCCATCTGTTTCTCGCCCTCTGTTTCAGCCCCACTGTTTCAGCCCCTCAGTTTCAGCCCCTCTGTTTCTCCCCCTCTGTTTCAGCACCTCTGTTTCTCGCCCTCTCTTTCAGCACCTCTCTTTCTCGCCCACTGTTGCAGACCCTCTGTTTCAGCCCCTCTGTTTCAGCCCCTCTGTTTCAGCCCCTCTGTATTTCGCCCTCTGTTTCAGCCCCTCTGTTTCAGCCCCTCTGTTTCAGCCCCTCTGTTTCAGCCCCTCTGTTTCTCGCCATCTGTTTCAGCCCCTCTGCTTCAGCCCCTCTGAATCTCGCCCTCTGTTTCAGCCCCTCTGTTTCAGCCCCTCTGTTTCAGCCCCTCTGTTTCAGCACCTCTGTTTCTCGCCCTTTGTTTCTCGCCCTCTGTTTCAGCCCCTCTGTTTCTCGCCCTCTGTTACAGCCCCTCTGTTTCTCGCCCTCTGTTTCAGCCCCTCTGTTTCAGTCCCTCTGTTTCAGCCCCTCTGTTTCTCGCCCTCTGTTTCAGCCCCTCTGTTTCTCGCCCTCTGTTTCAGACCGTCTGTTTCAGCCCCTCAGTATCAGCCCCTCTCTTTCAGCCCCTCTGTTTCTCGCCCTCTGTTTCTCGCCCTCTGTTTCTCGCCCACTGTTTCAGACCCTCTGTTTCAGCCCCTCTGTTTCAGCCCATCTGTTTCAGCCCCTCTGTTTCAGCCCCTCTGTTTCAGCCCCTCTGTTTCAGCCCCTCTGTTTCTCGCCCTCTGTTTCTATTTCTCTGTTTCTCGCCCTCTGTTTCAGCCCCTCTGTTTCTCGCCCACTGTTTCAGCCCCTCTGTTTCTCGCCATCTGTTTCAGCCCCTCTGTTTCAGCCCCTCTGTTTCTCGCCCTCTGTTTCAGCCCCTCTGTTTCAGCCCCTCTGTTTCAGCCCCTCTGTTTCAGCCCCTCTGTTTCTCGCCCTCTGTTTCTCGCCCTCTGTTTCAGCCCCTCTGTTTCAGCCCCTCTGTTTCAGCCCCTCTGTTTCTCGCCCTCTGTTTCTCGCCCTCTGTTTCTCGCCCTCTGTTTCTCGATCTCTGTTTCTCGCCCTCTGTTTCTCGCCCTCTGTTTCTCGCCCTCTGTTTCTCGATCTCTGTTTCTCGCCCTCTGTTTCTCGCCCTCTGTTTCAGCCCCTCTGTTTCAGCCCCTCTGTTTCAGCCCCTCTGTTTCAGCCCCTCTGTTTCAGCCCCTCTGTTTCTCGCCCTCTGTTTCTCGCTATCTGTTTCTCGCCCTCTGTTTCTCGCCCTCTGTTTCAGCCCCTCTGTTTCCGCCCCTCTGTTTCAGCCCCTCTGTTTCTCGCCCTCTGTTTCTCGCCGACTGTTTCTCGCCCTCTGTTTCAGCCCCTCTGTTTCAACCCCTCTGTTTCAGCCCCTCTGTTTCAGCCCCTCTGTTTCTCGCCCTCTGTTTCTCGCCCTCTGTTTCTTGCCCTCTGTTTCTCGCTCTCTGTTTCTCGCCCTCTGTTTCTCGCCCTCTGTTTCACCCCCTCTGTTTCAGCCCCTCTGTTTCAGCCCCTCTGTTTCTCGCCCTCTTTTTCAGCCCCTCTGTTTCAGCCCCTCTGTTTCAGCCCCTCTGTTTCTCGCCCTCTGTTTCAGCCCCTCTGTTTCTAGCCCTCTGTTTCTCGCCCACTGTTTCTCGCCCTCTGTTTCAGCCCCTCTGTTTCAGCCCCTCTGTTTCTCGCCCTCTGTTTCTCGCCCACTGTTTCTCGCCCTCTGTTTCAGCCCCTCTGTTTCAGCCCCTCTGTTTCAGCCCCTCTGTTTCAGCCCCTCTGTTTCTCGCCCTCTGTTTCTCGCCATCTGTTTCTCGCCCACTGTTTCTCGCCCTCTGTTTCAAGCCCTCTGTTTCAACCCCTCTGTTTCAGCCCCTCTGTTTCAGCCCCTCTGTTTCAGCCCCTCTGTTTCTCGCCCTCTGTTTCTCGCCCTTTGTTTCTCGCCCTCTGTTTCTCGCCCTCTGTTTCAGCCCCTCTGTTGAAGCCCCTCTGTTTCTCGCCATCTGTTTCTCGCCCTCTGTTTCAGCCCCTCTGTTTCAGCCGCTCAGTTTCAGCCCCTCTGTTTCTCCCCCTCTGTTTCAGCACCGCTGTTTCTCGCCCTCTCTTTCAGCCCCTCTCTTTCTCGCCCACTGTTGCAGACCCTCTGTTTCAGCCCCTCTGTTTCAGCCCCTCTGTTTCTGCCCCTCTGTATCTCGCCCTCTGTTTCAGCCCCTCTGTTTCAGCCCCTCTGTTTCAGCCCCTCTGTTTCAGCCCCTGTGTTTCTCGCCATCTGTTTCAGCCCCTCTGTTTCAGCCCCTCTGTTTCTCGCCCTCTGTTTCAGCCCCTCTGTTTCAGCCCCTCTGTTTCAGCCCCTCTGTTTCAGCACCTCTGTTTCTCGCCCTTTGTTTCTCGCCCTCTGTTTCAGCCCCTCTGTTTCTCGCCATCTGTTACAGCCCCTCTGTTTCTCGCCCTCAGTTTCAGCCCCTCTGTTTCAGTCCCTCTGTTTCAGCCCCTCTGTTTCACCCCCTCTGTTTCAGCCCCTCTGTTTCAGCCCCTCTGTTTCAGCCCCTCTGTTTCTCGCCCACTGTTTCAGCCCCTCTGTTTCAGCCCCTCTGTATCAGCCCCTCTGTTTCAAACCCTGTGTTTCAGCCCCTCTGTTTCTCGCCCTCTGTTTCTCGCCCTCTGTTTCTCGCCCTCTGTTTCTCGCTCTCTGTTTCTCGCCCTCTGTTTCAGCCCCTCTGTTTCAGCCCCTCTGTTTCAGCCCCTCTGTTTCAGCCCCTCTGTTTCTCGCCATCTGTTTCAGCCCCTCTGTTTCTCGCCCTCTGTTTCAGCCCCTCTGTTTAAGCCCCTCTGTTTCTCGCCATCTGTTTCTCGCCCTCTGTTTCAGCCCCACTGTTTCAGCCCCTCAGTTTCAGCCCCTCTGTTTCTCCCCCTCTGTTTCAGCACCTCTGTTTCTCGCCCTCTCTTTCAGCACCTCTCTTTCTCGCCCACTGTTGCAGACCCTCTGTTTCAGCCCCTCTGTTTCAGCCCCTCTGTTTCAGCCCCTCTGTATTTCGCCCTCTGTTTCAGCCCCTCTGTTTCAGCCCCTCTGTTTCAGCCCCTCTGTTTCAGCCCCTCTGTTTCTCGCCATCTGTTTCAGCCCCTCTGCTTCAGCCCCTCTGAATCTCGCCCTCTGTTTCAGCCCCTCTGTTTCAGCCCCTCTGTTTCAGCCCCTCTGTTTCAGCACCTCTGTTTCTCGCCCTTTGTTTCTCGCCCTCTGTTTCAGCCCCTCTGTTTCTCGCCCTCTGTTACAGCCCCTCTGTTTCTCGCCCTCTGTTTCAGCCCCTCTGTTTCAGTCCCTCTGTTTCAGCCCCTCTGTTTCAGCCCCTCTGTTTCAGCCCCTCTGTTTCTCGCCCTCTGTTTCAGCCCCTCTGTTTCAGCCCCTCTGTTTCTCGCCCTCTGTTTCAGCCCCTCTGTTTCAGCCGCTCTGTATCAGCCCCTCTGTTTCAGCCCCTCTGTTTCAGCCCCTCTGTTTCTCGCCCTCTGTTTCTCGCCCTCTGTTTCTCGCCCTCTGTTTCTCGCTCTCTGTTTCTCGCCCTCTGTTTCTCGCCCTCTGTTTCAGCCCTTCTGTTTCAGCCCCTCTGTTTCAGCCCCTCTGTTTCAGCCCCTCTGTTTCTCGCCATCTGTTTCAGCCCCTCTGTTTCTCGCCCTCTGTTTCAGCCCCTCTGTTTCAGCCCCTCTGTATCGGCACCTCTGTTTCAGCCCCTCTGTTTCTCGCCCTCTGTTTCTCGCCCTCTGTATCTCGCCCTCTGTTTCTCGCCCACTGTTTCAGCCCCTCTGTTTCAGCCCATCTGTTTCAGCCCCTCTGTTTCAGCCCCTCTGTTTCAGCCCCCCTGTTTCAGCCCCTCTGTTTCTCGCCCTCTGTTTCTCTTTCTCTGTTTCAGCCCCTCTGTTTCAGCCCCTCTGTTTCAGCCCCTCTGTTTCTCGCCCTCTGTTTCTCGCCCTCTGTTTCTCGCTCTCTGTTTCTCGCCCTCTGTTTCTCGCCCTCTGTTTCAGCCCTTCTGTTTCAGCCCCTCTGTTTCAGCCCCTCTGTTTCAGCCCCTCTGTTTCTCGCCATCTGTTTCAGCCCCTCTGTTTCTCGCCCTCTGTTTCAGCCCCTCTGTTTCAGCCCCTCTGTATCGGCACCTCTGTTTCAGCCCCTCTGTTTCTCGCCCTCTGTTTCTCGCCCTCTGTATCTCGCCCTCTGTTTCTCGCCCACTGTTTCAGCCCCTCTGTTTCAGCCCATCTGTTTCAGCCCCTCTGTTTCAGCCCCTCTGTTTCAGCCCCCCTGTTTCAGCCCCTCTGTTTCTCGCCCTCTGTTTCTCTTTCTCTGTTTCAGCCCCTCTGTTTCAGCCCCTCTGTTTCAGCCCCTCTGTTTCTCGCCCTCTGTTTCTCGCCCTCTGTTTCAGCCCCTCTGTTTCAGCCCCTCTGTTCCAGCCCCTCTGTTTCTCGCCCTCTGTTTCTAGCCCTCTGTTTCTCGCCCTCTGTTTCTCGATCTCTGTTTCTCGCCCTCTGTTTCTCGCCCTCTGTTTCAGCCCCTCTGTTTCAGCTCCTCTGTTTCAGCCCCTCTGTTTCAGCCCCTCTGTTTCTCGCCCTCTGTTTCTCGCCCTCGGTTTCAGCCCCTCTGTTTCTCTCCCTCTGTTTCAGCCCCTCTGTTTCTCGCCCTCTGTTTCAGCCCCGCTGTTTCAGCCCCTCTGTTTCAGCCCCTCTTTTAAAGCCCTTCTGTTTAAGCCCCTCTGTTTCTGCCCCTCTGTTTCTCGCCCTCTGTTTCAGCCCCTCTGTTTCTCGCCCTCTGTTTCAGACCGTCTGTTTCAGCCCCTCAGTATCAGCCCCTCTCTTTCAGCCCCTCTGTTTCTCGCCCTCTGTTTCTCGCCCTCTGTTTCTCGCCCACTGTTTCAGACCCTCTGTTTCAGCCCCTCTGTTTCAGCCCATCTGTTTCAGCCCCTCTGTTTCAGCCCCTCTGTTTCAGCCCCTCAGTTTCAGCCCCTCTGTTTCTCGCCCTCTGTTTCTATTTCTCTGTTTCTCGCCCTCTGTTTCAGCCCCTCTGTTTCTCGCCATCTGTTTCAGCCCCTCTGTTTCAGCCCCTCTGTTTCTCGCCCTCTGTTTCAGCCCCTCTGTTTCAGCCCCTCTGTTTCAGCCCCTCTGTTTCAGCCCCTCTGTTTCTCGCCCTCTGTTTCTCGCCCTCTGTTTCAGCCCCTCTGTTTCAGCCCCTCTGTTTCAGCCCCTCTGTTTCTCGCCCTCTGTTTCTCGCCCTCTGTTTCTCGCCCTCTGTTTCTCGATCTCTGTTTCTCGCCCTCTGTTTCTCGCCCTCTGTTTCTCGCCCTCTGTTTCTCGCCCTCTGTTTCTCGATCTCTGTTTCTCGCCCTCTGTTTCTCGCCCTCTGTTTCAGCCCCTCTGTTTCAGCCCCTCTGTTTCAGCCCCTCTGTTTCAGCCCCTCTGTTTCAGCCCCTCTGTTTCTCGCCCTCTGTTTCTCGCTATCTGTTTCTCGCCCTCTGTTTCTCGCCCTCTGTTTCAGCCCCTCTGTTTCCGCCCCTCTGTTTCAGCCCCTCTGTTTCTCGCCCTCTGTTTCTCGCCGACTGTCTCTCGCCCTCTGTTTCAGCCCCTCTGTTTCAACACCTCTGTTTCAGCCCCTCTGTTTCAGCCCCTCTGTTTCTCGCCCTCTATTTCTCGCCCTCTGTATCTTGCCCTCTGTTTCTCGCTCTCAGTTTCTCGCCCTCTGTTTCTCGCCCTCTGTTTCACCCCCTCTGTTTCAGCCCCTCTGTTTCAGCCCCTCTGTTTCTCGCCCTCTTTTTCAGCCCCTCTGTTTCAGCCCCTCTGTTTCAGCCCCTCTGTTTCTCGCCCTCTGTTTCAGCCCCTCTGTTTCTAGCCCTCTGTTTCTCGCCCACTGTTTCTCGCCCTCTGTTTCAGCCCCTCTGTTTCAGCCCCTCTGTTTCTCGCCCTCTGTTTCTCGCCCACTGTTTCTCGCCCTCTGTTTCAGCCCCTCTGTATCAGCACCTCTGTTTCAGCCCCTCTGTTTCAGCCCCTCTGTTTCTCGCCCTCTGTTTCTCGCCATCTGTTTCTTGCCCTCTGTTTCTCGCTCTCTGTTTCTCGCCTTCTGTTTCTCGCCCTCTGTTTCAGCCCCTCTGTTTCAGCCCCTCTGTTTCAGCCCCTCTGTTTCTCGCCCTCTGTTTCTCGCCCTCTGTTTCTCGCCCTCAGTTTCAGCCCCTCTGTTTCAGCCCCTTTGTTTCAGCCCCTCTGTTTCTGCCCCTCTGTTTCTCGCCCACTGTTTCTCGCACTCGGTTTCAGCCCCTCTGTTTCAGCCCCTCTGTTTCAGCCCCTCTGTTTCAGCCCCTCTGTTTCAGCCCCTCTGTTTCTCGCCCTCTGTTTATCGCCCTTTGTTTCTCGCCCTCTGTTTCTCGCCCTCTGTTTCAGCCCCTCTGTTTAAGCCCCTCTGTTTCTCGCCATCTGTTTCTCGCCCTCTGTTTCAGCCCCTCTGTTTCAGCCCCTCAGTTTCAGCCCCTCTGTTTCTCCCCCTCTGTTTCAGCACCTCTGTTTCTCGCCCTCTCTTTCAGCCCCTCTCTTTCTCGCCCACTGTTGCAGACCCTCTGTTACAGCCCCTCTGTTTCAGCACCTCTGTATCTCGCCCTCTTTTTCAGCCCCTCTGTTTCAGCCCCTCTGTTTCAGCCCCTCTGTTTCAGCCCCTCTGTTTCTCGCCATCTGTTTCAGCCCCTCTGTTTCAGCCCCTCTGTTTCTCGCCGTCTGTTTCAGCCCCTCTGTTTCAGCCCCTCTGTTTCAGCCCCTCTGTTTCAGCACCTCTGTTTCTCGCCCTTTGTTTCTCGCCCTCTGTTTCAGCCCCACTGTTTCTCGCCCTCTGTTTCAGCCCCTCTGTTTCTCGCCCTCTGTTTCAGCCCCTCTGTTTCAGTCCCTCTGATTCAGCCCCTCTGTTTTAGCCCCTCTGTTTCAGCCCCTCTGTTTCATGCCCTCTGTTTCAGCCCCTCTGTTTCAGCCCCTCTGTTTCTCGCCCTCTGTTTCAGCCCCTCTGTTTCAGCCCCTCTGTATCAGCACCTCTGTTTCAGCCCCTCAGTTTCTCGCTCTCTGTTTCTCCCCCTCAGTTTCAGCCCCTCAGTTTCAGCCCCTCTGTTTCAGCCCCTCTGTTTCAGCCCCTCTGTTTCTCGCCCTCTGTTTCTCGCTCTCTGTTTCTCGCCCTCTGTTTCTCGCCCTCTGTTTCAGCCCCTCTGTTTCAGCCCCTCTGTTTCAGTCCCTTTGTTTCAGCCCCTCTATTTCAGCCCCTCTGTTTCAGCCCCTCTGTTTCAGCCCCTCTGTTTCTCGCCATCTGTTTCTCGCTCTCTGTTTCTCGCCCTCTGTTTCTCGCCCTCTGTTTCTCGCCCTCTGTTTCAGCCCCTCTGTTTCAGTCCCTTTGTTTCAGCCCCTCTATTTCAGCCCCTCTGTTTCAGCCCCTCTGTTTCTCGCCCTCTGTTTCAGCCCCTCTGTTTCAGCCCCTCTGTTTCTCGCCCTCAGTTTCAGCCCCTCTGTTTCAGACCCTCTGTTTCAGCCACTCTGTTTCAGCCCCTCTCTTTCTCGCCCTCTCTTTCTCGCCCTCTGTTTCAGCCCCTCTGTTTCAGCCCCTCTGTTTCTGCCCCTCTGTTTCTCGCCCTCTGTTTCTCGCCCTCTGTTTCTCGCCCTCTGTTTCTCGCTCTCTGTTTCTCGCCCTCTGTTTCTCGCCCTCTGTTTCTTGCCCTCTGTTTCTCGCTCTCTGTTTCTCGCCCTCTGTTTCTCGCCCTCTGTTTCAGCCCCTCTGTTTCAGCCCCTCTGTTTCAGCCCCTCTGTTTCTCGCCCTCTGTTTCTCGCCCTCTGTTTCTCGCCCTCAGTTTCAGCCCCTCTGTTTCAGCCCCTTTGTTTCAGCCCCTCTGTTTCAGCCCCTCTGTTTCTCGCCCACTGTTTCTCGCCTTCTGTTTCAGCCCCTCTGTTTCAGCCCTTCTGTTTCATCCCCTCTGTTTCAGCCCCTCTGTTTCAGCCCCTCTGTTTCAGCCCCTCTGTTTCTCGCCCTCTGTTTCTCGCCCTCTGTTTCTCGCCCTCTGTTTCACGCCCTCTGTTTCAGCCCCTCTGTTTCAGCCCCTCTGTTTCAGCCCCTCTGTTTCTCGCCCTCTGTTTCTCGCCCTCTGTTTCAGCCCCTCTGTTTCAGCCCCTCAGTTCCAGCCCCTCTGTTTCTCGCCCTCTGTTTCAGCACCTCTGTTTCTCGCCCTCTCTTTCAGCACCTCTCTTTCTCCCCCTCTGTTGCAGACCCTCTGTTTCAGCCCCTCTGTTTCAGCCCCTCTGTTTCAGCCCCTCTGTTTCTCGCCCTCTGTTTCAGCCCCTCTGTTTCTCGCCCTCTGTTTCAGCCCCTCTGTTTCAGCCCCTCTGTTTCAGCCCCTCTGTTTCAGCCCCACTGTTTCAGCACCTCTGTTTCTCGCCCTTTGTTTCACGCCCCCTGTTTCAGCCCCTCTGTTTCTCGCCCTCTGTTTCAGCCCCTCTGTTTCTCGCCCTCTGTTTCAGCCCCTCTGTTTCAGTCCCTCTGTTTCAGCCCCTCTGTTTCAGCCCCTCTGTTTCAGCCCCTCTGTTTCAGCCCCTCTGTTTCTCGCCCACTGATTCAGCCCCTCAGTTTCAGCCCCTCTTTTTCAGCCACTCTGTTTCAGCCCCTCTGTTTCTCGCCCTCTGTTTCTCGCCCTCTGCTTCTCGCCCTCTGTTTCAGCCCCTCTGTTTCAGCCCGTCTGTTTCAGCCCCTCTGTTTCTCGCCCTCTGTTTCTCGCCCTCTGTTTCTCGCCCTCTGTTTCTCGCTCTTTGTTTCTCGCCCTCTGTTTCTCGCCCTCTGTTTCAGCCCCTCTGTTTCAGCCCCTCTGTTTCAGCCCCTCTGTTTCATCCCCTCTGTTTCAGCCCCTCTGTTTCAGCCCCTCTGTTTCTCGCCCACTGTTTCTCGCCCTCTGTTTCTCGCCCTCTGTTTCTCGCTCTCTGTTTCTCGCCCTCTGTTTCTCGCCCTCTGTTTCAGCCCCTCTGTTTCAGCCCCTCTGTTTCAGCCCCTCTGTTTCTCGCCCTCTGTTTCACGCCCACTGTTTCTCGCCCTCTGTTTCAGCCCCTCTGTTTCAGCCCCTCTGTTTCAGCTCCTCTGTTTCAGCCCCTCTGTTTCAGCCCCTCTGTTTCTCGCCCTCTGTTTCTCGCCCTGGGTTTCAGCCCCTCTGTTTCTCGCCCTCTGTTTCAGCCCCTCTGTTTCAGCCCCTCTGTTTCTCGCCCTCTGTTTCTCGCCCCTTGTTTCTCAGCCTCTGTTTCTCGCTCTTTGTTTCTCGCCCTCTGTTTCTCGCCCTCTGTTTCAGCCCCTCTGTTTCAGCCCCTCTGTTTCAGCCCCTCTGTTTCATCCCCTCTGTTTCAGCCCCTCTGTTTCAGGCCCTCTGTTCCAGCCCCTCTGTTTCTCGCCCTCTGTTTCTAGCCCTCTGTTTCTCGCCCTCTGTTTCTCGATCTCTGTTTCTCGCCCTCTGTTTCTCGCCCTCTGTTTCAGCCCCTCTGTTTCAGCTCCTCTGTTTCAGCCCCTCTGTTTCAGCCCCTCTGTTTCTCGCCCTCTGTTTCTCGCCCTCGGTTTCAGCCCCTCTGTTTCTCTCCCTCTGTTTCAGCCCCTCTGTTTCTCGCCCTCTGTTTCAGCCCCGCTGTTTCAGCCCCTCTGTTTCAGCCCCTCTTTTAAAGCCCTTCTGTTTAAGCCCCTCTGTTTCTGCCCCTCTGTTTCTCGCCCTCTGTTTCAGCCCCTCTGTTTCTCGCCCTCTGTTTCAGACCGTCTGTTTCAGCCCCTCAGTATCAGCCCCTCTCTTTCAGCCCCTCTGTTTCTCGCCCTCTGTTTCTCGCCCTCTGTTTCTCGCCCACTGTTTCAGACCCTCTGTTTCAGCCCCTCTGTTTCAGCCCATCTGTTTCAGCCCCTCTGTTTCAGCCCCTCTGTTTCAGCCCCTCTGTATCAGCCCCTCTGTTTCAAACCCTGTGTTTCAGCCCCTCTGTTTCTCGCCCTCTGTTTCTCGCCCTCTGTTTCTCGCCCTCTGTTTCTCGCTCTCTGTTTCTCGCCCTCTGTTTCAGCCCCTCTGTTTCAGCCCCTCTGTTTCAGCCCCTCTGTTTCAGCCCCTCTGTTTCTCGCCATCTGTTTCAGCCCCTCTGTTTCTCGCCCTCTGTTTCAGCCCCTCTGTTTAAGCCCCTCTGTTTCTCGCCATCTGTTTCTCGCCCTCTGTTTCAGCCCCACTGTTTCAGCCCCTCAGTTTCAGCCCCTCTGTTTCTCCCCCTCTGTTTCAGCACCTCTGTTTCTCGCCCTCTCTTTCAGCACCTCTCTTTCTCGCCCACTGTTGCAGACCCTCTGTTTCAGCCCCTCTGTTTCAGCCCCTCTGTTTCAGCCCCTCTGTATTTCGCCCTCTGTTTCAGCCCCTCTGTTTCAGCCCCTCTGTTTCAGCCCCTCTGTTTCAGCCCCTCTGTTTCTCGCCATCTGTTTCAGCCCCTCTGCTTCAGCCCCTCTGAATCTCGCCCTCTGTTTCAGCCCCTCTGTTTCAGCCCCTCTGTTTCAGCCCCTCTGTTTCAGCACCTCTGTTTCTCGCCCTTTGTTTCTCGCCCTCTGTTTCAGCCCCTCTGTTTCTCGCCCTCTGTTACAGCCCCTCTGTTTCTCGCCCTCTGTTTCAGCCCCTCTGTTTCAGTCCCTCTGTTTCAGCCCCTCTGTTTCAGCCCCTCTGTTTCAGCCCCTCTGTTTCTCGCCCTCTGTTTCAGCCCCTCTGTTTCAGCCCCTCTGTTTCTCGCCCTCTGTTTCAGCCCCTCTGTTTCAGCCGCTCTGTATCAGCCCCTCTGTTTCAGCCCCTCTGTTTCAGCCCCTCTGTTTCTCGCCCTCTGTTTCTCGCCCTCTGTTTCTCGCCCTCTGTTTCTCGCTCTCTGTTTCTCGCCCTCTGTTTCTCGCCCTCTGTTTCAGCCCTTCTGTTTCAGCCCCTCTGTTTCAGCCCCTCTGTTTCAGCCCCTCTGTTTCTCGCCATCTGTTTCAGCCCCTCTGTTTCTCGCCCTCTGTTTCAGCCCCTCTGTTTCAGCCCCTCTGTATCGGCACCTCTGTTTCAGCCCCTCTGTTTCTCGCCCTCTGTTTCTCGCCCTCTGTATCTCGCCCTCTGTTTCTCGCCCACTGTTTCAGCCCCTCTGTTTCAGCCCATCTGTTTCAGCCCCTCTGTTTCAGCCCCTCTGTTTCAGCCCCCCTGTTTCAGCCCCTCTGTTTCTCGCCCTCTGTTTCTCTTTCTCTGTTTCAGCCCCTCTGTTTCAGCCCCTCTGTTTCAGCCCCTCTGTTTCTCGCCCTCTGTTTCTCGCCCTCTGTTTCTCGCTCTCTGTTTCTCGCCCTCTGTTTCTCGCCCTCTGTTTCAGCCCTTCTGTTTCAGCCCCTCTGTTTCAGCCCCTCTGTTTCAGCCCCTCTGTTTCTCGCCATCTGTTTCAGCCCCTCTGTTTCTCGCCCTCTGTTTCAGCCCCTCTGTTTCAGCCCCTCTGTATCGGCACCTCTGTTTCAGCCCCTCTGTTTCTCGCCCTCTGTTTCTCGCCCTCTGTATCTCGCCCTCTGTTTCTCGCCCACTGTTTCAGCCCCTCTGTTTCAGCCCATCTGTTTCAGCCCCTCTGTTTCAGCCCCTCTGTTTCAGCCCCCCTGTTTCAGCCCCTCTGTTTCTCGCCCTCTGTTTCTCTTTCTCTGTTTCAGCCCCTCTGTTTCAGCCCCTCTGTTTCAGCCCCTCTGTTTCTCGCCCTCTGTTTCTCGCCCTCTGTTTCAGCCCCTCTGTTTCAGCCCCTCTGTTCCAGCCCCTCTGTTTCTCGCCCTCTGTTTCTAGCCCTCTGTTTCTCGCCCTCTGTTTCTCGATCTCTGTTTCTCGCCCTCTGTTTCTCGCCCTCTGTTTCAGCCCCTCTGTTTCAGCTCCTCTGTTTCAGCCCCTCTGTTTCAGCCCCTCTGTTTCTCGCCCTCTGTTTCTCGCCCTCGGTTTCAGCCCCTCTGTTTCTCTCCCTCTGTTTCAGCCCCTCTGTTTCTCGCCCTCTGTTTCAGCCCCGCTGTTTCAGCCCCTCTGTTTCAGCCCCTCTTTTAAAGCCCTTCTGTTTAAGCCCCTCTGTTTCTGCCCCTCTGTTTCTCGCCCTCTGTTTCAGCCCCTCTGTTTCTCGCCCTCTGTTTCAGACCGTCTGTTTCAGCCCCTCAGTATCAGCCCCTCTCTTTCAGCCCCTCTGTTTCTCGCCCTCTGTTTCTCGCCCTCTGTTTCTCGCCCACTGTTTCAGACCCTCTGTTTCAGCCCCTCTGTTTCAGCCCATCTGTTTCAGCCCCTCTGTTTCAGCCCCTCTGTTTCAGCCCCTCAGTTTCAGCCCCTCTGTTTCTCGCCCTCTGTTTCTATTTCTCTGTTTCTCGCCCTCTGTTTCAGCCCCTCTGTTTCTCGCCATCTGTTTCAGCCCCTCTGTTTCAGCCCCTCTGTTTCTCGCCCTCTGTTTCAGCCCCTCTGTTTCAGCCCCTCTGTTTCAGCCCCTCTGTTTCAGCCCCTCTGTTTCTCGCCCTCTGTTTCTCGCCCTCTGTTTCAGCCCCTCTGTTTCAGCCCCTCTGTTTCAGCCCCTCTGTTTCTCGCCCTCTGTTTCTCGCCCTCTGTTTCTCGCCCTCTGTTTCTCGATCTCTGTTTCTCGCCCTCTGTTTCTCGCCCTCTGTTTCTCGCCCTCTGTTTCTCGCCCTCTGTTTCTCGATCTCTGTTTCTCGCCCTCTGTTTCTCGCCCTCTGTTTCAGCCCCTCTGTTTCAGCCCCTCTGTTTCAGCCCCTCTGTTTCAGCCCCTCTGTTTCAGCCCCTCTGTTTCTCGCCCTCTGTTTCTCGCTATCTGTTTCTCGCCCTCTGTTTCTCGCCCTCTGTTTCAGCCCCTCTGTTTCCGCCCCTCTGTTTCAGCCCCTCTGTTTCTCGCCCTCTGTTTCTCGCCGACTGTCTCTCGCCCTCTGTTTCAGCCCCTCTGTTTCAACACCTCTGTTTCAGCCCCTCTGTTTCAGCCCCTCTGTTTCTCGCCCTCTATTTCTCGCCCTCTGTATCTTGCCCTCTGTTTCTCGCTCTCAGTTTCTCGCCCTCTGTTTCTCGCCCTCTGTTTCACCCCCTCTGTTTCAGCCCCTCTGTTTCAGCCCCTCTGTTTCTCGCCCTCTTTTTCAGCCCCTCTGTTTCAGCCCCTCTGTTTCAGCCCCTCTGTTTCTCGCCCTCTGTTTCAGCCCCTCTGTTTCTAGCCCTCTGTTTCTCGCCCACTGTTTCTCGCCCTCTGTTTCAGCCCCTCTGTTTCAGCCCCTCTGTTTCTCGCCCTCTGTTTCTCGCCCACTGTTTCTCGCCCTCTGTTTCAGCCCCTCTGTATCAGCACCTCTGTTTCAGCCCCTCTGTTTCAGCCCCTCTGTTTCTCGCCCTCTGTTTCTCGCCATCTGTTTCTTGCCCTCTGTTTCTCGCTCTCTGTTTCTCGCCTTCTGTTTCTCGCCCTCTGTTTCAGCCCCTCTGTTTCAGCCCCTCTGTTTCAGCCCCTCTGTTTCTCGCCCTCTGTTTCTCGCCCTCTGTTTCTCGCCCTCAGTTTCAGCCCCTCTGTTTCAGCCCCTTTGTTTCAGCCCCTCTGTTTCTGCCCCTCTGTTTCTCGCCCACTGTTTCTCGCCCTCGGTTTCAGCCCCTCTGTTTCAGCCCCTCTGTTTCAGCCCCTCTGTTTCAGCCCCTCTGTTTCAGCCCCTCTGTTTCTCGCCCTCTGTTTATCGCCCTTTGTTTCTCGCCCTCTGTTTCTCGCCCTCTGTTTCAGCCCCTCTGTTTAAGCCCCTCTGTTTCTCGCCATCTGTTTCTCGCCCTCTGTTTCAGCCCCTCTGTTTCAGCCCCTCAGTTTCAGCCCCTCTGTTTCTCCCCCTCTGTTTCAGCACCTCTGTTTCTCGCCCTCTCTTTCAGCCCCTCTCTTTCTCGCCCACTGTTGCAGACCCTCTGTTACAGCCCCTCTGTTTCAGCACCTCTGTATCTCGCCCTCTTTTTCAGCCCCTCTGTTTCAGCCCCTCTGTTTCAGCCCCTCTGTTTCAGCCCCTCTGTTTCTCGCCATCTGTTTCAGCCCCTCTGTTTCAGCCCCTCTGTTTCTCGCCGTCTGTTTCAGCCCCTCTGTTTCAGCCCCTCTGTTTCAGCCCCTCTGTTTCAGCACCTCTGTTTCTCGCCCTTTGTTTCTCGCCCTCTGTTTCAGCCCCTCTGTTTCTCGCCCTCTGTTTCAGCCCCTCTGTTTCTCGCCCTCTGTTTCAGCCCCTCTGTTTCAGTCCCTCTGATTCAGCCCCTCTGTTTTAGCCCCTCTGTTTCAGCCCCTCTGTTTCATGCCCTCTGTTTCAGCCCCTCTGTTTCAGCCCCTCTGTTTCTCGCCCTCTGTTTCAGCCCCTCTGTTTCAGCCCCTCTGTATCAGCACCTCTGTTTCAGCCCCTCAGTTTCTCGCTCTCTGTTTCTCCCCCTCAGTTTCAGCCCCTCAGTTTCAGCCCCTCTGTTTCAGCCCCTCTGTTTCAGCCCCTCTGTTTCTCGCCCTCTGTTTCTCGCTCTCTGTTTCTCGCCCTCTGTTTCTCGCCCTCTGTTTCAGCCCCTCTGTTTCAGCCCCTCTGTTTCAGTCCCTTTGTTTCAGCCCCTCTATTTCAGCCCCTCTGTTTCAGCCCCTCTGTTTCAGCCCCTCTGTTTCTCGCCCTCTGTTTCTCGCTCTCTGTTTCTCGCCCTCTGTTTCTCGCCCTCTGTTTCTCGCCCTCTGTTTCAGCCCCTCTGTTTCAGTCCCTTTGTTTCAGCCCCTCTATTTCAGCCCCTCTGTTTCAGCCCCTCTGTTTCTCGCCCTCTGTTTCAGCCCCTCTGTTTCAGCCCCTCTGTTTCTCGCCCTCAGTTTCAGCCCCTCTGTTTCAGACCCTCTGTTTCAGCCACTCTGTTTCAGCCCCTCTCTTTCTCGCCCTCTCTTTCTCGCCCTCTGTTTCAGCCCCTCTGTTTCAGCCCCTCTGTTTCTGCCCCTCTGTTTCTCGCCCTCTGTTTCTCGCCCTCTGTTTCTCGCCCTCTGTTTCTCGCTCTCTGTTTCTCGCCCTCTGTTTCTCGCCCTCTGTTTCTTGCCCTCTGTTTCTCGCTCTCTGTTTCTCGCCCTCTGTTTCTCGCCCTCTGTTTCAGCCCCTCTGTTTCAGCCCCTCTGTTTCAGCCCCTCTGTTTCTCGCCCTCTGTTTCTCGCCCTCTGTTTCTCGCCCTCAGTTTCAGCCCCTCTGTTTCAGCCCCTTTGTTTCAGCCCCTCTGTTTCAGCCCCTCTGTTTCTCGCCCACTGTTTCTCGCCTTCTGTTTCAGCCCCTCTGTTTCAGCCCTTCTGTTTCATCCCCTCTGTTTCAGCCCCTCTGTTTCAGCCCCTCTGTTTCAGCCCCTCTGTTTCTCGCCCTCTGTTTCTCGCCCTCTGTTTCTCGCCCTCTGTTTCACGCCCTCTGTTTCAGCCCCTCTGTTTCAGCCCCTCTGTTTCAGCCCCTCTGTTTCTCGCCCTCTGTTTCTCGCCCTCTGTTTCAGCCCCTCTGTTTCAGCCCCTCAGTTCCAGCCCCTCTGTTTCTCGCCCTCTGTTTCAGCACCTCTGTTTCTCGCCCTCTCTTTCAGCACCTCTCTTTCTCCCCCTCTGTTGCAGACCCTCTGTTTCAGCCCCTCTGTTTCAGCCCCTCTGTTTCAGCCCCTCTGTTTCTCGCCCTCTGTTTCAGCCCCTCTGTTTCTCGCCCTCTGTTTCAGCCCCTCTGTTTCAGCCCCTCTGTTTCAGCCCCTCTGTTTCAGCCCCACTGTTTCAGCACCTCTGTTTCTCGCCCTTTGTTTCACGCCCCCTGTTTCAGCCCCTCTGTTTCTCGCCCTCTGTTTCAGCCCCTCTGTTTCTCGCCCTCTGTTTCAGCCCCTCTGTTTCAGTCCCTCTGTTTCAGCCCCTCTGTTTCAGCCCCTCTGTTTCAGCCCCTCTGTTTCAGCCCCTCTGTTTCTCGCCCACTGATTCAGCCCCTCAGTTTCAGCCCCTCTTTTTCAGCCACTCTGTTTCAGCCCCTCTGTTTCTCGCCCTCTGTTTCTCGCCCTCTGCTTCTCGCCCTCTGTTTCAGCCCCTCTGTTTCAGCCCGTCTGTTTCAGCCCCTCTGTTTCTCGCCCTCTGTTTCTCGCCCTCTGTTTCTCGCCCTCTGTTTCTCGCTCTTTGTTTCTCGCCCTCTGTTTCTCGCCCTCTGTTTCAGCCCCTCTGTTTCAGCCCCTCTGTTTCAGCCCCTCTGTTTCATCCCCTCTGTTTCAGCCCCTCTGTTTCAGCCCCTCTGTTTCTCGCCCACTGTTTCTCGCCCTCTGTTTCTCGCCCTCTGTTTCTCGCTCTCTGTTTCTCGCCCTCTGTTTCTCGCCCTCTGTTTCAGCCCCTCTGTTTCAGCCCCTCTGTTTCAGCCCCTCTGTTTCTCGCCCTCTGTTTCACGCCCACTGTTTCTCGCCCTCTGTTTCAGCCCCTCTGTTTCAGCCCCTCTGTTTCAGCTCCTCTGTTTCAGCCCCTCTGTTTCAGCCCCTCTGTTTCTCGCCCTCTGTTTCTCGCCCTGGGTTTCAGCCCCTCTGTTTCTCGCCCTCTGTTTCAGCCCCTCTGTTTCAGCCCCTCTGTTTCTCGCCCTCTGTTTCTCGCCCCTTGTTTCTCAGCCTCTGTTTCTCGCTCTTTGTTTCTCGCCCTCTGTTTCTCGCCCTCTGTTTCAGCCCCTCTGTTTCAGCCCCTCTGTTTCAGCCCCTCTGTTTCATCCCCTCTGTTTCAGCCCCTCTGTTTCAGGCCCTCTGTTCCAGCCCCTCTGTTTCTCGCCCTCTGTTTCTAGCCCTCTGTTTCTCGCCCTCTGTTTCTCGATCTCTGTTTCTCGCCCTCTGTTTCTCGCCCTCTGTTTCAGCCCCTCTGTTTCAGCTCCTCTGTTTCAGCCCCTCTGTTTCAGCCCCTCTGTTTCTCGCCCTCTGTTTCTCGCCCTCGGTTTCAGCCCCTCTGTTTCTCTCCCTCTGTTTCAGCCCCTCTGTTTCTCGCCCTCTGTTTCAGCCCCGCTGTTTCAGCCCCTCTGTTTCAGCCCCTCTTTTAAAGCCCTTCTGTTTAAGCCCCTCTGTTTCTGCCCCTCTGTTTCTCGCCCTCTGTTTCAGCCCCTCTGTTTCTCGCCCTCTGTTTCAGACCGTCTGTTTCAGCCCCTCAGTATCAGCCCCTCTCTTTCAGCCCCTCTGTTTCTCGCCCTCTGTTTCTCGCCCTCTGTTTCTCGCCCACTGTTTCAGACCCTCTGTTTCAGCCCCTCTGTTTCAGCCCATCTGTTTCAGCCCCTCTGTTTCAGCCCCTCTGTTTCAGCCCCTCAGTTTCAGCCCCTCTGTTTCTCGCCCTCTGTTTCTATTTCTCTGTTTCTCGCCCTCTGTTTCAGCCCCTCTGTTTCTCGCCCACTGTTTCAGCCCCTCTGTTTCTCGCCATCTGTTTCAGCCCCTCTGTTTCAGCCCCTCTGTTTCTCGCCCTCTGTTTCAGCCCCTCTGTTTCAGCCCCTCTGTTTCAGCCCCTCTGTTTCAGCCCCTCTGTTTCTCGCCCTCTGTTTCTCGCCCTCTGTTTCAGCCCCTCTGTTTCAGCCCCTCTGTTTCAGCCCCTCTGTTTCTCGCCCTCTGTTTCTCGCCCTCTGTTTCTCGCCCTCTGTTTCTCGATCTCTGTTTCTCGCCCTCTGTTTCTCGCCCTCTGTTTCTCGCCCTCTGTTTCTCGCCCTCTGTTTCTCGATCTCTGTTTCTCGCCCTCTGTTTCTCGCCCTCTGTTTCAGCCCCTCTGTTTCAGCCCCTCTGTTTCAGCCCCTCTGTTTCAGCCCCTCTGTTTCAGCCCCTCTGTTTCTCGCCCTCTGTTTCTCGCTATCTGTTTCTCGCCCTCTGTTTCTCGCCCTCTGTTTCAGCCCCTCTGTTTCCGCCCCTCTGTTTCAGCCCCTCTGTTTCTCGCCCTCTGTTTCTCGCCGACTGTCTCTCGCCCTCTGTTTCAGCCCCTCTGTTTCAACCCCTCTGTTTCAGCCCCTCTGTTTCAGCCCCTCTGTTTCTCGCCCTCTGTTTCTCGCCCTCTGTTTCTTGCCCTCTGTTTCTCGCTCTCTGTTTCTCGCCCTCTGTTTCTCGCCCTCTGTTTCACCCCCTCTGTTTCAGCCCCTCTGTTTCAGCCCCTCTGTTTCTCGCCCTCTTTTTCAGCCCCTCTGTTTCAGCCCCTCTGTTTCAGCCCCTCTGTTTCTCGCCCTCTGTTTCAGCCCCTCTGTTTCTAGCCCTCTGTTTCTCGCCCACTGTTTCTCGCCCTCTGTTTCAGCCCCTCTGTTTCAGCCCCTCTGTTTCTCGCCCTCTGTTTCTCGCCCACTGTTTCTCGCCCTCTGTTTCAGCCCCTCTGTATCAGCACCTCTGTTTCAGCCCCTCTGTTTCAGCCCCTCTGTTTCTCGCCCTCTGTTTCTCGCCATCTGTTTCTTGCCCTCTGTTTCTCGCTCTCTGTTTCTCGCCTTCTGTTTCTCGCCCTCTGTTTCAGCCCCTCTGTTTCAGCCCCTCTGTTTCAGCCCCTCTGTTTCTCGCCCTCTGTTTCTCGCCCTCTGTTTCTCGCCCTCAGTTTCAGCCCCACTGTTTCAGCCCCTTTGTTTCAGCCCCTCTGTTTCTGCCCCTCTGTTTCTCGCCCACTGTTTCTCGCCCTCGGTTTCAGCCCCTCTGTTTCAGCCCCTCTGTTTCAGCCCCTCTGTTTCAGCCCCTCTGTTTCAGCCCCTCTGTTTCTCGCCCTCTGTTTCTCGCCCTTTGTTTCTCGCCCTCTGTTTCTCGCCCTCTGTTTCAGCCCCTCTGTTTAAGCCCCTCTGTTTCTCGCCATCTGTTTCTCGCCCTCTGTTTCAGCCCCTCTGTTTCAGCCCCTCAGTTTCAGCCCCTCTGTTTCTCCCCCTCTGTTTCAGCACCTCTGTTTCTCGCCCTCTCTTTCAGCCCCTCTCTTTCTCGCCCACTGTTGCAGACCCTCTGTTACAGCCCCTCTGTTTCAGCACCTCTGTATCTCGCCCTCTTTTTCAGCCCCTCTGTTTCAGCCCCTCTGTTTCAGCCCCTCTGTTTCAGCCCCTCTGTTTCTCGCCATCTGTTTCAGCCCCTCTGTTTCAGCCCCTCTGTTTCTCGCCGTCTGTTTCAGCCCCTCTGTTTCAGCCCCTCTGTTTCAGCCCCTCTGTTTCAGCACCTCTGTTTCTCGCCCTTTGTTTCTCGCCCTCTGTTTCAGCCCCTCTGTTTCTCGCCCTCTGTTTCAGCCCCTCTGTTTCTCGCCCTCTGTTTCAGCCCCTCTGTTTCAGTCCCTCTGATTCAGCCCCTCTGTTTTAGCCCCTCTGTTTCAGCCCCTCTGTTTCATGCCCTCTGTTTCAGCCCCTCTGTTTCAGCCCCTCTGTTTCTCGCCCTCTGTTTCAGCCCCTCTGTTTCAGCCCCTCTGTATCAGCACCTCTGTTTCAGCCCCTCAGTTTCTCGCTCTCTGTTTCTCCCCCTCAGTTTCAGCCCCTCAGTTTCAGCCCCTCTGTTTCAGCCCCTCTGTTTCAGCCCCTCTGTTTCTCGCCCTCTGTTTCTCGCTCTCTGTTTCTCGCCCTCTGTTTCTCGCCCTCTGTTTCAGCCCCTCTGTTTCAGCCCCTCTGTTTCTCGCCCTCTGTTTCAGCCCCTCTGTTTCAGTCCCTTTGTTTCAGCCCCTCTATTTCAGCCCCTCTGTTTCAGCCCCTCTGTTTCTCGCCCTCTGTTTCAGCCCCTCTGTTTCCGCCCCTCTGTTTCTCGCCCTCAGTTTCAGCCCCTCTGTTTCAGACCCTCTGTTTCAGCCACTCTGTTTCAGCCCCTCTCTTTCTCGCCCTCTCTTTCTCGCCCTCTGTTTCAGCCCCTCTGTTTCAGCCCCTCTGTTTCAGCCCCTCTGTTTCTCTCCCTCTGTTTCTCGCCCTCTGTTTCTCGCCCTCTGTTTCTCGCTCTCTGTTTCTCGCCCTCTGTTTCTCGCCCTCTGTTTCTTGCCCTCTGTTTCTCGCTCTCTGTTTCTCGCCCTCTGTTTCTCGCCCTCTGTTTCAGCCCCTCTGTTTCAGCCCCTTTGTTTCAGCCCCTCTGTTTCAGCCCCTCTGTTTCTCGCCCACTGTTTCTCGCCTTCTGTTTCTCGCCCTCTGTTTCTTGCCCTCTGTTTCTCGCTCTCTGTTTCTCGCCCTCTGTTTCAGCCCCTCTGTTTCAGCCCCTTTGTTTCAGCCCCTCTGTTTCAGCCCCTCTGTTTCTCGCTCTCTGTTTCTCGCCCTCTGTTTCTCGCCCTCTGTTTCTTGCCCTCTGTTTCTCGCTCTCTGTTTCTCGCCCTCTGTTTCTCGCCCTCAGTTTCAGCCCCTCTGTTTCAGCCCCTTTGTTTCAGCCCCTCTGTTTCAGCCCCTCTGTTTCTCGCCCACTGTTTCTCGCCTTCTGTTTCAGCCCCTCTGTTTCAGCCCCTCTGTTTCATCCCCTCTGTTTCAGCCCCTCTGTTTCAGCCCCTCTGTTTCAGCCCCTCTGTTTCTCGCCCTCTGTTTCTCGCCCTCTGTTTCTCGCCCTCTGTTTCACGCCCTCTGTTTCAGCCCCTCTGTTTCAGCCCCTCTGTTTCAGCCCCTCTGTTTCTCGCCCTCTGTTTCTCGCCCTCTGTTTCAGCCCCTCTGTTTCAGCCCCTCAGTTCCAGCCCCTCTGTTTCTCGCCCTCTGTTTCAGCACCTCTGTTTCTCTCCCTCTCTTTCAGCCCCTCTCTTTCTCGCCCTCTGTTGCAGACCCTCTGTTTCAGCCCCTCTGTTTCAGCCCCTCTGTTTCAGCCCCTCTGTTTCTCGCCCTCTGTTTCAGCCCCTCTGTTTCTCGCCCTCTGTTTCAGCCCCTCTGTTTCAGCCCCTCTGTTTCAGCCCCTCTGTTTCAGCCCCACTGTTTCAGCACCTCTGTTTCTCGCCCTTTGTTTCACGCCCCCTGTTTCAGCCCCTCTGTTTCTCGCCCTCTGTTTCAGCCCCTCTGTTTCTCGCCCTCTGTTTCAGCCCCTCTGTTTCAGTCCCTCTGTTTCAGCCCCTCTGTTTCAGCCCCTCTGTTTCAGCCCCTCTGTTTCAGCCCCTCTGTTTCAGCCCCTCTGTTTCTCGCCCACTGATTCAGCCCCTCTGTTTCAGCCCCTCTTTTTCAGCCACTCTGTTTCAGCCCCTCTGTTTCTCGCCCTCTGTTTCTCGCCCTCTGCTTCTCGCCCTCTGTTTCAGCCCCTCTGTTTCTCGCCCTCTGTTTCTCGCCCTCTGTTTCTCGCCCTCTGTTTCTCGCTCTTTGTTTCTCGCCCTCTGTTTCTCGCCCTCTGTTTCAGCCCCTCTGTTTCAGCCCCTCTGTTTCAGCCCCTCTGTTTCATCCCCTCTGTTTCAGCCCCTCTGTTTCAGCCCCTCTGTTTCTCGCCCACTGTTTCTCGCCCTCTGTTTCTCGCCCTCTGTTTCTCGCTCTCTGTTTCTCGCCCTCTGTTTCTCGCCCTCTGTTTCAGCCCCTCTGTTTCAGCCCCTCTGTTTCAGCCCCTCTGTTTCTCGCCCTCTGTTTCACGCCCACTGTTTCTCGCCCTCTGTTTCAGCCCCTCTGTTTCAGCCCCTCTGTTTCAGCTCCTCTGTTTCAGCCCCTCTGTTTCAGCCCCTCTGTTTCTCGCCCTCTGTTTCTCGCCCTGGGTTTCAGCCCCTCTGTTTCTCGCCCTCTGTTTCAGCCCCTCTGTTTCAGCCCCTCTGTTTCTCGCCCTCTGTTTCTCGCCCCTTGTTTCTCAGCCTCTGTTTCTCGCTCTTTGTTTCTCGCCCTCTGTTTCTCGCCCTCTGTTTCAGCCCCTCTGTTTCAGCCCCTCTGTTTCAGCCCCTCTGTTTCATCCCCTCTGTTTCAGCCCCTCTGTTTCAGCCCCTCTGTTTCTCGACCTCTGTTTCTCGCCCTCTGTTTCTCGCCCTCTGTTTCTCGCTCTCTGTTTCTCGCCCACTGTTTCTCGCCCTCTGTTTCAGCCCCTCTGTTTCAGCCCCTCTGTTTCAGCCCCTCTGTTTCTCTCCCTCTGTTTCTCGCCCTCTGTATCTCGCCCTCTGTTTCAGTCCCTCTGTTTCAGCACCTCTGTTTCAGCCCCTCTGTTTCTCGCCCTCTGTTTCATCCCCTCTGTTTCAGCCCCTCTGTTTCAGCTCCTCTGTTTCAGCCCCTCTGTTTCAGCCCCTCTGTTTCTCGCCCTCTGTTTCTCGCCCTCGGTTTCAGACCCTCTGTTTCTCGCCCTCTGTTTCAGCCCCTCTGTTTCTCGCCCTCTGTTTCATCCCCTCTGTTTCAGACTCTCAGTTTCAGACTCTCTGTTTCAGCCCCTCAGTAACAGCCCCTCTCTTTCAGCCCCTCTGTTTCTCGCCCTCTGTTTCTCGCCCTCTGTTTCTCGCCCTCTGTTTCTCGCCCACTGTTTAAGCCCCTCTGTTTCAGCCCCTCTGTTTCAGCCCATCTGTTTCAGCCCCTCTGTTTCAGCCCCTCTGTTTCAGCCCCTCTGTTTCAGCCCCTCTGTTTCTCGCCCTCTGTTTCTATTTCTCTGTTTCTCGCCCTCTGTTTCAGCCCCTCTGTTTCTCGCCCACTGTTTCAGCCCCTCTGTTTCTCGCCATCTGTTTCAGCCCCTCTGTTTCAGCCCCTCTGTTTCTCACCCTCTGTTTCAGCCCCTCTGTTTCAGCCCCTCTGTTTCAGCCCCTCTGTTTCTCGCCCTCTGTTTCTCGCTCTCTGTTTCTCGCCCTCTGTTTCTCGCCCTCTGTTTCAGCCCCTCTGTTTCAGCCCCTCTGTTACAGCCCCTCTGTTTCTCGCCCTCTGTTTCTCGCCCTCTGTTTCTCGCCCTCTGTTTCTCGCCCTCTGTTTCTCGCCCTCTGTTTCTCGCCCTCTGTTTCAGCCCCTCTGTTTCAGCCCCTCTGTTTCAGCCCCTCTGTTTCAGCCCCTCTGTTTCAGCCCCTCTGTTTCTCGCCCTCTGTTTCTCGCCCTCTGTTTCTCGCTCTCTGTTTCTCGCCCTCTGTTTCTCGCCCTCTGTTTCAGCCCCTCTGTTTCAGCCCCTCTGTTTCAGCCCCTCTGTTTCTCGCCCTCTGTTTCTCGCCCTCTGTTTCTCGCCCTCTGTTTCTCGCTCTCTGTTTCTCGCCCTCTGTTTCTCGCCCTCTGTTTCAGCCCCTCTGTTTCAGCCCCTCTGTTTCAGCCCCTCTGTTTCTCGCCCTCTGTTTCTCGCCGACTGTTTCTCGCCCTCTGTTTCAGCACCTCTGTTTCAGCCCCTCTGTTTCAGCCCCTCTGTTTCAGCCCCTCGGTTTCTCGCCCTCTCTTTCTAGCCCTCTGTTTCTTGCCCTTTGTTTCTCGCTCTCTGTTTCTCGCCCTCTGTTTCTCGCCCTCTTTTTCAGCCCCTCGTTTTCAGCCCCTCTGTTTCAGCCCCTCTGTTTGTCGCAATCTGTTTCAGCCCCTCTGTTTCTCGCCCTCTGTTTCTCGCCCACTGTTTCTCGCCCTCTGTTTCAGCCCCTCTGTTTCAGCCCCTCTGTTTCAGCCCCTCTGTTTCAGCCCCTCTGTTTCAGCCCCTCTGTTTCAGCCCCTCTGTTTCTCGCCCCCTGTTTCTCGCCCTCTGTTTCAGCCCCTCTGTTTCAGCCCCTCTGTTTCAGCCCCTCTGTTTCTCGCCCTCTGTTTCTCGCCCTCTGTTTCAGCCCCTCTGTTTCAGCCCCTCAGTTCCAGGCCCTCTGTTTCTCGTCCTCTGTTTCAGCACCTCTGTTTCTCGCCCTCTCTTTCAGCCCCTCTCTTTCTCGCCCTCTGTTTCTGACCCTCTGTTTCAGCCCATCTGTTTCAGCCCCTCTGTTTCAGCCCCTCTGTTTCTCGCCCTCTGTTTCAGCCCCTCTGTTTCTCGCCCTCTGTTTCCGCCCCTCTGTTTCTCGCCCTCTGTTGCAGCCCCTCTATTTCAGCCCCTCTGTTTCAGCCCCTCTGTTTCAGACCCTCTGTTTCTCGCCATCTGTTTCTCGCCCTCTGTTTCAGCCCCTCTGTTTCAGCCCCTCTGTTTCAGCTCCTCTGTTTCTCGCCCTCAGTTTGAGCCCATCTGTTTCAGCCCCTCTATTTCAGGCCCTCTGTATCAACCCCTCTGTTACAGCCCCTCTGTTTCTCGCCATCTGTTTCAGCCCCTCTGTTTCAGTCCCTCTGTTTCAGCCCCTCTGTTTCAGCCCCTCTGTTTCAGCCCCTCTGTTTCTCGCCCTCTGTTTCTAGACCTCTGTTTCTCGCACATTGTTTCTCGCCCTCTGTTTCAGCCCCTCTGTTTCAGCCCCTCTGTTTCTCGCCCTCTGTTTCTCGCCCACTGTTTCTCGCCCTCTGTTTCAGCCCCTCTGTTTCAGCCCCTCTGTTTCAGCCCCTCTGTTTCAGCCCCTCTGTTTCTCGCCCTCTGTTTCTCGCCATCTGTTTCTTGCCCTCTGTTTCTCGCTCTCTGTTTCTCGCCCTCTGTTTCTCGCCCTCTGTTTCAGCCCCTCTGTTTCACCCCCTCTGTTTCAGCCCCTCTGTTTCTCGCCCTCTGTTTCTCGCCCTCTGTTTCTCGCCCTCAGTTTCAGCCCCTCTGTTTCAGCCCCTTTGTTTCAGCCCCTCTGTTTCTGCACCTCTGTTTCTCGCCCACTGTTTCTCGCCCTCTGTTTCAGCCCCTCTGTTTCAGCCCCTCTGTTTCAGCCCCTCTGTTTCTCGCCCTCTGTTTCAGCCCCTCTGTATCTCGCCCTCTGTTTCTCGCCCACTGTTTCTCGCCCTTTGTTTCAGCCCCTCTGTTTCAGCCCCTCTGTTTCAGCCCCTCTGTTTCTCGCCCTCTGTTTCTCGCCCACTGTTTCTCGCCCTCTGTTTCAGCCCCTCTGATTCAGCCCCTTTGTTTCAGCCCCTCTGTTTCTGCCCCTCTGTTTCTCGCCCACTGTTTCTCGCCCTCTGTTTCTCGCCCACTGTTTCTCGCCCTCTGTTTGAGCCCCTCTGTTTCAGCCCCTCTGTTTCAGCCCCTCTGTTTCTCGCCCTCTGTTTCTCGCCCACTGTTTCTCGCCCTCTGTTTCAGCCCCTCTGTTTCAGCCCCTTTGTTTCAGCCCCTCTGTTTATCGCCCTCTGTTTCTCGCCCTCTGTTTCTCGCCATCAGTTTCAGCCCCTCTGTTTCAGCCCCTTTGTTTCTGCCCCTCTGTTTCTGCCCCTCTGTTTCTCGCCCACTGTTTCTCGCCCTCTGTTTCAAGCCCTCTGTTTCAACCCCTCTGTTTCAGCCCCTCTGTTTCAGCCCCTCTGTTTCAGCCCCTCTGTTTCTCGCCCTCTGTTTCTCGCCTTTTGTTTCTCGCCCTCTGTTTCTCGCCCTCTGTTTCAGCCCCTCTGTTTAAGCCCCTCTGTTTCTCGCCATCTGTTTCTCGCCCTCTGTTTCAGCCCCTCTGTTTCAGCCGCTCAGTTTCAGCCCCTCTGTTTCTCCCCCTCTGTTTCAGCACCGCTGTTTCTCGCCCTCTCTTTCAGCCCCTCTCTTTCTCGCCCACTGTTGCAGACCCTCTGTTTCAGCCCCTCTGTTTCAGCCCCTCTGTTTCTGCCCCTCTGTATCTCGCCCTCTGTTTCAGCCCCTCTGTTTCAGCCCCTCTGTTTCAGCCCCTCTGTTTCAGCCCCTCTGTTTCTCGCCATCTGTTTCAGCCCCTCTGTTTCAGCCCCTCTGTTTCAGCCCCTCTGTTTCAGCCCCTCTGTTTCAGCCCCTCTGTTTCAGCCCCTCTGTTTCAGCACCTCTGTTTCTCGCCCTTTGTTTCTCGCCCTCTGTTTCAGCCCCTCTGTTTCTCGCCATCTGTTACAGCCCCTCTGTTTCTCGCCCTCTGTTTCAGCCCCTCTGTTTCAGTCCCTCTGTTTCAGCCCACCTGTTTCACCCCCTCTGTTTCAGCCCCTCTGTTTCAGCCCCTCTGTTTCAGCCCCTCTGTTTCTCGCCCACTGTTTCAGCCCCTCTGTTTCAGCCCCTCTGTATCAGCCCCTCTGTTTCAAACCCTGTGTTTCAGCCCCTCTGTTTCTCGCCCTCTGTTTCTCGCCCTCTGTTTCTCTCCCTCTGTTTCTCGCTCTCTGTTTCTCGCCCTCTGTTTCAGCCCCTCTGTTTCAGCCCCTCTGTTTCAGCCCCTCTGTTTCAGCCCCTCTGTTTCTCGCCATCTGTTTCAGCCCCTCTGTTTCTCGCCCTCTGTTTCAGCCCCTCTGTTTAAGCCCCTCTGTTTCTCGCCATCTGTTTCTCGCCCTCTGTTTCAGCCCCACTGTTTCAGCCCCTCTGTTTCAGCCCCTCTGTTTCTCCCCCTCTGTTTCAGCACCTCTGTTTCTCGCCCTCTCTTTCAGCACCTCTCTTTCTCGCCCACTGTTGCAGACCCTCTGTTTCAGCCCCTCTGTTTCAGCCCCTCTGTTTCAGCCCCTCTGTATTTCGCCCTCTGTTTCAGCCCCTCTGTTTCAGCCCCTCTGTTTCAGCCCCTCTGTTTCAGCCCCTCTGTTTCTCGCCATCTGTTTCAGCCCCTCTGTTTCAGCCCCTCTGAATCTCGCCCTCTGTTTCAGCCCCTCTGTTTCAGCCCCTCTGTTTCAGCCCCTCTGTTTCAGCACCTCTGTTTCTCGCCCTTTGTTTCTCGCCCTCTGTTTCAGCCCCTCTGTTTCTCGCCCTCTGTTACAGCCCCTCTGTTTCTCGCCCTCTGTTTCAGCCCCTCTGTTTCAGTCCCTCTGTTTCAGCCCCTCTGTTTCAGCCCCTCAGTTTCAGCCCCTCTGTTTCTCGCCCTCTGTTTCAGCCCCTCTGTTTCAGCCCCTCTGTTTCTCGCCCTCTGTTTCAGCCCCTCTGTTTCAGCCCCTCTGTATCAGCCCCTCTGTTTCAGCCCCTCTGTTTCAGCCCCTCTGTTTCTCGCCCTCTGTTTCTCGCCCTCTGTTTCTCGCTCTCTGTTTCTTGCCCTCTGTTTCTCGCCCTCTGTTTCAGCCCTTCTGTTTCAGCCCCTCTGTTTCAGCCCCTCTGTTTCAGCCCCTCTGTTTCTCGCCATCTGTTTCAGCCCCTCTGTTTCTCGCCCTCTGTTTCAGCCCCTCTGTTTCAGCCCCTCTGTATCGGCACCTCTGTTTCAGCCCCTCTGTTTCTCGCCCTCTGTTTCTCGCCCTCTGTATCTCGCCCTCTGTTTCTCGCCCACTGTTTCAGCCCCTCTGTTTCAGCCCCTCTGTTTCAGCCCATCTGTTTCAGCCCCTCTGTTTCAGCCCCTCTGTTTCAGCCCCCCTGTTTCAGCCCCTCTGTTTCTCGCCCTCTGTTTCTCTTTCTCTGTTTCAGCCCCTCTGTTTCAGCCCCTCTGTTTCAGCCCCTCTGTTTCTCGCCCTCTGTTTCTCGCCCTCTGTTTCAGCCCCTCTGTTTCAGCCCCTCTGTTCCAGCCCCTCTGTTTCTCGCCCTCTGTTTCTAGCCCTCTGTTTCTCGCCCTCTGTTTCTCGATCTCTGTTTCTCGCCCTCTGTTTCTCGCCCTCTGTTTCAGCCCCTCTGTTTCAGCTCCTCTGTTTCAGCCCCTCTTTTTCAGCCCCTCTGTTTCTCGCCCTCTGTTTCTCGCCCTCGGTTTCAGCCCCTCTGTTTCTCTCCCTCTGTTTCAGCCCCTCTGTTTCTCGCCCTCTGTTTCAGCCCCGCTGTTTCAGCCCCTCGGTTTCAGCCCCTCTTTTAAAGCCCTTCTGTTTAAGCCCCTCTGTTTCTGCCCCTCTGTTTCTCGCCCTCTGTTTCAGCCCCTCTGTTTCTCGCCCTCTGTTTCAGACCGTCTGTTTCAGCCCCTCAGTATCAGCCCCTCTCTTTCAGCCCCTCTGTTTCTCGCCCTCTGTTTCTCGCCCTCTGTTTCTCGCCCACTGTTTCAGACCCTCTGTTTCAGCCCCTCTGTTTCAGCCCATCTGTTTCAGCCCCTCTGTTTCTCGCCCTCTGTTTCTATTTCTCTGTTTCTCGCCCTCTGTTTCAGCCCCTCTGTTTCTCGCCCACTGTTTCAGCCCCTCTGTTTCTCGCCATCTGTTTCAGCCCCTCTGTTTCAGCCCCTCTGTTTCTCGCCCTCTGTTTCAGCCCCTCTGTTTCAGCCCCTCTGTTTCAGCCCCTCTGTTTCAGCCCCTCTGTTTCTCGCCCTCTGTTTCTCGCCCTCTGTTTCAGCCCCTCTGTTTCAGCCCCTCTGTTTCAGCCCCTCTGTTTCTCGCCCTCTGTTTCTCGCCCTCTGTTTCACGCCCTCTGTTTCTCGATCTCTGTTTCTCGCCCTCTGTTTCTCGCCCTCTGTTTCTCGCCCTCTGTTTCTCGCCCTCTGTTTCTCGATCTCTGTTTCACGCCCTCTGTTTCTCGCCCTCTGTTTCAGCCCCTATGTTTCAGCCCCTCTGTTTCAGCCCCTCTGTTTTTCGCCCTCTGTTTCTCGCTATCTGTTTCTCGCCCTCTGTTTCTCGACCTCTGTTTCAGCCCCTCTGTTTCCGCCCCTCTGTTTCAGCCCCTCTGTTTCTCGCCCTCTGTTTCTCGCCGACTGTTTCTCGCCCTCTGTTTCAGCCCCTCTGTTTCAACCCCTCTGTTTCAGCCCCTCTGTTTCAGCCCCTCTGTTTCTCGCCCTCTGTTTCTCGCCCTCTGTTTCTTGCCCTCTGTTTCTCGCTCTCTGTTTCTCGCCCTCTGTTTCTCGCCCTCTGTTTCACGCCCTCTGTTTCAGCCCCTCTGTTTCAGCCCCTCTGTTTCTCGCCCTCTTTTTCAGCCCCTCTGTTTCAGCCCCTCTGTTTCAGCCCCTCTGTTTCTCGCCCTCTGTTTCAGCCCCTCTGTTTCTAGCCCTCTGTTTCTCGCCCACTTTTTCTCGCCCTCTGTTTCAGCCCCTCTGTTTCAGCCCCTCTGTTTCTCGCCCTCTGTTTCTCGCCCACTGTTTCTCGCCCTCTGTTTCAGCCCCTCTGTTTCAGCCCCTCTGTTTCAGCCCCTCTGTTTCAGCCCCTCTGTTTCTCGCCCTCTGTTTCTCGCCATCTGTTTCTTGCCCTCTGTTTCTCGCTCTCTGTTTCTCGCCTTCTGTTTCTCGCCCTCTGTTTCAGCCCCTCTGTTTCAGCCCCTCTGTTTCAGCCCCTCTGTTTCTCGCCCTCTGTTTCTCGCCCTCTGTTTCTCCCCCTCAGTTTCAGCCCCTCTGTTTCAGCCCCTTTGTTTCAGCCCCTCTGTTTCTGCCCCTCTGTTTCTCGCCCACTGTTTCTCGCCCTCGGTTTCAGCCCCTCTGTTTCAGCCCCTCTGTTTCAGCCCCTCTGTTTCAGCCCCTCTGTTTCAGCCCCTCTGTTTCTCGCCCTCTGTTTCTCGCCCTTTGTTTCTCGCCCTCTGTTTCTCGCCCTCTGTTTCAGCCCCTCTGTTTAAGCCCCTCTGTTTCTCGCCATCTGTTTCTCGCCCTCTGTTTCAGCCCCTCTGTTTCAGCCCCTCAGTTTCAGCCCCTCTGTTTCTCCCCCTCTGTTTCAGCACCTCTGTTTCTCGCCCTCTCTTTCAGCCCCTCTCTTTCTCGCCCACTGTTGCAGACCCTCTGTTTCAGCCCCTCTGTTTCAGCCCCTCTGTTTCAGCACCTCTGTATCTCGCCCTCTTTTTCAGCCCCTCTGTTTCAGCCCCTCTGTTTCAGCCCCTCTGTTTCAGCCCCTCTGTTTCTCGCCAACTGTTTCAGCCCCTCTGTTTCAGCCCCTCTGTTTCTCGCCGTCTGTTTCAGCCCCTCTGTTTCAGCCCCTCTGTTTCAGCCCCTCTGTTTCAGCACCTCTGTTTCTCGCCCTTTGTTTCTCGCCCTCTGTTTCAGCCCCTCTGTTTCTCGCCCTCTGTTTCAGCCCCTCTGTTTCTCGCCCTCTGTTTCAGCCCCTCTGTTTCAGTCCCTCTGATTCAGCCCCTCTGTTTCAGCCCCTCTGTTTCATGCCCTCTGTTTCAGCCCCTCTGTTTCAGCCCCTCTGTTTCTCGCCCTCTGTTTCAGCCCCTCTGTTTCAGCCCCTCTGTATCAGCACCTCTGTTTCAGCCCCTCTGTTTCTCGCCCTCTGTTTCTCGCCCTCAGTTTCAGCCCCTCAGTTTCAGCCCCTCTGTTTCAGCCCCTCTGTTTCAGCCCCTCTGTTTCTCGCCCTCTGTTTCTCGCTCTCTGTTTCTCGCCCTCTGTTTCTCGCCCTCTGTTTCAGCCCCTCTGTTTCAGCCCCTCTGTTTCTCGCCCTCTGTTTCAGCCCCTCTGTTTCAGTCCCTTTGTTTCAGCCCCTCTATTTCAGCCCCTCTGTTTCAGCCCCTCTGTTTCTCGCCCTCTGTTTCAGCCCCTCTGTTTCAGCCCCTCTGTTTCTCGCCCTCAGTTTCAGCCCCTCTGTTTCAGACCCTCTGTTTCAGCCACTCTGTTTCAGCCCCTCTCTTTCTCGCCCTCTCTTTCTCGCCCTCTGTTTCAGCCCCTCTGTTTCAGCCCCTCTGTTTCAGCCCCTCTGTTTCTCGCTCTCTGTTTCTCGCCCTCTGTTTCTCGCCCTCTGTTTCATCCCTTCTGTTTCAGCCCCTCTGTTTCAGCCCTTCTGTTTCAGCCCCTCTGTTTATCGCCCTCTGTTTCTCGCCCTCTGTTTCTCGCCATCTGTTTCTCGCTCTCTGTTTCTCGCCCTCTGTTTCTCGCCCTCTGTTTCAGCCCGTCTGTTTCAGCCCCTCTGTTTCAGCCCCTCTGTTTCTCGCCCTCTGTTTCTCGCCCACTGTTTCTCGCCCTCTGTTTCTGCCCCTCTGTTTCAGCCCCTCTGTTTCAGCCCCTATGTTTCAGACCCTCTATTTCTCGCCCTCTGTTTCTCGCCCTCTGTTTCTTGCCCTCTGTTTCTCGCTCTCTGTTTCTCGGCCTCTGTTTCTCGCCCTCTGTTTCAGCCCCTCTGTTTCAGCCCCTCTGTTTCAGCCCGTCTGTTTCTCGCCCTCTGTTTCTCGCCCTGTGTTTCTCGCCCTCAGTTTCAGCCCCTCTGTTTCAGCCCCTTTGTTTCAGCCCCTCTGTTTCAGGCCCTCTGTTTCTCGCACACTGTTTCTCGCCCTCTGTTTCAGCCCCTCTGTTTCAGCCCCTCTGTTTCAGCCACTCTGTTTCAGCCCCTCTGTTTCAGCCCCTCTGTTTCAGCCCCTCTGTTTCTCGCCCTCTGTTTCTCGCCCTCTGTTTCTCGCCCTCTGTTTCTCGCCCTCTGTTTCAGCCCCTCTGTTTCAGCCCCTCTGTTTCAGCCCCTCTGTTTCTCGCCCTCTGTTTCTCGCCATCTGTTTCAGCCCCTCTGTTTCAGCCCCTCAGTTCCAGGCCCTCTGTTTCTCGTCCTCTGTTTCAGCACCTCTGTTTCTCGCCCTCTCTTTCAGCCCCTCTCTTTCTCGCCCTCTGTTGCAGACCCTCTGTTTCAGCCCATCTGTTTCAGCCCCTCTGTTTCAGCCCCTCTGTTTCTCGCCCTCTGTTTCAGCCCCTCTGTTTCTCGCCCTCTGTTTCCGCCCCTCTGTTTCTCGCCCTCTGTTGCAGCCCCTCTGTTTCAGCCCCTCTGTTTCAGCCCCTCTGTTTCAGCCCCTCTGTTTCTCGCCATCTGTTTCTCGCCCTCTGTTTCAGCCCCTCTGTTTCAGCCCCTCTGTTTCAGCTCCTCTGTTTCTCGCCCTCAGTTTGAGCCCCTCTGTTTCAGCCCCTCTATTTCATGCCCTCTGTTTCAGCCCCTCAGTTTCAGCCCCTCTGTTTCTCGCCCTCGGTTTCAGCCCCTCTGTTTCAGCCCCTCTGTTTCAGCCCCTCTGTTTCAGCCCCTCTGTTTCAGCACCTCTGTTTCTCGCCCTTTGTTTCTCGCCCTCTGTTTCAGCCCCTCTGTTTCTCGCCCTCTGTTACAGCCCCTCTGTTTCTCGCCCTCTGTTTCAGCCCCTCTGTTTCAGTCCCTCTGTTTCAGCCCCTCTGTTTCAGCCCCTCTGTTTCAGCCCCTCTGTTTCTCGCCCTCTGTTTCTAGCCCTCTGTTTCTCGCCCACTGTTTCTCGCCCTCTGTTTCAGCCCCTCTGTTTCAGCCCCTCTGTTTCAGCCCCTCTGTTTCTCGCCCTCTGTTTCTCGCCCACTGTTTCTCGCCCTCTGTTTCAGCCCCTCTTTTTCAGCCCCTCTGTTTCAGCCCCTCTGTTTCAGCCCCTCTGTTTCTCGCCCTCTGTTTCTCGGCATCTGTTTCTTGCCCTCTGTTTCTCGCTCTCTGTTTCTCGCCCTCTGTTTCTCGCCCTCTGTTTCAGCCCCTCTGTTTCACCCCCTCTGTTTCAGCCCCTCTGTTTCTCGCCGTCTGTTTCTCGCCCTCTGTTTCTCGCCCTCAGTTTCAGCCCCTCTGTTTCAGCCCCTTTGTTTCAGCCCCTCTGTTTCTGCCCCTCTGTTTCTCGCCCACTGTTTCTCGCCCTCTGATTCAGCCCCTCTGTTTCAGCCCCTCTGTTTCAGCCCCTCTGTTTCAGCCCCTCTGTTTCAGCCCCTCTGTTTCTCGCCCTCTGTTTCTCGCCCTTTGTTTCTCGCCCTCTGTTTCTTGCCCTCTGTTTCAGCCCCTCTGTTTCAGCCCCTCTGTTTCTCGCCCTCTGTTTCTCGCCCACTGTTTCTCGCCCTCTGTTTCAGCCCCTCTTATTCAGCCCCTTTGTTTCAGCCCCTCTGTTTCTCGCCCACTGTTTCTCGCCCTCTGTTTCTCGCCCACTGTTTCTCGCCCTCTGTTTCAGCCCCTCTGTTTCAGCCCCTCTGTTTCAGCCCCTCTGTTTCTCGCCCTCTGTTTCTCGCCCACAGTTTCTCTGCCTCTGTTTCAGCCCCTCTGTTTCAGCCCCTTTGTTTCAACCCCTCTGTTTCTCGCCCTCTGTTTCTCGCCCTCTGTTTCTCGCCATCAGTTTCAGCCCCTCTGTTTCAGCGCCTTTGTTTCAGCCCCTCTGTTTCTGCCCCTCTGTTTCTCGGCCACTGTTTCTCGCCCTCTGTTTCAACCCCTCTGTTTCAACCCCTCTGTTTCAGCCCCTCTGTTTCAGCCCCTCTGTTTCAGCCCCTCTGTTTCTCGCCCTCTGTTTCTCGCCCTTTGTTTCTCGCCCTCTGTTTCTCGCCCTCTGTTTCAGCCCCTCTGTTTAAGCCCCTCTGTTTCTCGCCATCTGTTTCTCGCCCTCTGTTTCAGCCCCTCTGTTTCAGCCCCTCAGTTTCAGCCCCTCTGTTTCTCCCCCTCTGTTTCAGCACCTCTGTTTCTCGCCCTCTCTTTCAGCCCCTCTCTTTCTCGCCCACTGTTGCAGACCCTCTGTTTCAGCCCCTCTGTTTCAGCCCCTCTGTTTCTGCCCCTCTGTATCTCGCCCTCTGTTTCAGCCCCTCTGTTTCAGCCCCTCTGTTTCAGCCCCTCTGTTTCAGCCCCTCTGTTTCTCGCCATCTGTTTCAGCCCCTCTGTTTCAGCCCCTCTGTTTCTCTCCCTCTGTTTCAGCCACTCTGTTTCAGCCCCTCTGTTTCAGCCCCTCTGTTTCAGCACCTCTGTTTCTCGCCCTTTGTTTCTCGCCCTCTGTTTCAGCCCCTCTGTTTCTCGCCCTCTGTTACAGCCCCTCTGTTTCTCGCCCTCTATTTCAGCCCCTCTGTTTCAGTCCCTCTGTTTCAGCCCCTCTGTTTCAGCCCCTCTGTTTCAACCCCTCTGTTTCAGCCCCTCTGTTTCAGCCCCTCTGTTTCAGCCCCTCTGTTTCTCGCCCACTGTTTCAGCCCCTCTGTTTCAGCCCCTCTGTATCAGCCCCTCTGTTTCAGCCCCTCTGTTTCAGCCACTCTGTTTCTCGCCCTCTGTTTCTCTCCCTCTGTTAATCGCCCTCTGTTTCTCGCTCTCTGTTTCAGCCCCTCTGTTCCAGCCCCTCTGTTTCAGCCCCTCTGTTTCAGCCCCTCTGTTTCTCGCCCTCTGTTTCAGCCCCTCTGTTTAAGTCGCTTTGTTTCAGCCCCTCTGTTTCAGCCCCTCTGTTTCTCGCCCTCTGTTTCTCGCCCTCTGTTTCTCGCTCTCTGTTTCTCGCCCTCTGTTTCTCGCCCTCTGTTTCAGCCCCTCTGTTTCAGCCCCTCTGTTTCAGCCCCTCTGTTTCAGCCCCTCTGTTTATCGCCCTCTGTTTCTCGCCCTCTGTTTCCGCCCTCTGTTTCTCGCCCTCTGTTTCAGCCCCTCTGTTTCAGTCCCTCTGATTCAGCCCCTCTGTTTCAGCCCCTCTGTTTCAGCCCCTCTGTTTCACGCCCTCTATTTCAGCCCCTCTGTTTCAGCCCCTCTGTATCTCGCCCTCTGTTTCAGCCCCTCTGTTTCAGCCCCTCTGTATCAGCCCCTCTGTTTCAGCCCCTCTGTTTCTCGCCCTCTGTTTCTCGCCCTCTGTTTCAGCCCGTCTGATTCAGCCCCTCTGTTTCAGCCCCTCTGTTTCAGCCCCTCTGTTTCTCGCCCTCTGTTTCTCGCTCTCTGTTTCTCGCCTTCTGTTTCTCGCCCACTGTTTCAGTCCCTCTGTTTCAGCCTCTCTGTTTCAGCCCCTCTGTTTCAGCCCCTCTGTTTCTCGCCCTGTGTTTCTTTCCCTCTGTTTCTCGCCCTCTGTTTCAGCCCCTCTGTTTCAGTCCCTTTGTTTCAGCCCCTCTGTTTCAGCCCCTCTATTTCAGCCCCTCTGTTTCTCGCCCTCTGTTTCAGCCCCTCTGTTTCAGCCCCTCTGTTTCTCCCCCTCTGTTTCAGCCCCTCTGTTTCAGCCCCTCTGTTTCAGCCACTCTGTTTCAGCCCCTCTGTTTCTCGCCCTCTCTTTCTTGCCCTCTGTTTCAGCCCCTCTGTTTCAGCCCCTCTGTTTCTCGCCGTCTGTTTCTCGCCCTCTGTTTCTCGCCCTCTGTTTCTCGCTCTCTGTTTCTCGCCCTCTGTTTCTCGCCCTCTGTTTCAGCCAATCTGTTTCAGCCCCTCTGTTTCAGCCCCTCTGTTTCAGCCCCTCTGTTTCAGCCCCTCTGTTTCTCGCCGTCTGTTTCTCGCCCTCTGTTTCTCGCCCTCTGTTTCTCGCTCTCTGTTTCTCGCCCTCTGTTTCTCGCCCTCTGTTTCAGCCCCTCTGTTTCAGCCCCTCTGTTTCAGCCCCTCTGTTTCAGCCCCTCTGTTTCTCGCCCTCTGTTTCTCGCCCTCTGTTTCTCGCCCACTGTTTCTCGCCTCTGTTTCTGCCCCTCTGTTTCAGCCCCTCTGTTTTAGACCCTCTGTTTCAGCCCCTCTGTTTCTCGCCCTCTGTTTCTCGCCCTCTGTTTCTTGCCCTCTGTTTCTCGCTGTCTGTTTCTCGCCCTCTGTTTCTCGCCCTCTGTTTCAGCCCCTCTGTTTCAGCCCCTCTGTTTCAGCCCCTCTGTTTCTCGCCCTCTGTTTCTCGCCCTCTGTTTCTCGCCCTCAGTTTCAGCCCCTCTGTTTCAGCCCCTTTGTTTCAGCCCCTCTGTTTCAGCCCCTCTGTTTCTCGCCCACTGTTTCTCGCCTTCTATTTCAGCCCCTCTGTTTCAGCCCCTCTGTTTCAGCCCCTCTGTTTCAGCCCCTCTGTTTCAGCCCCTCTGTTTCAGCCCCTCTGTTTCTCGCCCTCTGTTTCTCGCCCTCTGTTTCTCGCCCTCTGTTTCACGCCCTCTGTTTCAGCCCCTCTGTTTCAGCCCCTCTGTTTCAGCCCCTCTGTTTCTCGCCCTCTGTTTCTCGCCCTCTGTTTCAGCCACTCTGTTTCAGCCCCTCAGTTCCAGCCCCTCTGTTTCTCGCCCTCTGTTTCAGCACCTCTGTTTCTCGCCCTCTCTTTCAGCCCCTCTCTTTCTCGCCCTCTGTTGCAGACCCTCTGTTTCAGCCCCTCTGTTTCAGCCCCTCTGTTTCAGCCCCTCTGTTTCTCGCCCTCTGTTTCAGCCCCTCTGTTTCTCGCCCTCTGTTTCAGCCCCTCTTTTTCAGCCCCTCTGTGTCAGCCCCTCTGTTTCAGCCCCACTGTTTCAGCACCTCTGTTTCTCGCCCTTTGTTTCACGCCCTCTGTTTCAGCCCCTCTGTTTCTCGCCCTCTGTTTCAGCCCCTCTGTTTCTCGCCCTCTGTTTCAGCCCCTCTGTTTCAGTCCCTCTGTTTCAGCCCCTCTGTTTCAGCCCCTCTGTTTCAGCCCCTCTGTTTCAGCCCCTCTGTTTCAGCCCCTCTGTTTCTCGCCCACTGTTTCAGCCCCTCTGTTTCAGCCCCTCTTTTTCAGCCACTCTGTTTCAGCCCCTCTGTTTCTCGCCCTCTGTTTCTCGCCCTCTGCTTCTCGCCCTCTGTTTCAGCCCCTCTGTTTCAGCACGTCTGTTTCAGCCCCTCTGTTTCTCGCCCTCTGTTTCTCGCCCTCTGTTTCTCGCCCTCTGTTTCTCGCTCTTTGTTTCTCGCCCTCTGTTTCTCGCCCTCTGTTTCAGCCCCTCTGTTTCAGCCCCTCTGTTTCAGCCCCTCTGTTTCACGCCCTCTGTTTCAGCCCCTCTGTTTCAGCCCCTCTGTATCTCGCCCTCTGTTTCAGCCCCTCTGTTTCAGCCCCTCTGTATCAGCCCCTCTGTTTCAGCCCCTCTGTTTCTCGCCCTCTGTTTCTCGCCCTCTGTTTCAGCCCCTCTGATTCAGCCCCTCTGTTTCAGCCCCTCTGTTTCATCCCCTCTGTTTCTCGCCCTCTGTTTCTCGCCCTCTGTTTCTCGCCCTCTGTTTCTCGCCCTCTGTTTCAGCCCCTCTGTTTCAGTCCCTCTGATTCAGCCCCTCTGTTTCAGCCCCTCTGTTTCAGCCCCTCTGTTTCACGCCCTCTGTTTCAGCCCCTCTGTTTCAGCACCTCTGTATCTCGCCCTCAGTTTCAGCCCCTCTGTTTCAGCCCCTCTGTATCAGCCCCTCTGTTTCAGCCCCTCTGTTTCTTGCCCTCTGTTTCTCGCCCTCTGTTTCAGCCCCTCTGATTCAGCCCCTCTGTTTCAGCCCCTCTGTTTCAGCCCCTCTGTTTCTCGCCCTCTGTTTCTCGCTCTCTGTTTCTCGCCTTCTGTTTCTCGCCCACTGTTTCAGTCCCTCTGTTTCAGCCTCTCTGTTTCAGCCCCTCTGTTTCAGCCCCTCTGTTTCTCGCCCTGTGTTTCTTTCCCACTGTTTCTCGCCCTCTGTTTCAGCCCCTCTGTTTCAGTCCCTTTGTTTCAGCCCCTCTGTTTCAGCCCCTCTATTTCAGCCCCTCTGTTTCTCGCCCTCTGTTTCAGCCCCTCTGTTTCAGCCCCTCTGTTTCTCGCCCTCAGTTTCAGCCCCTCTGTTTCAGCCCCTCTGTTTCAGCCACTCTGTTTCAGCCCCTCTGTTTCTCGCCCTCTCTTTCTTGCCCTCTGTTTCAGCCCCTCTGTTTCAGCCCCTCTGTTTCTCGCCGTGTGTTTCTCGCCCTCTGTTTCTCGCCCTCTGTTTCTCGCTCTCTGTTTCTCGCCCTCTGTTTCTCGCCCTCTGTTTCAGCCCCTCTGTTTCAGACCCTCTGTTTCAGCCCCTCTGTTTCAGCCCCTCTGTTTCAGCCCCTCTGTTTCTCGCCGTCTGTTTCTCGCCCTCTGTTTCTCGCCCTCTGTTTCTCGCTCTCTGTTTCTCGCCCTCTGTTTCTCGCCCTCTGTTTCAGCCCCTCTGTTTCAGCCCCTCTGTTTCAGCCCCTCTGTTTCAGCCCCTCTGTTTCAGCCCCTCTGTTTATCGCCCCCTGTTTCTCGCCCTCTGTTTCTCGCCCTCTGTTTCTCGCTCTCTGTTTCTCGCCCTTTGTTTCTCGCCCTCTGTTTCAACCCTTATATTCAGCCCCTCTGTTTCAGCCCCTCTGTTTCTCGCCCTCTGTTTCTCGCCCACTGTTTCTCGCCTCTGTTTCTGCCCCTCTGTTTCAGCCCCTCTGTTTTAGACCCTCTGTTTCAGCCCCTCTGTTTCTCGCCCTCTGTTTCTCGCCCTCTGTTTCTTGCCCTCTGTTTCTCGCTCTCTGTTTCTCGCCCTCTGTTTCTCGCCCTCTGTTTCAGCCCCTCTGTTTCAGCCCCTCTGTTTCAGCCCCTCTGTTTCTCGCCCTCTGTTTCTCGCCCTCTGTTTCTCGCCCTCAGTTTCAGCCCCTCTGTTTCAGCCCCTTTGTTTCAGCCCCTCTGTTTCAGCCCCTCTGTTTCTCGCCCACTGTTTCTCGCCTTCTATTTCAGCCCCTCTGTTTCAGCCCCTCTGTTTCAGCCCCTCTGTTTCAGCCCCTCTGTTTCAGCCCCTCTGTTTCTCGCCCTCTGTTTCTCGCCCTCTGTTTCTCGCCCTCTGTTTCACGCCCTCTGTTTCAGCCCCTCTGTTTCAGCCCCTCTGTTTCAGCCCCTCTGTTTCTCGCCCTCTGTTTCTCGCCCTCTGTTTCAGCCCCTCTGTTTCAGCCCCTCAGTTGCAGCCCCTCTGTTTCTCGCCCTCTGTTTCAGCACCTCTGTTTCTCGCCCTCTCTTTCAGCCCCTCTCTTTCTCGCCCTCTGTTGCAGACCCTCTGTTTCAGCCCCTCTGTTTCAGCCCCTCTGTTTCTCGCCCTCTGTTTCAGCCCCTCTGTTTCTCGCCCTCTGTTTCAGCCCCTCTGTTTCAGCCCCTCTGTTTCAGCCCCTCTGTTTCAGCCCCACTGTTTCAGCACCTCTGTTTCTCGCCCTTTGTTTCACGCCCTCTGTTTCAGCCCCTCTGTTTCTCGCCCTCTGTTTCAGCCCCTCTGTTTCTCGCCCTCTGTTTCAGCCCCTCTGTTTCAGTCCCTCTGTTTCAGCCCCTCTGTTTCAGCCCCTCTGTTTCAGCCCCTCTGTTTCAGCCCCTCTGTTTCTCGCCCACTGTTTCAGCCCCTCTGTTTCAGCCCCTCTTTTTCAGCCAATCTGTTTCAGCCCCTCTGTTTCTCGCCCTCTGTTTCTCGCCCTCTGCTTCTCGCCCTCTGTTTCAGCCCCTCTGTTTCAGCCCGTCTGTTTCAGCCCCTCTGTTTCTCGCCCTCTGTTTCTCGCCCTCTGTTTCTCGCCCTCTGTTTCTCGCTCTTTGTTTCTCGCCCTCTGTTTCTCGCCCTCTGTTTCAGCCCCTCTGTTTCAGCCCCTCTGTTTCAGCCCCTCTGTTTCATCCCCTCTGTTTCAGCCCCTCTGTTTCAGCCCCTCTGTTTCTCGCCCTCTGTTTCTCGCCCTCTGTTTCTCGCCCTCTGTTTCTCGCTCTCTGTTTCTCGCCCTCTGTTTCTCGCCCTCTGTTTCAGCCCCTCTGTTTCAGCCCCTCTGTTTCAGCCCCTCTGTTTCTCGCCCTCTGTTTCACGCCCACTGTTTCTCGCCCTCTGTTTCAGCCCCTCTGTTTCAGCCCCTCTGTTTCTGCTCCTCTGTTTCAGCCCCTCTGTTTCAGCCCCTCTGTTTCTCGCCCTCTGTTTCTCGCCCTGGGTTTCAGCCCCTCTGTTTCTCGCCCTCTGTTTCAGCCCCTCTGTTTCAGCCCCTCTGTTTCTCGCCCTCTGTTTCTCGCCCCTTGTTTCTCAGCCTCTGTTTCTCGCTCTTTGTTTCTCGCCCTCTGTTTCTCGCCCTCTGTTTCAGCCCCTCTGTTTCAGCCCCTCTGTTTCAGCCCCTCTGTTTCATCCCCTCTGTTTCAGCCCCTCTGTTTCAGCCCCTCTGTTTCTCGCCCTCTGTTTCTCGCCCTCTGTTTCTCGCCCTCTGTTTCTCGCTCTCTGTTTCTCGCCCACTGTTTCTCGCCTTCTGTTTCAGCCCCTCTGTTTCATCCCCTCTGTTTCAGCCCCTCTGTTTCTCTCCCTCTGTTTCTCGCCCTCTGTATCTCGCCCTCTGTTTCAGTCCCTCTGTTTCAGCACCTCTGTTTCAGCCCCTCTGTTTCTCGCCCTCTGTTTCATCCCCTCTGTTTCAGCCCCTCTGTTTTAGACCCTCTGTTTCAGCCCCTCTGTTTCTCGCCCTCTGTTTCTCGCCCTCTGTTTCTTGCCCTCTGTTTCTCGCTTTCTGTTTCTCGCCCTCTGTTTCTCGCCCTCTGTTACAGCCCCTCTGTTTCAGCCCCTCTGTTTCAGCCCCTCTGTTTCTCGCCCTCTGTTTCTCGCCCTCTGTTTCTCGCCCTCAGTTTCAGCCCCTCTGTTTCAGCCCCTTTGTTTCAGCCCCTCTGTTTCAGCCCCTCTGTTTCTCGCCCACTGTTTCTCGCCTTCTATTTCAGCCCCTCTGTTTCAGCCCCTCTGTTTCAGCCCCTCTGTTTCAGCCTCTCTGTTTCAGCCCCTCTGTTTCTCGCCCTCTGTTTCTCGCCCTCTGTTTCTCGCCCTCTGTTTCACGCCCTCTGTTTCAGCCCCTCTGTTTCAGCCCCTCTGTTTCAGCCCCTCTGTTTCTCGCCCTCTCTTTCTCGCCCTCTGTTTCAGCCCCTCTGTTTCAGCCCCTCAGTTCCAGCCCCTCTGTTTCTCGCCCTCTGTTTCAGCACCTCTGTTTCTCGCCCTCTCTTTCAGCCCCTCTCTTTCTCGCCCTCTGTTGCAGACCCTCTGTTTCAGCCCCTCTGTTTCAGCCCCTCTGTTTCAGCCCCTCTGTTTCTCGCCCTCTGTTTCAGCCCCTCTGTTTCTCGCCCTCTGTTTCAGCCCCTCTTTTTCAGCCCCTCTGTGTCAGCCCCTCTGTTTCAGCCCCACTGTTTCAGCACCTCTGTTTCTCGCCCTTTGTTTCACGCCCTCTGTTTCAGCCCCTCTGTTTCTCGCCCTCTGTTTCAGCCCCTCTGTTTCTCGCCCTCTGTTTCAGCCCCTCTGTTTCAGTCCCTCTGTTTCAGCCCCTCTGTTTCAGCCCCTCTGTTTCAGCCCCTCTGTTTCAGCCCCTCTGTTTCAGCCCCTCTGTTTCTCACCCACTGTTTCAGCCCCTCTGTTTCAGCCCCTCTTTTTCAGCCACTCTGTTTCAGCCCCTCTGTTTCTCGCCCTCTGTTTCTCGCCCTCTGCTTCTCGCCCTCTGTTTCAGCCCCTCTGTTTCAGCACGTCTGTTTCAGCCCCTCTGTTTCTCGCCCTCTGTTTCTCGCCCTCTGTTTCTCGCCCTCTGTTTCTCGCTCTTTGTTTCTCGCCCTCTGTTTCTCGCCCTCTGTTTCAGCCCCTCTGTTTCAGCCCCTCTGTTTCAGCCCCTCTGTTTCACGCCCTCTGTTTCAGCCCCTCTGTTTCAGCCCCTCTGTATCTCGCCCTCTGTTTCAGCCCCTCTGTTTCAGCCCCTCTGTATCAGCCCCTTTGTTTCAGCCCCTCTGTTTCTCGCCCTCTGTTTCTCGCCCTCTGTTTCAGCCACCCTGATTCAGCCCCTCTGTTTCAGCCCCTCTGTTTCATCCCCTCTGTTTCTCGCCCTCTGTTTCTCGCCCTCTGTTTCTCGCCCTCTGTTTCTCGCCCTCTGTTTCAGCCCCTCTGTTTCAGTCCCTCTGATTCAGCCCCTCTGTTTCAGCCCCTCTGTTTCAGCCCCTCTGTTTCACGCCCTCTGTTTCAGCCCCTCTGTTTCAGCCCCTCTGTATCTCGCCCTCTGTTTCAGCCCCTCTGTTTCAGCCCCTCTGTATCAGCCCCTCTGTTTCAGCCCCTCTGTTTCTCGCCCTCTGTTTCTCGCCCTCTGTTTCAGCCCCTCTGATTCAGCCCCTCTGTTTCAGCCCCTCTGTTTCAGCCCCTCTGTTTCTCGCCCTCTGTTTCTCGCTCTCTGTTTCTCGCCTTCTGTTTCTCGCCCACTGTTTCAGTCCCTCTGTTTCAGCCTGTCTGTTTCAGCCCCTCTGTTTCAGCCCCTCTGTTTGTCGCCCTGTGTTTCTTTCCCTCTGTTTCTCGCCCTCTGTTTCAGCCCCTCTGTTTCAGTCCCTTTGTTTCAGCCCCTCTGTTTCAGCCCCTCTATTTCAGCCCCTCTGTTTCTCGCCCTCTGTTTCAGCCCCTCTGTTTCAGCCCCTCTGTTTCTCGCCCTCAGTTTCAGCCCCTCTGTTTCAGCCCCTCTGTTTCAGCCACTCTGTTTCAGCCCCTCTGTTTCTCGCCCTCTCTTTCTTGCCCTCTGTTTCAGCCCCTCTGTTTCAGCCCCTCTGTTTCTCGCCGTGTGTTTCTCGCCCTCTGTTTCTCGCCCTCTGTTTCTCGCTCTCTGTTTCTCGCCCTCTGTTTCTCGCCCTCTGTTTCAGCCCCTCTGTTTCAGCCCCTCTGTTTCAGCCCCTCTGTTTCAGCCCCTCTGTTTCAGCCCCTCTGTTTCTCGCCGTCTGTTTCTCGCCCTCTGTTTCTCGCCCTCTGTTTCTCGCTCTCTGTTTCTCGCCCTCTGTTTCTCGCCCTCTGTTTCAGCCCCTCTGTTTCAGCCCCTCTGTTTCAGACCCTCTGTTTCAGCCCCTCTGTTTCAGCCCCTCTGTTTATCGCCCCCTGTTTCTCGCCCTCTGTTTCTCGCCCTCTGTTTCTCGCTCTCTGTTTCTCGCCCTTTGTTTCTCGCCCTCTGTTTCAACCCTTATATTCAGCCCCTCTGTTTCAGCCCCTCTGTTTCTCGCCCTCTGTTTCTCGCCCACTGTTTCTCGCCTCTGTTTCTGCCCCTCTGTTTCAGCCCCTCTGTTTTAGACCCTCTGTTTCAGCCCCTCTGTTTCTCGCCCTCTGTTTCTCGCCCTCTGTTTCTTGCCCTCTGTTTCTCGCTCTCTGTTTCTCGCCCTCTGTTTCTCGCCCTCTGTTTCAGCCCCTCTGTTTCAGCCCCTCTGTTTCAGCCCCTCTGTTTCTCGCCCTCTGTTTCTCGCCCTCTGTTTCTCGCCCTCAGTTTCAGCCCCTCTGTTTCAGCCCCTTTGTTTCAGCCCCTCTGTTTCAGCCCCTCTGTTTCTCGCCCACTGTTTCTCGCCTTCTATTTCAGCCCCTCTGTTTCAGCCCCTCTGTTTCAGCCCCTCTGTTTCAGCCCCTCTGTTTCAGCCCCTCTGTTTCAGCCCCTCTGTTTCTCGCCCTCTGTTTCTCGCCCTCTGTTTCTCGCCCTCTGTTTCACGCCCTCTGTTTCAGCCCCTCTGTTTCAGCCCCTCTGTTTCAGCCCCTCTGTTTCTCGCCCTCTGTTTCTCGCCCTCTGTTTCAGCCCCTCTGTTTCAGCCCCTCAGTTCCAGCCCCTCTGTTTCTCGCCCTCTGTTTCAGCACCTCTGTTTCTCGCCCTCTCTTTCAGCCCCTCTCTTTCTCGCCCTCTGTTGCAGACCCTCTGTTTCAGCCCCTCTGTTTCAGCCCCTCTGTTTCAGCCCCTCTGTTTCTCGCCCTCTGTTTCAGCCCCTCTGTTTCTCGCCCTCTGTTTCAGCCCCTCTGTTTCAGCCCCTCTGTTTCAGCCCCTCTGTTTCAGCCCCACTGTTTCAGCACCTCTGTTTCTCGCCCTTTGTTTCACGCCCTCTGTTTCAGCCCCTCTGTTTCTCGCCCTCTGTTTCAGCCCCTCTGTTTCTCGCCCTCTGTTTCAGCCCCTCTGTTTCAGTCCCTCTGTTTCAGCCCCTCTGTTTCAGCCCCTCTGTTTCAGCCCCTCTGTTTCAGCCCCTCTGTTTCAGCCCCTCTGTTTCTCGCCCACTGTTTCAGCCCCTCTGTTTCAGCCCCTCTTTTTCAGCCACTCTGTTTCAGCCCCTCTGTTTCTCGCCCTCTGTTTCTCGCCCTCTGCTTCTCGCCCTCTGTTTCAGCCCCTCTGTTTCAGCCCGTCTGTTTCAGCCCCTCTGTTTCTCGCCCTCTGTTTCTCGCCCTCTGTTTCTCGCCCTCTGTTTCTCGCTCTTTGTTTCTCGCCCTCTGTTTCTCGCCCTCTGTTTCAGCCCCTCTGTTTCAGCCCCTCTGTTTCAGCCCCTCTGTTTCATCCCCTCTGTTTCAGCCCCTCTGTTTCAGCCCCTCTGTTTCTCGCCCTCTGTTTCTCGCCCTCTGTTTCTCGCCCTCTGTTTCTCGCTCTCTGTTTCTCGCCCTCTGTTTCTCGCCCTCTGTTTCAGCCCCTCTGTTTCAGCCCCTCTGTTTCAGCCCCTCTGTTTCTCGCCCTCTGTTTCACGCCCACTGTTTCTCGCCCTCTGTTTCAGCCCCTCTGTTTCAGCCCCTCTGTTTCTGCTCCTCTGTTTCAGCCCCTCTGTTTCAGCCCCTCTGTTTCTCGTCCTCTGTTTCTCGCCCTGGGTTTCAGCCCTCTGTTTCTCGCCCTCTGTTTCAGCCCCTCTGTTTCAGCCCCTCTGTTTCTCGCCCTCTGTTTCTCGCCCCTTGTTTCTCAGCCTCTGTTTCTCGCCCTCTGTTTCTCGCTCTTTGTTTCTCGCCCTCTGTTTCTCGCCCTCTGTTTCAGCCCCTCTGTTTCAGCCCCTCTGTTTCAGCCCCTCTGTTTCACGCCCTCTGTTTCAGCCCCTCTGTTTCAGCCCCTCTGTATCTCGCCCTCTGTTTCAGCCACTCTGTTTCAGCCCCTCTGTATCAGCCCCTCTGTTTCAGCCCCTCTGTTTCTCGCCCTCTGTTTCTCGCCCTCTGTTTCAGCCACCCTGATTCAGCCCCTCTGTTTCAGCCCCTCTGTTTCATCCCCTCTGTTTCTCGCCCTCTGTTTCTCGCCCTCTGTTTCTCGCCCTCTGTTTCTCGCCCTCTGTTTCAGCCCCTCTGTTTCAGTCCCTCTGATTCAGCCCCTCTGTTTCTCGCCCTGTGTTTCTTTCCCTCTGTTTCTCGCCCTCTGTTTCAGCCCCTCTGTTTCAGTCCCTTTGTTTCAGCCCCTCTGTTTCAGCCCCTCTATTTGAGCCCCTCTGTTTCTCGCCCTCTGTTTCAGCCCCTCTGTTTCAGCCCCTCTGTTTCTCGCCCTCAGTTTCAGCCCCTCTGTTTCAGCCCCTCTGTTTCAGCCACTCTGTTTCAGCCCCTCTGTTTCTCGCCCTCTCTTTCTTGCCCTCTGTTTCAGCCCCTCTGTTTCAGCCCCTCTGTTTCTCGCCGTGTGTTTCTCGCCCTCTGTTTCTCGCCCTCTGTTTCTCGCTCTCTGTTTCTCGCCCTCTGTTTCTCGCCCTCTGTTTCAGCCCCTCTGTTTCAGACCCTCTGTTTCAGCCCCTCTGTTTCAGCCCCTCTGTTTCAGCCCCTCTGTTTCTCGCCGTCTGTTTCTCGCCCTCTGTTTCTCGCCCTCTGTTTCTCGCTCTCTGTTTCTCGCCCTCTGTTTCTCGCCCTCTGTTTCAGCCCCTCTGTTTCAGCCCCTCTGTTTCAGCCCCTCTGTTTCAGCCCCTCTGTTTCAGCCCCTCTGTTTATCGCCCCCTGTTTCTCGCCCTCTGTTTCTCGCCCTCTGTTTCTCGCTCTCTGTTTCTCGCCCTTTGTTTCTCGCCGTCTGTTTCAACCCTTATATTCAGCCCCTCTGTTTCAGCCCCTCTGTTTCTCGCCCTCTGTTTCTCGCCCACTGTTTCTCGCCTCTGTTTCTGCCCCTCTGTTTCAGCCCCTCTGTTTTAGACCCTCTGTTTCAGCCCCTCTGTTTCTCGCCCTCTGTTTCTCGCCCTCTGTTTCTTGCCCTCTGTTTCTCGCTCTCTGTTTCTCGCCCTCTGTTTCTCGCTCTCTGTTTCAGCCCCTCTGTTTCAGCCCCTCTGTTTCAGCCCCTCTGTTTCTCGCCCTCTGTTTCTCGCCCTCTGTTTCTCGCCCTCAGTTTCAGCCCCTCTGTTTCAGCCCCTTTGTTTCAGCCCCTCTGTTTCAGCCCCTCTGTTTCTCGCCCACTGTTTCTCGCCTTCTATTTCAGCCCCTCTGTTTCAGCCCCTCTGTTTCAGCCCCTCTGTTTCAGCCCCTGTTTCAGCCCCTCTGTTTCAGCCCCTCTGTTTCTCGCCCTCTGTTTCTCGCCCTCTGTTTCTCGCCCTCTGTTTCACGCCCTCTGTTTCAGCCCCTCTGTTTCAGCCCCTCTGTTTCAGCCCCTCTGTTTCTCGCCCTCTGTTTCTCGCCCTCTGTTTCAGCCCCTCTGTTTCAGCCCCTCAGTTCCAGCCCCTCTGTTTCTCGCCCTCTGTTTCAGCACCTCTGTTTCTCGCCCTCTCTTTCAGCCCCTCTCTTTCTCGCCCTCTGTTGCAGACCCTCTGTTTCAGCCCCTCTGTTTCAGCCCCTCTGTTTCAGCCCCTCTGTTTCTCGCCCTCTGTTTCAGCCCCTCTGTTTCTCGCCCTCTGTTTCAGCCCCTCTGTTTCAGCCCCTCTGTTTCAGCCCCTCTGTTTCAGCCCCACTGTTTCAGCACCTCTGTTTCTCGCCCTTTGTTTCACGCCCTCTGTTTCAGCCCCTCTGTTTCTCGCCCTCTGTTTCAGCCCCTCTGTTTCTCGCCCTCTGTTTCAGCCCCTCTGTTTCAGTCCCTCTGTTTCAGCCCCTCTGTTTCAGCCCCTCTGTTTCAGCCCCTCTGTTTCAGCCCCTCTGTTTCTCACCCACTGTTTCAGCCCCTCTGTTTCAGCCCCTCTTTTTCAGCCACTCTGTTTCAGCCCCTCTGTTTCTCGCCCTCTGTTTCTCGCCCTCTGCTTCTCGCCCTCTGTTTCAGCCCCTCTGTTTCAGCACGTCTGTTTCAGCCCCTCTGTTTCTCGCCCTCTGTTTCTCGCCCTCTGTTTCTCGCCCTCTGTTTCTCGCTCTTTGTTTCTCGCCCTCTGTTTCTCGCCCTCTGTTTCAGCCCCTCTGTTTCAGCCCCTCTGTTTCAGCCCCTCTGTTTCACGCCCTCTGTTTCAGCCCCTCTGTTTCAGCCCCTCTGTATCTCGCCCTCTGTTTCAGCCCCTCTGTTTCAGCCCCTCTGTATCAGCCCCTCTGTTTCAGCCCCTCTGTTTCTCGCCCTCTGTTTCTCGCCCTCTGTTTCAGCCACCCTGATTCAGCCCCTCTGTTTCAGCCCCTCTGTTTCATCCCCTCTGTTTCTCGCCCTCTGTTTCTCGCCCTCTGTTTCTCGCCCTCTGTTTCTCGCCCTCTGTTTCAGCCCCTCTGTTTCAGTCCCTCTGATTCAGCCCCTCTGTTTCAGCCCCTCTGTTTCAGCCCCTCTGTTTCACGCCCTCTGTTTCAGCCCCTCTGTTTCAGCCCCTCTGTATCTCGCCCTCTGTTTCAGCCCCTCTGTTTCAGCCCCTCTGTATCAGCCCCTCTGTTTCAGCCCCTCTGTTTCTCGCCCTCTGTTTCTCGCCCTCTGTTTCAGCCCCTCTGATTCAGCCCCTCTGTTTCAGCCCCTCTGTTTCAGCCCCTCTGTTTCTCGCCCTCTGTTTCTCGCTCTCTGTTTCTCGCCTTCTGTTTCTCGCCCACTGTTTCAGTCCCTCTGTTTCAGCCTGTCTGTTTCAGCCCCTCTGTTTCAGCCCCTCTGTTTCTCGCCCTGTGTTTCTTTCCCTCTGTTTCTCGCCCTCTGTTTCAGCCCCTCTGTTTCAGTCCCTTTGTTTCAGCCCCTCTGTTTCAGCCCCTCTATTTCAGCCCCTCTGTTTCTCGCCCTCTGTTTCAGCCCCTCTGTTTCAGCCCCTCTGTTTCTCGCCCTCAGTTTCAGCCCCTCTGTTTCAGCCCCTCTGTTTCTGCCACTCTGTTTCAGCCCCTCTGTTTCTCGCCCTCTCTTTCTTGCCCTCTGTTTCAGCCCCTCTGTTTCAGCCCCTCTGTTTCTCGCCGTGTGTTTCTCGCCCTCTGTTTCTCGCCCTCTGTTTCTCGCTCTCTGTTTCTCGCCCTCTGTTTCTCGCCCTCTGTTTCAGCCCCTCTGTTTCAGCCCCTCTGTTTCAGCCCCTCTGTTTCAGCCCCTCTGTTTCAGCCCCTCTGTTTCTCGCCGTCTGTTTCTCGCCCTCTGTTTCTCGCCCTCTGTTTCTCGCTCTCTGTTTCTCGCCCTCTGTTTCTCGCCCTCTGTTTCTCGCTCTCTGTTTCTCGCCCTTTGTTTCTCGCCCTCTGTTTCAACCCTTATATTCAGCCCCTCTGTTTCAGCCCCTCTGTTTCTCGCCCTCTGTTTCTCGCCCACTGTTTCTCGCCTCTGTTTCTGCCCCTCTGTTTCAGCCCCTCTGTTTTAGACCCTCTGTTTCAGCCCCTCTGTTTCTCGCCCTCTGTTTCTCGCCCTCTGTTTCTTGCCCTCTGTTTCTCGCTCTCTGTTTCTCGCCCTCTGTTTCTCGCCCTCTGTTTCAGCCCCTCTGTTTCAGCCCCTCTGTTTCAGCCCCTCTGTTTCTCGCCCTCTGTTTCTCGCCCTCTGTTTCTCGCCCTCAGTTTCAGCCCCTCTGTTTCAGCCCCTTTGTTTCAGCCCCTCTGTTTCAGCCCCTCTGTTTCTCGCCCACTGTTTCTCGCCTTCTATTTCAGCCCCTCTGTTTCAGCCCCTCTGTTTCAGCCCCTCTGTTTCAGCCCCTCTGTTTCAGCCCCTCTGTTTCAGCCCCTCTGTTTCTCGCCCTCTGTTTCTCGCCCTCTGTTTCTCGCCCTCTGTTTCACGCCCTCTGTTTCAGCCCCTCTGTTTCAGCCCCTCTGTTTCAGCCCCTCTGTTTCTCGCCCTCTGTTTCTCGCCCTCTGTTTCAGCCCCTCTGTTTCAGCCCCTCAGTTCCAGCCCCTCTGTTTCTCGCCCTCTGTTTCAGCACCTCTGTTTCTCGCCCTCTCTTTCAGCCCCTCTCTTTCTCGCCCTCTGTTGCAGACCCTCTGTTTCAGCCCCTCTGTTTCAGCCCCTCTGTTTCAGCCCCTCTGTTTCTCGCCCTCTGTTTCAGCCCCTCTGTTTCTCGCCCTCTGTTTCAGCCCCTCTGTTTCAGCCCCTCTGTTTCAGCCCCTCTGTTTCAGCCCCACTGTTTCAGCACCTCTGTTTCTCGCCCTTTGTTTCACGCCCTCTGTTTCAGCCCCTCTGTTTCTCGCCCTCTGTTTCAGCCCCTCTGTTTCTCGCCCTCTGTTTCAGCCCCTCTGTTTCAGTCCCTCTGTTTCAGCCCCTCTGTTTCAGCCCCTCTGTTTCAGCCCCTCTGTTTCAGCCCCTCTGTTTCAGCCCCTCTGTTTCTCGCCCACTGTTTCAGCCCCTCTGTTTCAGCCCCTCTTTTTCAGCCACTCTGTTTCAGCCCCTCTGTTTCTCGCCCTCTGTTTCTCGCCCTCTGCTTCTCGCCCTCTGTTTCAGCCCCTCTGTTTCAGCCCGTCTGTTTCAGCCCCTCTGTTTCTCGCCCTCTGTTTCTCGCCCTCTGTTTCTCGCCCTCTGTTTCTCGCTCTTTGTTTCTCGCCCTCTGTTTCTCGCCCTCTGTTTCAGCCCCTCTGTTTCAGCCCCTCTGTTTCAGCCCCTCTGTTTCATCCCCTCTGTTTCAGCCCCTCTGTTTCAGCCCCTCTGTTTCTCGCCCTCTGTTTCTCGCCCTCTGTTTCTCGCCCTCTGTTTCTCGCTCTCTGTTTCTCGCCCTCTGTTTCTCGCCCTCTGTTTCAGCCCCTCTGTTTCAGCCCCTCTGTTTCAGCCCCTCTGTTTCTCGCCCTCTGTTTCACGCCCACTGTTTCTCGCCCTCTGTTTCAGCCCCTCTGTTTCAGCCCCTCTGTTTCTGCTCCTCTGTTTCAGCCCCTCTGTTTCAGCCCCTCTGTTTCTCGCCCTCTGTTTCTCGCCCTGGGTTTCAGCCCCTCTGTTTCTCGCCCTCTGTTTCAGCCCCTCTGTTTCAGCCCCTCTGTTTCTCGCCCTCTGTTTCTCGCCCCTTGTTTCTCAGCCTCTGTTTCTCGCCCTCTGTTTCTCGCTCTTTGTTTCTCGCCCTCTGTTTCTCGCCGTCTGTTTCAGCCCCTCTGTTTCAGCCCCTCTGTTTCAGCCCCTCTGTTTCACGCCCTCTGTTTCAGCCCCTCTGTTTCAGCCCCTCTGTATCTCGCCCTCTGTTTCAGCCCCTCTGTTTCAGCCCCTCTGTATCAGCCCCTCTGTTTCAGCCCCTCTGTTTCTCGCCCTCTGTTTCTCGCCCTCTGTTTCAGCCACCCTGATTCAGCCCCTCTGTTTCAGCCCCTCTGTTTCATCCCCTCTGTTTCTCGCCCTCTGTTTCTCGCCCTCTGTTTCTCGCCCTCTGTTTCTCGCCCTCTGTTTCAGCCCCTCTGTTTCAGTCCCTCTGATTCAGCCCCTCTGTTTCTCGCCCTGTGTTTCTTTCCCTCTGTTTCTCGCCCTCTGTTTCAGCCCCTCTGTTTCAGTCCCTTTGTTTCAGCCCCTCTGTTTCAGCCCCTCTATTTCAGCCCCTCTGTTTCTCGCCCTCTGTTTCAGCCCCTCTGTTTCAGCCCCTCTGTTTCTCGCCCTCAGTTTCAGCCCCTCTGTTTCAGCCCCTCTGTTTCAGCCACTCTGTTTCAGCCCCTCTGTTTCTCGCCCTCTCTTTCTTGCCCTCTGTTTCAGCCCCTCTGTTTCAGCCCCTCTGTTTCTCGCCGTGTGTTTCTCGCCCTCTGTTTCTCGCCCTCTGTTTCTCGCTCTCTGTTTCTCGCCCTCTGTTTCTCGCCCTCTGTTTCAGCCCCTCTGTTTCAGCCCCTCTGTTTCAGCCCCTCTGTTTCAGCCCCTCTGTTTCAGCCCCTCTGTTTCTCGCCGTCTGTTTCTCGCCCTCTGTTTCTCGCCCTCTGTTTCTCGCTCTCTGTTTCTCGCCCTCTGTTTCTCGCCCTCTGTTTCAGCCCCTCTGTTTCAGCCCCTCTGTTTCAGCCCCTCTGTTTCAGCCCCTCTGTTTCAGCCCCTCTGTTTATCGCCCCCTGTTTCTCGCCCTCTGTTTCTCGCCCTCTGTTTCTCGCTCTCTGTTTCTCGCCCTTTGTTTCTCGCCCTCTGTTTCAACCCTTATATTCAGCCCCTCTGTTTCAGCCCCTCTGTTTCTCGCCCTCTGTTTCTCGCCCACTGTTTCTCGCCTCTGTTTCTGCCCCTCTGTTTCAGCCCCTCTGTTTTAGACCCTCTGTTTCAGCCCCTCTGTTTCTCGCCCTCTGTTTCTCGCCCTCTGTTTCTTGCCCTCTGTTTCTCGCTCTATGTTTCTCGCCCTCTGTTTCTCGCCCTCTGTTTCAGCCCCTCTGTTTCAGCCCCTCTGTTTCAGCCCCTCTGTTTCTCGCCCTCTGTTTCTCGCCCTCTGTTTCTCGCCCTCAGTTTCAGCCCCTCTGTTTCAGCCCCTTTGTTTCAGCCCCTCTGTTTCAGCCCCTCTGTTTCTCGCCCACTGTTTCTCGCCTTCTATTTCAGCCCCTCTGTTTCAGCCCCTCTGTTTCAGCCCCTCTGTTTCAGCCCCTCTGTTTCAGCCCCTCTGTTTCAGCCCCTCTGTTTCTCGCCCTCTGTTTCTCGCCCTCTGTTTCTCGCCCTCTGTTTCACGCCCTCTGTTTCAGCCCCTCTGTTTCAGCCCCTCTGTTTCAGCCCCTCTGTTTCTCGCCCTCTGTTTCTCACCCTCTGTTTCAGCCCCTCTGTTTCAGCCCCTCAGTTCCAGCCCCTCTGTTTCTCGCCCTCTGTTTCAGCACCTCTGTTTCTCGCCCTCTCTTTCAGCCCCTCTCTTTCTCGCCCTCTGTTGCAGACCCTCTGTTTCAGCCCCTCTGTTTCAGCCCCTCTGTTTCAGCCCCTCTGTTTCTCGCCCTCTGTTTCAGCCCCTCTGTTTCTCGCCCTCTGTTTCAGCCCCTCTGTTTCAGCCCCTCTGTTTCAGCCCCTCTGTTTCAGCCCCACTGTTTCAGCACCTCTGTTTCTCGCCCTTTGTTTCACGCCCTCTGTTTCAGCCCCTCTGTTTCTCGCCCTCTGTTTCAGCCCCTCTGTTTCTCGCCCTCTGTTTCAGCCCCTCTGTTTCAGTCCCTCTGTTTCAGCCCCTCTGTTTCAGCCCCTCTGTTTCAGCCCCTCTGTTTCAGCCCCTCTGTTTCAGCCCCTCTGTTTCTCGCCCACTGTTTCAGCCCCTCTGTTTCAGCCCCTCTTTTTCAGCCACTCTGTTTCAGCCCCTCTGTTTCTCGCCCTCTGTTTCTCGACCTCTGCTTCTCGCCCTCTGTTTCAGCCCCTCTGTTTCAGCCCGTCTGTTTCAGCCCCTCTGTTTCTCGCCCTCTGTTTCTCGCCCTCTGTTTCTCGCCCTCTGTTTCTCGCTCTTTGTTTCTCGCCCTCTGTTTCTCGCCCTCTGTTTCAGCCCCTCTGTTTCAGCCCCTCTGTTTCAGCCCCTCTGTTTCATCCCCTCTGTTTCAGCCCCTCTGTTTCAGCCCCTCTGTTTCTCGCCCTCTGTTTCTCGCCCTCTGTTTCTCGCCCTCTGTTTCTCGCTCTCTGTTTCTCGCCCTCTGTTTCTCGCCCTCTGTTTCAGCCCCTCTGTTTCAGCCCCTCTGTTTCAGCCCCTCTGTTTCTCGCCCTCTGTTTCACGCCCACTGTTTCTCGCCCTCTGTTTCAGCCCCTCTGTTTCAGAACCTCTGTTTCTGCTCCTCTGTTTCAGCCCCTCTGTTTCAGCCCCTCTGTTTCTCGCCCTCTGTTTCTCGCCCTGGGTTTCAGCCCCTCTGTTTCTCGCCCTCTGTTTCAGCCCCTCTGTTTCAGCCCCTCTGTTTCTCGCCCTCTGTTTCTCGCCCCTTGTTTCTCAGCCTCTGTTTCTCGCCCTCTGTTTCTCGCTCTTTGTTTCTCGCCCTCTGTTTCTCGCCCTCTGTTTCAGCCCCTCTGTTTCAGCCCCTCTGTTTCAGCCCCTCTGTTTCACGCCCTCTGTTTCAGCCCCTCTGTTTCAGCCCCTCTGTATCTCGCCCTCTGTTTCAGCCCCTCTGTTTCAGCCCCTCTGTATCAGCCCCTCTGTTTCAGCCCCTCTGTTTCTCGCCCTCTGTTTCTCGCCCTCTGTTTCAGCCACCCTGATTCAGCCCCTCTGTTTCAGCCCCTCTGTTTCATCCCCTCTGTTTCTCGCCCTCTGTTTCTCGCCCTCTGTTTCTCGCCCTCTGTTTCTCGCCCTCTGTTTCAGCCCCTCTGTTTCAGTCCCTCTGATTCAGCCCCTCTGTTTCAGCCCCTCTGTTTCAGCCCCTCTGTTTCACGCCCTCTGTTTCAGCCCCTCTGTTTCAGCCCTTCTGTATCTCGCCCTCTGTTTCAGCCCCTCTGTTTCAGCCCCTCTGTATCAGCCCCTCTGTTTCAGCCCCTCTGTTTCTCGCCCTCTGTTTCTCGCCCTCTGTTTCAGCCCCTCTGATTCAGCCCCTCTGTTTCAGCCCCTCTGTTTCAGCCCCTCTGTTTCTCGCCCTCTGTTTCTCGCTCTCTGTTTCTTGCCTTCTGTTTCTCGCCCACTGTTTCAGTCCCTCTGTTTCAGCCTGTCTGTTTCAGCCCCTCTGTTTCAGCCCCTCTGTTTCTCGCCCTGTGTTTCTTTCCCTCTGTTTCTCGCCCTCTGTTTCAGCCCCTCTGTTTCAGTCCCTTTGTTTCAGCCCCTCTGTTTCAGCCCCTCTATTTCAGCCCCTCTGTTTCTCGCCCTCTGTTTCAGCCCCTCTGTTTCAGCCCCTCTGTTTCTCGCCCTCAGTTTCAGCCCCTCTGTTTCAGCCCCTCTGTTTCAGCCACTCTGTTTCAGCCCCTCTGTTTCTCGCCCTCTCTTTCTTGCCCTCTGTTTCAGCCCCTCTGTTTCAGCCCCTCTGTTTCTCGCCGTGTGTTTCTCGCCCTCTGTTTCTCGCCCTCTGTTTCTCGCTCTCTGTTTCTCGCCCTCTGTTTCTCGCCCTCTGTTTCAGCCCCTCTGTTTCAGCCCCTCTGTTTCAGCCCCTCTGTTTCAGCCCCTCTGTTTCAGCCCCTCTGTTTCTCGCCGTCTGTTTCTCGCCCTCTGTTTCTCGCCCTCTGTTTCTCGCTCTCTGTTTCTCGCCCTCTGTTTCTCGCCCTCTGTTTCAGCCCCTCTGTTTCAGCCCCTCTGTTTCAGCCCCTCTGTTTCAGCCCCTCTGTTTCAGCCCCTCTGTTTATCGCCCCCTGTTTCTCGCCCTCTGTTTCTCGCCCTCTGTTTCTCGCTCTCTGTTTCTCGCCCTTTGTTTCTCGCCCTCTGTTTCAACCCTTATATTCAGCCCCTCTGTTTCAGCCCCTCTGTTTCTCGCCCTCTGTTTCTCGCCCACTGTTTCTCGCCTCTGTTTCTGCCCCTCTGTTTCAGCCCCTCTGTTTTAGACCCTCTGTTTCAGCCCCTCTGTTTCTTGCCCTCTGTTTCTCGCCCTCTGTTTCTTGCCCTCTGTTTCTCGCTCTCTGTTTCTCGCCCTCTGTTTCTCGCCCTCTGTTTCAGCCCCTCTGTTTCAGCCCCTCTGTTTCAGCCCCTCTGTTTCTCGCCCTCTGTTTCTCGCCCTCTGTTTCTCGCCCTCAGTTTCAGCCCCTCTGTTTCAGCCCCTTTGTTTCAGCCCCTCTGTTTCAGCCCCTCTGTTTCTCGCCCACTGTTTCTCGCCTTCTATTTCAGCCCCTCTGTTTCAGCCCCTCTGTTTCAGCCCCTCTGTTTCAGCCCCTCTGTTTCAGCCCCTCTGTTTCAGCCCCTCTGTTTCTCGCCCTCTGTTTCTCGCCCTCTGTTTCTCGCCCTCTGTTTCACGCCCTCTGTTTCAGCCCCTCTGTTTCAGCCCCTCTGTTTCAGCCCCTCTGTTTCTCGCCCTCTGTTTCTCGCCCTCTGTTTCAGCCCCTCTGTTTCAGCCCCTCAGTTCCAGCCCCTCTGTTTCTCGCCCTCTGTTTCAGCACCTCTGTTTCTCGCCCTCTCTTTCAGCCCCTCTCTTTCTCGCCCTCTGTTGCAGACCCTCTGTTTCAGCCCCTCTGTTTCAGCCCCTCTGTTTCAGCCCCTCTGTTTCTCGCCCTCTGTTTCAGCCCCTCTGTTTCTCGCCCTCTGTTTCAGCCCCTCTGTTTCAGCCCCTCTGTTTCAGCCCCTCTGTTTTAGCCCCACTGTTTCAGCACCTCTGTTTCTCGCCCTCTGTTTCTCGCCCTCTGTTTCTTGCCCTCTGTTTCTCGCTCTCTGTTTCTCGCCCTCTGTTTCTCGCCCTCTGTTTCAGCCCCTCTGTTTCAGCCCCTCTGTTTCAGCCCCTCTGTTTCTCGCCCTCTGTTTCTCGCCCTCTGTTTCTCGCCCTCAGTTTCAGCCCCTCTGTTTCAGCCCCTTTGTTTCAGCCCCTCTGTTTCAGCCCCTCTGTTTCTCGCCCACTGTTTCTCGCCTTCTATTTCAGCCCCTCTGTTTCAGCCCCTCTGTTTCAGCCCCTCTGTTTCAGCCCCTCTGTTTCAGCCCCTCTGTTTCAGCCCCTCTGTTTCTCGCCCTCTGTTTCTCGCCCTCTGTTTCTCGCCCTCTGTTTCACGCCCTCTGTTTCAGCCCCTCTGTTTCAGCCCCTCTGTTTCAGCCCCTCTGTTTCTCGCCCTCTGTTTCTCACCCTCTGTTTCAGCCCCTCTGTTTCAGCCCCTCAGTTCCAGCCCCTCTGTTTCTCGCCCTCTGTTTCAGCACCTCTGTTTCTCGCCCTCTCTTTCAGCCCCTCTCTTTCTCGCCCTCTGTTGCAGACCCTCTGTTTCAGCCCCTCTGTTTCAGCCCCTCTGTTTCAGCCCCTCTGTTTCTCGCCCTCTGTTTCAGCCCCTCTGTTTCTCGCCCTCTGTTTCAGCCCCTCTGTTTCAGCCCCTCTGTTTCAGCCCCTCTGTTTCAGCCCCACTGTTTCAGCACCTCTGTTTCTCGCCCTTTGTTTCACGCCCTCTGTTTCAGCCCCTCTGTTTCTCGCCCTCTGTTTCAGCCCCTCTGTTTCTCGCCCTCTGTTTCAGCCCCTCTGTTTCAGTCCCTCTGTTTCAGCCCCTCTGTTTCAGCCCCTCTGTTTCAGCCCCTCTGTTTCAGCCCCTCTGTTTCAGCCCCTCTGTTTCTCGCCCACTGTTTCAGCCCCTCTGTTTCAGCCCCTCTTTTTCAGCCACTCTGTTTCAGCCCCTCTGTTTCTCGCCCTCTGTTTCTCGCCCTCTGCTTCTCGCCCTCTGTTTCAGCCCCTCTGTTTCAGCCCGTCTGTTTCAGCCCCTCTGTTTCTCGCCCTCTGTTTCTCGCCCTCTGTTTCTCGCCCTCTGTTTCTCGCTCTTTGTTTCTCGCCCTCTGTTTCTCGCCCTCTGTTTCAGCCCCTCTGTTTCAGCCCCTCTGTTTCAGCCCCTCTGTTTCATCCCCTCTGTTTCAGCCCCTCTGTTTCAGCCCCTCTGTTTCTCGCCCTCTGTTTCTCGCCCTCTGTTTCTCGCCCTCTGTTTCTCGCTCTCTGTTTCTCGCCCTCTGTTTCTCGCCCTCTGTTTCAGCCCCTCTGTTTCAGCCCCTCTGTTTCAGCCCCTCTGTTTCTCGCCCTCTGTTTCACGCCCACTGTTTCTCGCCCTCTGTTTCAGCCCCTCTGTTTCAGCCCCTCTGTTTCTGCTCCTCTGTTTCAGCCCCTCTGTTTCAGCCCCTCTGTTTCTCGCCCTCTGTTTCTCGCCCTGGGTTTCAGCCCCTCTGTTTCTCGCCCTCTGTTTCAGCCCCTCTGTTTCAGCCCCTCTGTTTCTCGCCCTCTGTTTCTCGCCCCTTGTTTCTCAGCCTCTGTTTCTCGCCCTCTGTTTCTCGCTCTTTGTTTCTCGCCCTCTGTTTCTCGCCCTCTGTTTCAGCCCCTCTGTTTCAGCCCCTCTGTTTCAGCCCCTCTGTTTCACGCCCTCTGTTTCAGCCCCTCTGTTTCAGCCCCTCTGTATCTCGCCCTCTGTTTCAGCCCCTCTGTTTCAGCCCCTCTGTATCAGCCCCTCTGTTTCAGCCCCTCTGTTTCTCGCCCTCTGTTTCTCGCCCTCTGTTTCAGCCACCCTGATTCAGCCCCTCTGTTTCAGCCCCTCTGTTTCATCCCCTCTGTTTCTCGCCCTCTGTTTCTCGCCCTCTGTTTCTCGCCCTCTGTTTCTCGCCCTCTGTTTCAGCCCCTCTGTTTCAGTCCCTCTGATTCAGCCCCTCTGTTTCAGCCCCTCTGTTTCAGCCCCTCTGTTTCACGCCCTCTGTTTCAGCCCCTCTGTTTCAGCCCTTCTGTATCTCGCCCTCTGTTTCAGCCCCTCTGTTTCAGCCCCTCTGTATCAGCCCCTCTGTTTCAGCCCCTCTGTTTCTCGCCCTCTGTTTCTCGCCCTCTGTTTCAGCCCCTCTGATTCAGCCCCTCTGTTTCAGCCCCTCTGTTTCAGCCCCTCTGTTTCTCGCCCTCTGTTTCTCGCTCTCTGTTTCTTGCCTTCTGTTTCTCGCCCACTGTTTCAGTCCCTCTGTTTCAGCCTGTCTGTTTCAGCCCCTCTGTTTCAGCCCCTCTGTTTCTCGCCCTGTGTTTCTTTCCCTCTGTTTCTCGCCCTCTGTTTCAGCCCCTCTGTTTCAGTCCCTTTGTTTCAGCCCCTCTGTTTCAGCCCCTCTATTTCAGCCCCTCTGTTTCTCGCCCTCTGTTTCAGCCCCTCTGTTTCAGCCCCTCTGTTTCTCGCCCTCAGTTTCAGCCCCTCTGTTTCAGCCCCTCTGTTTCAGCCACTCTGTTTCAGCCCCTCTGTTTCTCGCCCTCTCTTTCTTGCCCTCTGTTTCAGCCCCTCTGTTTCAGCCCCTCTGTTTCTCGCCGTGTGTTTCTCGCCCTCTGTTTCTCGCCCTCTGTTTCTCGCTCTCTGTTTCTCGCCCTCTGTTTCTCGCCCTCTGTTTCAGCCCCTCTGTTTCAGCCCCTCTGTTTCAGCCCCTCTGTTTCAGCCCCTCTGTTTCAGCCCCTCTGTTTCTCGCCGTCTGTTTCTCGCCCTCTGTTTCTCGCCCTCTGTTTCTCGCTCTCTGTTTCTCGCCCTCTGTTTCTCGCCCTCTGTTTCAGCCCCTCTGTTTCAGCCCCTCTGTTTCAGCCCCTCTGTTTCAGCCCCTCTGTTTATCGCCCCCTGTTTCTCGCCCTCTGTTTCTCGCCCTCTGTTTCTCGCTCTCTGTTTCTCGCCCTTTGTTTCTCGCCCTCTGTTTCAACCCTTATATTCAGCCCCTCTGTTTCAGCCCCTCTGTTTCTCGCCCTCTGTTTCTCGCCCACTGTTTCTCGCCTCTGTTTCTGCCCCTCTGTTTCAGCCCCTCTGTTTTAGACCCTCTGTTTCAGCCCCTCTGTTTCTTGCCCTCTGTTTCTCGCCCTCTGTTTCTTGCCCTCTGTTTCTCGCTCTCTGTTTCTCGCCCTCTGTTTCTCGCCCTCTGTTTCAGCCCCTCTGTTTCAGCCCCTCTGTTTCAGCCCCTCTGTTTCTCGCCCTCTGTTTCTCGCCCTCTGTTTCTCGCCCTCAGTTTCAGCCCCTCTGTTTCAGCCCCTTTGTTTCAGCCCCTCTGTTTCAGCCCCTCTGTTTCTCGCCCACTGTTTCTCGCCTTCTATTTCAGCCCCTCTGTTTCAGCCCCTCTGTTTCAGCCCCTCTGTTTCAGCCCCTCTGTTTCAGCCCCTCTGTTTCAGCCCCTCTGTTTCTCGCCCTCTGTTTCTCGCCCTCTGTTTCTCGCCCTCTGTTTCACGCCCTCTGTTTCAGCCCCTCTGTTTCAGCCCCTCTGTTTCAGCCCCTCTGTTTCTCGCCCTCTGTTTCTCGCCCTCTGTTTCAGCCCCTCTGTTTCAGCCCCTCAGTTCCAGCCCCTCTGTTTCTCGCCCTCTGTTTCAGCACCTCTGTTTCTCGCCCTCTCTTTCAGCCCCTCTCTTTCTCGCCCTCTGTTGCAGACCCTCTGTTTCAGCCCCTCTGTTTCAGCCCCTCTGTTTCAGCCCCTCTGTTTCTCGCCCTCTGTTTCAGCCCCTCTGTTTCTCGCCCTCTGTTTCAGCCCCTCTGTTTCAGCCCCTCTGTTTCAGCCCCTCTGTTTTAGCCCCACTGTTTCAGCACCTCTGTTTCTCGCCCTTTGTTTCACGCCCTCTGTTTCAGCCCCTCTGTTTCTCGCCCTCTGTTTCAGCCCCTCTGTTTCTCGCCCTCTGTTTCAGCCCCTCTGTTTCAGTCCCTCTGTTTCAGCCCCTCTGTTTCAGCCCCTCTGTTTCAGCCCCTCTGTTTCAGCCCCTCTGTTTCAGCCCCTCTGTTTCTCGCCCACTGTTTCAGCCCCTCTGTTTCAGCCCCTCTTTTTCAGCCACTCTGTTTCAGCCCCTCTGTTTCTCGCCCTCTGTTTCTCGCCCTCTGCTTCTCGCCCTCTGTTTCAGCCCCTCTGTTTCAGCCCGTCTGTTTCAGCCCCTCTGTTTCTCGCCCTCTGTTTCTCGCCCTCTGTTTCTCGCCCTCTGTTTCTCGCTCTTTGTTTCTCGCCCTCTGTTTCTCGCCCTCTGTTTCAGCCCCTCTGTTTCATCCCCTCTGTTTCAGCCCCTCTGTTTCAGCCCCTCTGTTTCTCGCCCTCTGTTTCTCGCCCTCTGTTTCTCGCCCTCTGTTTCTCGCTCTCTGTTTCTCGCCCTCTGTTTCTCGCCCTCTGTTTCAGCCCCTCTGTTTCAGCCCCTCTGTTTCAGCCCCTCTGTTTCTCGCCCTCTGTTTCACGCCCACTGTTTCTCGCCCTCTGTTTCAGCCCCTCTGTTTCAGCCCCTCTGTTTCTGCTCCTCTGTTTCAGCCCCTCTGTTTCAGCCCCTCTGTTTCTCGCCCTCTGTTTCTCGCCCTGGGTTTCAGCCCCTCTGTTTCTCGCCCTCTGTTTCAGCCCCTCTGTTTCAGCCCCTCTGTTTCTCGCCCTCTGTTTCTCGCCCCTTGTTTCTCAGCCTCTGTTTCTCGCTCTTTGTTTCTCGCCCTCTGTTTCTCGCCCTCTGTTTCAGCCCCTCTGTTTCAGCCCCTCTGTTTCAGCCCCTCTGTTTCATCCCCTCTGTTTCAGCCCCTCTGTTTCAGCCCCTCTGTTTCTCGCCCTCTGTTTCTCGCCCTCTGTTTCTCGCCCTCTGTTTCTCGCTCTCTGTTTCTCGCCCACTGTTTCTCGCCCTCTGTTTCAGCCCCTCTGTTTCAGCCCCTCTGTTTCAGCCCCTCTGTTTCTCTCCCTCTGTTTCTCGCCCTCTGTATCTCGCCCTCTGTTTCAGTCCCTCTGTTTCAGCACCTCTGTTTCAGCCCCTCTGTTTCTCGCCCTCTGTTTCATCCCCTCTGTTTCAGCCCCTCTGTTTCAGCTCCTCTGTTTCAGCCCCTCTGTTTCAGCCCCTCTGTTTCTCGCCCTCTGTTTCTCGCCCTCGGTTTCAGACCCTCTGTTTCTCGCCCTCTGTTTCAGCCCCTCTGTTTCTCGCCCTCTGTTTCATCCCCTCTGTTTCAGACCCTCAGTTTCAGACTCTCTGTTTCAGCCCCTCAGTATCAGCCCCTCTCTTTCAGCCCCTCTGTTTCTCGCCCTCTGTTTCTCGCCCTCTGTTTCTCGCCCTCTGTTTCTCGCCCACTGTTTAAGCCCCTCTGTTTCAGCCCCTCTGTTTCAGCCCATCTGTTTCAGCCCCTCTGTTTCAGCCCCTCTGTTTCAGCCCCTCTGTTTCAGCCCCTCTGTTTCTCGCCCTCTGTTTCTCGCTCTCTGTTTCTCGCCCTCTGTTTCAGCCCCTCTGTTTCTCGCCCACTGTTTCAGCCCCTCTGTTTCTCGCCATCTGTTTCAGCCCCTCTGTTTCAGCCCCTCTGTTTCTCACCCTCCTTTTCAGCCCCTCTTTTTCAGCCCCTCTGTTTCAGCCCCTCTGTTTCTCGCCCTCGGTTTCTCGCTCTCTGATTCAGACCCTCTGTTTCTCGCCCTCTGTTTCTCGCCCTCTGTTTCTCGCCCTCTGTTTCTCGCCCTCTGTTTCTCGCCCTCTGTTTCTCGCCCTCTGTTTCAGCCCCTCTGTTTCAGCCCCTCTGTTTCAGCCCCTCTGTTTCTCGCCCTCTGTTTCTCGCCCTCTGTTTCTCGCTCTCTGTTTCCCGCCCTCTGTTTCTCGCCCTCTGTTTCAGCCCCTCTGTTTCAGCCCCTCTGTTTCAGCCCCTCTGTTTCTCGCCCTCTGTTTCTCGCCCTCTGTTTCTCGCCCTCTGTTTCTCGCTCTCTGTTTCTCGCCCTCTGTTTCTCGCCCTCTGTTTCAGCCCCTCTGTTTCAGCCTGTCTGTTTCAGCCCCTCTGTTTCAGCCCCTCTGTTTCTCGCCCTGTGTTTCTTTCCCTCTGTTTCTCGCCCTCTGTTTCAGCCCCTCTGTTTCAGTCCCTTTGTTTCAGCCCCTCTGTTTCAGCCCCTCTATTTCAGCCCCTCTGTTTCTCGCCCTCTGTTTCAGCCCCTCTGTTTCAGCCCCTCTGTTTCTCGCCCTCAGTTTCAGCCCCTCTGTTTCAGCCCCTCTGTTTCAGCCACTCTGTTTCAGCCCCTCTGTTTCTCGCCCTCTCTTTCTTGCCCTCTGTTTCAGCCCCTCTGTTTCAGCCCCTCTGTTTCTCGCCGTGTGTTTCTCGCCCTCTGTTTCTCGCCCTCTGTTTCTCGCTCTCTGTTTCTCGCCCTCTGTTTCTCGCCCTCTGTTTCAGCCCCTCTGTTTCAGCCCCTCTGTTTCAGCCCCTCTGTTTCAGCCCCTCTGTTTCAGCCCCTCTGTTTCTCGCCGTCTGTTTCTCGCCCTCTGTTTCTCGCCCTCTGTTTCTCGCTCTCTGTTTCTCGCCCTCTGTTTCTCGCCCTCTGTTTCAGCCCCTCTGTTTCAGCCCCTCTGTTTCAGCCCCTCTGTTTCAGCCCCTCTGTTTCAGCCCCTCTGTTTATCGCCCCCTGTTTCTCGCCCTCTGTTTCTCGCCCTCTGTTTCTCGCTCTCTGTTTCTCGCCCTTTGTTTGTCGCCCTCTGTTTCAACCCTTATATTCAGCCCCTCTGTTTCAGCCCCTCTGTTTCTCGCCCTCTGTTTCTCGCCCACTGTTTCTCGCCTCTGTTTCTGCCCCTCTGTTTCAGCCCCTCTGTTTTAGACCCTCTGTTTCAGCTCCTCTGTTTCTCGCCCTCTGTTTCTCGCCCTCTGTTTCTTGCCCTCTGTTTCTCGCTCTCTGTTTCTCGCCCTCTGTTTCTCGCCCTCTGTTTCAGCCCCTCTGTTTCAGCCCCTCTGTTTCAGCCCCTCTGTTTCTCGCCCTCTGTTTCTCGCCCTCTGTTTCTCGCCCTCAGTTTCAGCCCCTCTGTTTCAGCCCCTTTGTTTCAGCCCCTCTGTTTCAGCCCCTCTGTTTCTCGCCCACTGTTTCTCGCCTTCTATTTCAGCCCCTCTGTTTCAGCCCCTCTGTTTCAGCCCCTCTGTTTCAGCCCCTCTGTTTCAGCCCCTCTGTTTCAGCCCCTCTGTTTCTCGCCCTCTGTTTCTCGCCCTCTGTTTCTCGCCCTCTGTTTCACGCCCTCTGTTTCAGCCCCTCTGTTTCAGCCCCTCTGTTTCAGCCCCTCTGTTTCTCGCCCTCTGTTTCTCGCCTTCTGTTTCAGCCCCTCTGTTTCAGCCCCTCAGTTCCAGCCCCTCTGTTTCTCGCCCTCTGTTTCAGCACCTCTGTTTCTCGCCCTCTCTTTCAGCCCCTCTCTTTCTCGCCCTCTGTTTCAGCCCCTCTGTTTCAGCCCCTCTGTTTCAGCCCCTCTGTTTCAGCCCCTCTGTTTCTCGCCCTCTGTTTCAGCCCCTCTGTTTCTCGCCCTCTGTTTCAGCCCCTCTGTTTCAGCCCCTCTGTTTCAGCCCCTCTGTTTCAGCCCCACTGTTTCAGCACCTCTGTTTCTCGCCCTTTGTTTCACGCCCTCTGTTTCAGCCCCTCTGTTTCTCGCCCTCTGTTTCAGCCCCTCTGTTTCTCGCCCTCTGTTTCAGCCCCTCTGTTTCGGTCCCTCTGTTTCAGCCCCTCTGTTTCAGCCCCTCTGTTTCAGCCCCTCTGTTTCAGCCCCTCTGTTTCAGCCCCTCTGTTTCTCGCCCACTGTTTCAGCCCCTCTGTTTCAGCCCCTCTTTTTCAGCCACTCTGTTTCAGCCCCTCTGTTTCTCGCCCTCTGTTTCTCGCCCTCTGCTTCTCGCCCTCTGTTTCAGCCCCTCTGTTTCAGCCCGTCTGTTTCAGCCCCTCTGTTTCTCGCCCTCTGTTTCTCGCCCTCTGTTTCTCGCCCTCTGTTTCTCGCTCTTTGTTTCTCGCCCTCTGTTTCTCGCCCTCTGTTTCAGCCCCTCTGTTTCAGCCCCTCTGTTTCAGCCCCTCTGTTTCATCCCCTCTGTTTCAGCCCCTCTGTTTCAGCCCCTCTGTTTCTCGCCCTCTGTTTCTCGCCCTCTGTTTCTCGCCCTCTGTTTCTCGCTCTCTGTTTCTCGCCCTCTGTTTCTCGCCCTCTGTTTCAGCCCCTCTGTTTCAGCCCCTCTGTTTCAGCCCCTCTGTTTCTCGCCCTCTGTTTCACGCCCACTGTTTCTCGCCCTCTGTTTCAGCCCCTCTGTTTCAGCCCCTCTGTTTCTGCTCCTCTGTTTCAGCCCCTCTGTTTCAGCCCCTCTGTTTCTCGCCCTCTGTTTCTCGCCCTGGGTTTCAGCCCCTCTGTTTCTCGCCCTCTGTTTCAGCCCCTCTGTTTCAGCCCCTCTGTTTCTCGCCCTCTGTTTCTCGCCCCTTGTTTCTCAGCCTCTGTTTCTCGCTCTTTGTTTCTCGCCCTCTGTTTCTCGCCCTCTGTTTCAGCCCCTCTGTTTCAGCCCCTCTGTTTCAGCCCCTCTGTTTCATCCCCTCTGTTTCAGCCCCTCTGTTTCAGCCCCTCTGTTTCTCGCCCTCTGTTTCTCGCCCTCTGTTTCTCGCCCTCTGTTTCTCGCTCTCTGTTTCTCGCCCACTGTTTCTCGCCCTCTGTTTCAGCCCCTCTGTTTCAGCCCCTCTGTTTCAGCCCCTCTGTTTCTCTCCCTCTGTTTCTCGCCCTCTGTATCTCGCCCTCTGTTTCAGTCCCTCTGTTTCAGCACCTCTGTTTCAGCCCCTCTGTTTCTCGCCCTCTGTTTCATCCCCTCTGTTTCAGCCCCTCTGTTTCAGCTCCTCTGTTTCAGCCCCTCTGTTTCAGCCCCTCTGTTTCTCGCCCTCTGTTTCTCGCCCTCGGTTTCAGATCCTCTGTTTCTCGCCCTCTGTTTCAGCCCCTCTGTTTCTCGCCCTCTGTTTCATCCCCTCTGTTTCAGACCCTCAGTTTCAGACTCTCTGTTTCAGCCCCTCAGTATCAGCCCCTCTCTTTCAGCCCCTCTGTTTCTCGCCCTCTGTTTCTCGCCCTCTGTTTCTCGCCCTCTGTTTCTCGCCCTCTGTTTCTCGCCCACTGTTTAAGCCCCTCTGTTTCAGCCCCTCTGTTTCAGCCCATC